>NC_057416.1:33925251-34225251 GCF_019320065.1 Cervus canadensis | reverse complement strand
CATTCTGATGACAGTTCTGACCCACAGGCCAACAAAAGTCGGCTCCCAGCGATAATCAGCACGAGGAACCAGCTGAGGGCCTCGTTCTGAGATTACTTCCCTGCCCAGACCCATGCACTGCTCTGGTTTTCAAGGTTCAGAGAAGGCCTGTCTGCGCTGCCCAGCACAGCACCGAATAATAAACCAGCACAAGCGGCGGGATGCCCGTCACTCGGATGGTGATCTCCTTTGAGTGGTGAGGTTGGAGAATGCAGCTTACACAACACGCGGAGGTGGGTGGCCGGGAGGGTCAGGAATCAAGCGCCTCATCACTGAGGTCAGTAACCCGGGATGGGGTGGGGTGGACGGCGGCGTACCGATTCCGGCCCAGGCCATCATCAGGTCACCCGGCCCGGCGGCTTGGCCTCATTCCTCCTGCTCCCGACACCGGGTCTTGCTTACCAGCCCCCTCCTGGCACAGCCCTGGCCCAGGCCCCTGCTGTGCCCGGCCCCTCCCGGACCCGCACCCCACCGTCGCCCTGGCCCCAGAGCAGGTGCGGGGAGCCCGGCTGCGTACCCGGTTCTCCAGCTCCGCGGGGAACTTGGTCTGGAACTGGCAGCGGGTGCCACTGCTGTAGTCTCGCTGAATGAAGACCTTCCCGGACACCGGCGCCTGCTGCGGCCTCATGGCGAGGACAGGACGGGCCGCGCTGCGGGTTCGGGGGACACCAACCACGGTCATACCCCCGGCCTGGACCCAGGACCACGGCCCGCCAGCCCCGCAGACACACCCAGCGCCCAGAGCGGCCCAAGGCCCCCCGGCCCCACTCCCCTTCACCCATGCTGGAACCACGGCCCTTCAGCTCCCTCCCCTGCCCAGGCCCCGCGCCCCCCCACAGCCCGGTTCGGCCCGGGAAACACGAACCCGCCTCCTCTGCCCTCCAGCTGCTGTCGCAACGCCTACGCCGCCACTTACGTCCTGCCGCAAAAGGCCTCTTTTCCACCCCACCCCTCCCCGCCCCTCTGCTCGAGCACCTACCTCAAGTCTAGGACCCACCCTCTCCTCCGGCCGTAAAGCGATCCTGTCGAGACTGCGCGCTACCGTGCGGGGACGCGCTGTGGGCGGGGCCCGGGCGGACTCCGCCCCCCGCCCTGCCCGTAGGAGTCCGGCTGGAAGGAAGAGGCCGGGCGGGGCTGCGGGGCGGGGCTGCGGGGCGGGAGCCGGGGCGGGGTCTCAGGCCCGGGGGGGTGGGACTGCGGGCCCGGGGGGGCGGGGCCGCAGGATCCGCTGGGCCTGGCGGCGGGGAGAACGGTGCAGACTGAACTCCCCAGAGGGTTCTTGGCCTGTAGGCTGGGGATTTCTGCCCTGTGTCATTTCCCTGCTGTGTCATTTTCTCGTTCGTCGTGCGGACAGAGTTTCTAATCACTGACTGTAAGGTTTTATTTTCGCTTTTGATTGGAGCTCTCAGTTTACACGTACAAAACAAACCGCTCACACGCATCCCCTCCTCCAGCTTTCCTGGAGGTGTTGTCTTTTCCTTCCACCCCAAAGATTTTCATCCAGCACCCCAGCCTCCACCCCTCACGTGACCTGAGAGGCTTGTGTGGGCCCTTGGCGCCCTCCCCAAGCTCAGCATACCTTTGCAAGGCAGCCACAGAAGGCCCTGGTGTGTCTGGCTGATACACTATTCCACCTTAACCTTTGTTTTGCTTTCCCAGGTTTCAATTACCACCTCTCCCTCCAGTCATCTTCAATCTGAAAAGATGAAATGGAAGTTTCCAGAAATAAACAATTCATGTTTTAAATTGTGTGCCTATTTTGAGTCAGTTCAGTTCAATCGATCAGTCCTGTCCGACTCTTTGCGACCCCATGGACTGCAGCACGCCAGGCTTCCCTGTCCATCACCAACTCTCAGAGCTTGTTCACATTCATGTCCATCAAGTCGGAGATGTCATCCAACCATCTCATCCTCTGTCATCCCCTTCTTCTCCTGCCCTCAATCTTTCCCAGCATCAGGGTCTGTTCCAGTGAGTCAGTTCTTCACATCAGGTGGCTAAAGTATTGGAGTTTCAGCTTCAGCATCAGTCCTTTCAATGAATATTCAGGACTGATTTCCTTTAGGACAGACTGGTTGGATCTCCTTGCAGTCCAAGGGACTTTCAAGAGTCTCCTCCAACGTAACAGTTCAAAAGCATCAATTCTTTGCCGCTCAGCTTTCTTTATGGTCCAACTCTCACATCCGTACATGACTACTGGAAAAACCATAGCTTTGACTAGACGGATCTTAGTTAGCAAAGTAATGTCTCTGCTTTTTAATATGCTGTCTAGGTTGGTCATAGTTTTTCTTCCAAGGAGCAAGCATCTTTTAATTTCATGGCTGCAATCACCATCTGCAGTGAGTTTGGAGCCCCCCGAAATAAGGTCTCTCACTGTTTCCATCTATTTGCCACGAGGTGATGGGACCAGATGCTGTGATCTTAGTTTTCTGAATGTTGAGTTTTTTTTTTTGTTTTTTTGTTTTGTTTTTTTTTAATGTTGAGTTTTAAGCCAACTTTTTCACTCTCTGCTTTCACTTTCATCAAGAGGCTCTTTAGTTCTTCTTTGCTTTCTGCCATAAGGGTGGTGTCATTTGCATATCTGAGGCTATTGATATTTCTCCTGGCAGTCTTGATTCCAGCTTGTGCTTTGTCCAGCCTGGCATTTCTCATTATATACTCTGCATAGAAGTTAAATAAACAGGCTGACAATATACAGCCTTGATGTACTCCTTTCCCGATTTACTGTGATGAAATCTCTTGCTGTTGGCTCTATCTCTTTGGGATTTCCCAATCATCCACCTCAGCCACTGACATCCAGTCACTCACAATCATGATCCAGGGTTACCTGAAACAGATGATCCTCTGACCTAGTGTCGGAAGTTAATACAGCCTAAGGCTATATCACAATGCCAAGTCATTCATCTCACTTCCTCTCCTCACATAGTTACTTTATCATCTCGCATGATCATAAGAGAAGGGTGAATACAGTGCAATAAGATATTCTGAGAGACCACATTCACTTAGTTTTCATTACAATATACTATCATTGTTCTATTATTATTAGCTGGGGCTTCTCTGGTGGCTCAGACGGTAAAGATTCTGCCTATAGTGCGGGAGACCCAGGTTCAATTCCTAGGTCAGGAAGATCCCCTAGAGAAGGGAATGGCAACCCACTCCAGTATTCTTGCCTGGAGAAGCTCACGGACAGAGGAGTCTAGCAGGCTCTGGGGTCACAGAGAGTGGATACGCTGACACGACTGAGTGTTGAACTTTCACTTTCATTATTATTAGTCATTGTTGTTAATCTCTTACTGAGCCTAATTTAAAAACTAAACTATATCATAGGAATGTGTGTGTAGGAAAAAACAGTATATGTGGGGTCTGGTACTATCTTCAGTTTCAAATATCCACAGAGGTTCTTGGAATGGATCCCCTTGGGTAAGGGGGACCACTGTATAACTTGTTAGCACCACTCTCTGATACTATCTAATATATATTTAAATATTTCTCCTATTGTATTTTAAAAACAGCTTTCAGTTCAGTCGCTCAGTTGTATCTGACTCTTAAAGATCCCAGAGACTGTAGCATGCCAGGCCACCCTGTCCATCACCAACTCCCAAAGTTTACTCAAACTCATGTCCATCCAGTCGGTGATGCCAGTCAACCATCTCAGCCTCTGTTGTCCCCTTCTTCCCTTCTCCCCTTGCCTTCAATCTTTCCCAGCATCAGGGTCTTTTCCACGAGTCGGTTCTTTGCATCAGGTGGCCAAAGTATTGGAGTTTCAGCTTCAGCATCAGTCCTTCCAATGAATATTCAGGACTGATTTCCTTTAGAATGGACTGGTTGGATCTCCTTGCAGTCTAAGGGACTCTCAAGAGTCTTCTCCAACACCACAGTTCAAAATCATCAATTCTTATGTGCTCAGCTTTCTTTACGGTCCAACTCTCACATCCATACATGACTGCTGGAAAAACCATAGCTTTGACTAGACAGACCTTTGTTGGTAAAGTAATGTCTCTGCTTTTTAATATGCTGTCTAGGTTGGTCATAACTTTTCTCCCAAGTTAGGGAAGAATAAATAGCATAAAATAAACTGGAGGTATCTAAAGCAGACAAATTGAAAAGTTCTAACTTACCAACTGTGTATACAGCTGTGAAACCATTGCCTTAATCAAGATAGAGAACATTCATCGCTTTCAAAAGGTTCCCAGAGTTCCTTTGTGATCCCTCCTTCCGGCCCCTCCCCAGTCTCTTTCCCCAGGCAGTGATCTGGTCCCTCAGTTTAGGAGTCCCCAACCCCCTGTTAAGAACCAGTCTGCACAGCAGGAGGTGAGCTTCATCTGCCGCTCCCCGTCACTGGCATTACTGCCTGAATCATCTGCCCCCACTCCAGTCCATGGAAAAATTGTCTTCCATGAAACCGGTCCCTGGTGCCAAAAAGGTTGGGGGCCGCAGCCTGAGTTTGCATTTTCTTGAATTTCATATGAAATGAATCCTATAGTCTGTACTTACACTAATTATTCTGTAATTCACCTGTTGTGTTGTCAAGAATTCATTCCTCTTTGTTGCTGGATCACATTCCATTGTAAGGATGCATTGTATGGATAGCTTGTTATTCATTCTTCTGTTGATAGGCATTTGAGTCACTTCCTGTTTTTGGCTATTACAAGTGAAGCTGCTGTTGGACATTCTTCTGCAAGTCTTTGTATAGATGTATGTTTTCATTTCTCTTGGGTAAATACCTAGGAGTAGAACATCTGGATCGTGGATAAGTATATGTTTAACTTTTCAGGAACCTGCCAAACTGTTATCCAAAGTTGGTTGTATTGTTTTACATCCCTACCAGCAGAGGATGAGAGTTCCAGTTTCTCCACATCCTTGCCAACACTTGGGTTGTGGTATCTCCTTGTGGTTATAACTTTAGTTTTTCTCTGACTAATGATTCTGAACATTTTTTCATGTATTTATTTGCCATCCATACATCTTTTTTGATGATGTATCTGTTCAGATCTTTTGCCATTCTTTATTTGTGGCTGTTTTCCTATTATTGAGTTTTGAGAGTTATTTATATATTTTAGAGAAAACTCTTACATCACACATACAGTTTGCAGTCATTTTTCCCGTATTCTGTGGCTTGCCTTTCTAGTCTCTTAACACATCCATGGATTTAGGGGGATTAGGCTGTGGACATCCCAACGAGGGCACTATTCTGCCTACCACAGGTATGGAATGAAGTTCATTTTTTTCTTACATATGGCTATCTAATTGTTCTAGTACCAGTCTGTGAAAGACTCTCCTTTCTCTCCTTCCTCCACTGCATTGCCTTAAAAATCAGTTTTTTCAAATATTGTATATTAACATATATATGTGGAATCTGGGAAAATGGTACTGATGAGCCTATACGCAGGGCAGGAATAGAGACACAGATGTGGAGAACAGACTTGTGGACACAGCGTGGGAAGGAGAGGGTAGGATGAGTTGAGAGAGTAGCACTGAAACATACACACTGCCGCATGTGAAACAGAGAGCTATGGGAAGTTTCTATATAACACAGGGAGCCCAACCCGGCACTCTTCGACAACCTAGAGGGGTGGGATGGGGTGGAGGCTGGAGGAGAGGTTCAAGAGGGAGGGGACATGTGTATATTTATGACTGATTTGTGTGGTTGTATGGCAGAAGCCAATGCAACTTTGTAAAGCAACTGTCCTCCAATTAAAAACAAATCAGTTGTGTGTGTGCTTGTGTGGTACTAGAGTTTGTATTCTGTTCCAGCATCTGATCTTGTCGTACATTAAATGGCTATCAGTGTTTGCCTATGAAGTTAATGCTTTCTTACTGACTCAGTAAGATCTCTTGGGAGTTGCTTTCCTACACACTCAATATTTATAGTTGGGAACACCCTAAAACAGGCAAAACAGCCTCCACCTTCAAACCTCAGTTTAGTGGAGTAAGCAAAGAAAACAATTTTCATACATCATGTAAAAGGGCAATATTTTTGGAACTATTTCTCAGTGAGCCTACTTGAGGGAAAGCACAACTCAACTCTTGACGCTTAGAAAGAAGAATCTGGTTGAGAGAGGGATTAAAGGAAAATAAGTCAAACTGAATGTCTACCCGCTCCACACACTCATGCATCTGTATTCTTTCAGAAAGAGCCTGCTGGGGGAGGGTAGGAGGTGTGGGGGAGATGTCCAGGATAGCAGGGCAGGGCAACTTGCTCACTGCTTCTCCAGGTTTAGACCGGAAGTCTTCTCTCCCAGCATTGAACTGGCCACCAGAGCAAAACAGCTGCTACAAGCACTGGATAAGAGATGGCCAAGGCTGGTGGGCCAGAGTTGGTGTTCCAAGTCTCCTGTTTTGGGTCTGCACCTGTGACCAGGGGAAAGTCCTCTATGTAAATGCCCAGAGATCCAAGCACATGGAAGAAGCCTGGGATGAGGATGAAGAGGCTGCAAAGTATGAGGGCCTTTGGCTGGGCAGGCAGTCTTCTACATTCCCACCAGCATGATGCTCCAAAGAACTGTGTGTGACCAGCTATATCTCAGGAATTAGCAGTGCAAGATGCCCAGGAACTGGGCAGGGCAAACTAGAGGATGCCAGAGCAAGAACCCAGCTCTCCTTCCCCCAAGGCAGAGTGTTATGCAAACTCCTCTAGATCTTGGGTTTCCTCCAGGAGAAGGAGGAATTCCTAGTTAACTGCATTTAAAACCCAACCCAGGTGGGAAACATACTTGGAAGGGAAGTTTTCATGAATAGACAACTTTAAGGTTTCCCCCTGCTCTTGCTACAAAGTAGGAATAAAGAGAATAAAGAGAAAATAAGCTTTCATTTCTTTAAGCCACCTATCACAGGCTCTAAATTTCACCTCTTACAGCCAGCACTGTAAAGTTATTCCCGAAGATGTAAAATTTGATCGTCCATGTGAATAGGAGTTAGCTAGGAGAGGTGGGCTTTTTCCTACCCTTGTTTTTGGTACCAATGAAAGAAGGCTGAGCACTGAAGAACTGATGCTTTCCAATTGTGGTGCTGGAGAAGACTCTTGAGAATCCCTCCAACTGCAAGGATATTAAACCAGTCCATCCTAAAGGAAATCAATCCTGAATATTCATTGGAGGACTGATGCTGAAGCTGAAGCTCCAATACTTTGGCCACCTGATGCAAAGAACTGAGTCATTGGAAAAGACCCTGATGCTGGGAAAGATTGAAGGTGGGAGAAGGGGACGACATAGGATGAGATGGTTGGATGGCATCACAGACTCAATGGACATGAGTTTGAGCAAACTCTGGGAGAGGGTGAAGGACAGAGAAGCCCGGTGTGCTGCAGTCCATGGGGTCTCAAAGAGTCGGACACAACTTAGTGAATGAGCAACAACACTGGGGTTGAAGTTCTATCTAACTAAATACAGCTGTTCCTCGTATCCACGGGGAATTGTCTCTCCCTTGGATACCAAAATCCATGGATACTCAAGTCTCTTACATAAAATGGTGTGGTAGAGCTGGCCCTCCGTGTCTGCGGGTGCTGCAGGTTGGTGGAATCCGAGGATGCAGAATCCGGGAATATGGAGGGTCCACTGTATTTACTCAGATAAAAGTGTGACCATGGAATTGCTCTTCTCCTACTGAGACTGGTTAAGACTCAATTGATATATTTTTACCGAGTGGCTCCTGAGCTGTTTTTCTGCCTTGATGCACCTGATGGGTGACAATCACACTGATGAAACACTTCCATAGACATGCCCAGACAAAGACTGCAGTACAGAGGAAAATTTCCATTTCTATCAGTCTTCATTCTCTTCCTCCTTCTTTACTATTCTTCCTCCTTCTTCTCCTCCTCCTTTTTTTCTCACCCTTTCTTCCTTCTTTGGTTGTTTTACTACTGGTGGTAATGTTGTTGTTTAGTTGCTAAGCTGTGTCTGACTCTTTTGCGACCCCATAGACTGTAACCTGCCAGGCTCCTTTGCCCATGGGATTCTCCAGGCAAGCATACTGGAATGGGTTGCCATTTCCTTCCCCAGGGGATCTTCCTGACCCAGGGATCGAAACTGTGTCTCCTGCACTGTAGGCAGATTCTTTACTACTGAGCCACACAGGAAAGCCCTGTTGGTAATGAGGGGTTTAGAATGATCCCAACCTAGTCTCTGTGTTCAGCATATTTTGGAATTCTGTAGCCTGGGTCCGGAGGATCCCTGGAGTGGGGAATAGCAACTTGCTCCAGTATTTTTGCCTGGAGAATTTCATGCACAGAGGAGCCTCCAGGGTCACAGTTCAAGGGGTTGCAAAGAGTCGGACATGATTGAGCAACTGAGCAGAGCAGCAATTCTACTAATACATATTCAGTTTGAGCTATCAAAGAAACCTATAACCATGGAACGGAAATGCCCTTGAAAAATTATCTAGAGTCTTCCTTGGCAGTCTAGTGATTAGGACTCAGCTGTTTCATAGCCGTGGGCCTGGGTTCAATTCCTGGTTGCGAAACCAAGATCCACAGGCTGCATGCTATGGCAAAAAAAAAAAAGAAGGAAAATGATCTAAACAATTCCCTTGCCTTGTGGCAGACACACCAATGGTAGACTTCTAAGGACTTCAGGGAGGAGTTCACAAACTTTCACACAGTGACCTTTTAACATCTAACGCTTCCGATTCAAGCTGGCTTTCTGCGCATTCGCAGGGGTCATAGTCAAAGGCTTGCACTCTCTGCCCTAGGAGGTGCACACAGGGGCCCCGCTGTGGGCGGGGCGTGAGTTGGTGACATGTGTGGAGGACTAGGCATGCCCAGGTCCCAGCTGTGGAAACCCACAGGCTGACGTTCCTCACGGCTCACAAACCGGCTTCCTAATGGGTCCGCATCCCTCTGATGGCCTCCGAGGGCCCTGGCTGCTTCTGTTTCCTGGGTGGGGCTTCACACAGCTGGGGAAACCAGGTGCTCATTCACCTTCACGTTTTCCCTGTGGGAGAAATCAGAGGCCAAAGAGCTTTCTCCTGGCACTTTTCTGTGCCACCTTGGGGGCGGACGGTAACATGGATGAAGGAAGATGTTCTCATATCCTCTTCAATATGTCCAATACAGGATTTTTTTCTTAATATGTGTATTTTATTGATGTATAGTTGACTTGCAAAGTGATTCAGTTATACATATATATACTATTTTTGAAATTATTTTCCATTGTAGATTATTGTAAGATATTGACTATAGTTCCCTATGCTATACAGTAAACCTTTGGTGCTTGTTGCATATTTTTTTTTTTTTTAATTAGAAATCTATCCTTCTAGTCATAGTAGGTCAAACAAGCGGAATCAGAATGTCATAAATTTTTAGTTAAGCAAAAATTCATAAATTTTCTAAAATATATGTATTACACATATTGTTTATATATATGCATACAAAAGCTTTATTATGCTTGATAAAGGTTAGAGAAAGAACAAACAAAAGAGATGGAGAAATTGGAAAACATAAACTAAATGAAATGGGGGCACTGAATATGAAATGGAAAAAGTCCACTTGTTCTTAAACATGGCTGCTCGTTTGAAACATATCTGGAGCTCTGGACATTAAAAAAAAAACAATGCTAGGCATTTGTGTTTTTCAAAAAATTCCAAAATAATTCTGACATGCATCTGGATTTTACGAAAGATTACAGATTTTTCTATTAAATCATAGTTTTGGTGATATAGAGTTCTATTATTTTTCTGTTGGCCAGTCATGATACAATGGGATTAAGTGAGTAATGGTTACATAATCACAATGGTAAAAGATGTTTATCGGTTTTCACAATCAACAGCTGGACAAAAATATATATAAATACAATTACAATATTGGATGTTTAAAAATCATTTATTTATTTTTGGCTAAGCTGGGTTTTCCTTGCCTGCACGGGCTTTCTCTAGTCGTGGCGAGCAAGCGCACAGCACAGGCTTCTCATTGCCGTGGCTTCTCTTACCGTGGAGCACAGGCTCAGGGCACTTGGCTGGGTAGTTGTGATGCCCGGGCCTCGTTGCTTGGCGCCAAGTGGGATCTCCCCAGAGCAGGATCCAACCTGTGTCCCCTGCATTGGCAGGCAGACTCTCATCCACGGTACTACCAGGAAAGTCGCCAGGACTGGGTTTTCCTTACTCCCACAGTGTGTGGGAACTTGTCCGCTGAACTCCTGAGCTTTCACCAAAATGCTCTTCTCCATGAGAAATGATCAAAATTAGTGTTTTTTGGAAGAAAGAATGTAGAAAACTCCTATTCCTCTATTTTTCTGACATCAGTTCTCTGCCACATGTAATTTAGAGCGACTCAAAATTCATTCTGTAAAGCAATTTAAGACTCAGCTGCGGTTATTGCCTGGGCCTTGGAATCTAAATGTGAAGTTTTGCAGTAGATCTGTGCACTTCCTGAGGGCCGGGCTGCAGTAAGATGAGATGGACGTCTACAGCACCGTCCTACCAGGAACCACAGAGCATGGCTTGGAGCCACCCAAAGGCTTCTGTTAGGGTGAAAGTTTGGTAATACTGCCAATGACAATCAATCATTTTTGGGTTTTTTTTTTGTTATATTATTTTATTGATTTATTTTAAAATAAAATGCATTAAAATAAATCAATGTTTGTTTGGTGTGTGCCATCCATTAATCCCTTAGTAACCTTCTTAGTTATCAAATCAACTGTCTTGGTATCAAACTGGTTGTGTTCAAGGGACCCTTATTGTACTTAACATTGGCTCCAGCATTAAGGGGCCAACAGCAGTGATGCTGGCAATTCAGACTTGCCAAAGAGAAGCTGTGAAGTTCCTTTAAGTGAAAAGGTAGAAGTTCTCCACTTAGTAAGGAAAGAAAAAAAATCATATGCTGAGGTTGCTGAGACCTACGGTAAAAACAAATCTACTTGTGATATTGTGGAAAAGGAAAAAGAAAGCATGCTAGTTCTGCTGAGGCACTTCAAACTATAGTGGCCATGGAGTGTGTTGTTTAGTTAAGATGGGAAAGGTGCTAAATTTGTCCAGTAACATATTTTAAGATGAGAGAGAAAGAGAGACCACATTCATAGGACTTTCTTTACCAAAAATCATACTATTTTATTTTTAGTTATTGTACTTAACCTCTTATTATACCTAATTTGAAGGGGTCTTTTGGGCCTAGAAAAGAGAACAACAGTCTCAAAGGCCCCTTGCTGAATCATCTAACTTCGGAGAAAACAAAACAGAATTTTAGTTCCACCCTGATGCTCCAGGCCGGTTGCATCTATCTGGGACTTATCAACCCAGAAACCTTCCACCCCCTACACCTCCCCAGAAGACTTATCACCCCCTGCCCAACTACAAATGTCATCTCAACAAAAGAATATTCAAAATATCCCTCCTGATTAACGTTTCCCTTATCGCTTCCACAAACCTCCCGATAAGTATGAAGCCTCCCTGATCCCTCTTGGCGCTCAGCCTGGTCGTCAGGCCGACTGTCGCCCCTCCTTGCCTGAATAAAGGTAACCTACTTCTGTTGAGGTCGTCTTTCCTTTTCTGCCTCGCCGGAACTATACCCTACATAATTTATATATTAAGCTTTATCACTGGTTTGTATATACAGGAAAAAATTATCGTATGTATAGGGTTTGGTGTTAGCTGAGGTTTTAGACATCCACTGGGGGTCTTGGAAGGTATTCCCCAACAGATCAGAGGGGACCACTGTCATCTGAATTAGATACCATCTGTGATGCATGGACCTATGCTAGCTCTAAATGATTATTCTTTTGTATCTTTTCAAAAGACCTTTAGTATTTTAAGGGACCAAAGTCAAGCTACTGGTCTCTAGTCTTGAAACTTCATTTGTTTCTCCTTTTTGAAACTTGAGTATACTGTCTATGTCTAGTTTCTTTGACCCCTACATGTTTATCTTATTACTGTCCATACTAAATTCTCAAGGAATGATCTGACAATGAATTCATCCAACAAATATATACTGAGCACTTACTCGCAAGAGCTGAAGTGGTGAACAAAGCATGCAATAAGATCTGTTAAAACTCAACGCTTCTGGGCACCAGAGAGTGGGAGAAGGGAGGTCATAGCAGGTAGATAGGCTTGAAGGAGGAGACGGGGTTCAATAGATGGAGCGCTAATAGGATATTCTAGCCCTGTGTCGGGGAATGATGAGCTTGCATGGTGTGATGGCTAATTTCATGTCAACTTGCCTGGGCCAAGGGATGCCCAGATAGCTGGGTGTGTGTGTGAAGGTGTTTCCAGAAAAGACCAGCGCATGAATTGGTGAACAGAACCCAGCAGGTGGTCCTCCTTATAGTGGGTGGGCATCACTCAGTCCACTGAGGGTCTGAATAGAACAAGACAGAGGAAGGTTGAATAAACTCACTGCCTGACTGATTGGGCTTCAGCATTGACCTTGTCCTGCTCTCAACACGGCTTGTTCTCAGGACTTTAGACCCAGAATGGAATCTGCACCATCGGCTCCCCAGCTCTTGGGTCTTCAAACTGCATCACAAGCTTTCCTGCGTCTCGAGCTTGCAGGGAGCAGACTGGAACTCAACCTCCAGAATTGTCGCTTCATGTGTCAGAGTCTCTTTATATATAAATCTGCCTGTCTGTCTCTCGTCTTTCTGTTTTGGTCTGTCTGTCTTTCTGTTTCTGTCTCTGTCTCTCTGTTTGTCTTTCTGTCTCTATATATGCATATGTTTTAGGTTAGCCAAAAAGTTTGTTTGGGTTTTTCTGTAATATCTTATGGAAAAACTGGAAAGAATGCTTTGGCCAACCCAATATATGTATGTCTGTATATATGTATGTATTGTCTTTTGGGAGTGCTCTGATAACTGATATACCTGGAGTAACTAGAGCTTGCTGTCTCCCTAGGTGAGGGCAAGGTAGGAGTAGGGATAAAAGATCTTTAACAGAGTGGAGAGATAGTGGTGAAAACCGTACATCATTTTACACTCTCCTGTATTGTCTGCTCTTCTTCAAAATAAGTGAACCAGTCCCCTTTGTCTTGTATGGTAGGATCTCTTTTCCAAAGCTTCAGCCTTTTTGTATGACTTTCAGAACCTCCTGGCGTTTAAAACTAGAGATAGGACTCCAGGAAGAGCATTTGTCTGTGCTGAAGATAATCAGAAAATGGCCTTTAGTCCTTTTCTTGTATACTCTATTTTTTTTATCTGATCAGAACAAAGCAAGCTTTTCAATATGGGATCCTATTCTGTATCACCGACTCATGTTCAACTTTTGACCTAGCGATCATTTTCAGCCCTGCTTACAGACAGCTTTCTGTGCCGCAGTTTATTTCCCTCTTGAGCTACCATCCCTCCTGGGCTTTGTTCTGTTCATGCCCAACCACTTTCTCCAAGGTCCTTCATCAAGATTTGAACTGCAAGAGGTGTTTATCCTAAAGACATTTGAAACTGTCCTCCCCGGCCAAGCTCGTGTTGCTAACCAAGCCCCGGGTTTCTCTAACACTGCTTTTGGTTTTTTCCTCCTAAAGCATCGAGGCAGGCTGGAAGGGAAGATTAGACTGGCTTTCTTAGTTTTTGTTTCTTGTTTCCAGGGTGCACTCATAAGATGGACAGAATTCCAAGGAGCATTGTCTCTTCGTGTGGACGCATTTGAACACAAGCTAGCTCCTGTTTCAGAAGCTTGCCTGTCTTTACTCAATTTTGAGATGGCGTTATTAACCTCCCTGAGTTGACAGCGTCTGTTCCTTCCCATTTAAACCCCACCATCCAAAGCCACATGTGTCCCAGTTTCAGAAAGCAGGCTGAACAGATGCCTAACAGTCGTCATGAAAAAGCTGTTCTCGCCTGCACTTTTGTGCCTTTCATTGTGAAGGAGAAGAGTGGATTCAACAATGTCATTAACAGAAGTGCTTTGCCTTTATTGTTTGGGTTTATCACGCGGACCTCTCATATCTGAAGTGGCTGGTGGTAGCAGGTTCAGAGATTTCAGATGCTTTTCACCAGCACAGCGCAGAATTGTAGAGCTGGAAGCAAGACTGGCTTTGTGGATGTGCAGCCTGTGTGGTTGCACATGGCTCGGTGCTTACAAGGACCTCACACTTGCCTAAATGTTCTGCTGCTGCATCTTGAAATTCTTCATTTTTGAACATGGGGGTCCAAATTTTTATCTACTCAAGGCTAAGAAGGGCTTCCCTTGTGGCTAAGCTGGTAAAGAGTCCACCTGCAATGCGGGAGACCTGGGTTCGATCCCTGGGTTGGGAAGATCCCCTGGAGACGGGAAAGGCTACCTGCTCCAGTATTCTGGCCTGGATAATTTCATGGACCTGTATAGTCCACGGGGTTGCAAAGAGTCGGACACGACTGAGTGACTTTCAAGGCAAGAAGAATAAGAGAGCAGCTGGTGGTACACACCATCACTTTCTTGGGTAGATGTCTCAACTGGAGAAAAATGCATAACCTGAATTGTGAGTCATCTTTCATTCAAGGAACTTATAAGGACTGTAGCCTGGAAGACAGCCTCTCAGCGCTGAGCAAATTATTCTCATGAGGAAAGGGAGGAGCCAAGATACAAAGGAGTTCTTGTTAAAAAAAAAAACCCATGTAGTTGAACAAAGTGAAAGTCGCTCATTCGTGTCTGACTCTTTGAGACTCCCTAGACTGTAGCCCTCCAGGCTCCTCTGTCTGTGGGATTCTCCAGGCAACGATACTGGAGCAGAGGTTGCCCTTCCCTTATCCAGGGGATCTTCCTGACCCAGGGATTGAACCCAGGTCTCCTGCGTTGCAGAGTCAAAATAATCAAAAGATAATTGCTAATCACAAAAGCAGACGTCCCAAGTTAATGATTTTAGTGCTTTTATATGTGTGGGAAGATGCAAAAATCTGGGAAACTATCCTGATATGCATCTTAACTGTCTAGGGCCAGCATCCTGCTTTTCTCCACATTGCATTTCCCTCAGGGTACGCCATCAGGTGTGGCTATGGTGACTTAATGGCATTGTTTAATGGAATGGCAGGAGACATCTGTGGACATCACCCACAGATGGTTCAGCTATCATCTCTCCATGGAACCTGATTCAGTGAGAATTTTGACAAAAGTTAAAAGAAAAAAAGAATCTCTCTTAAAACTGTATCTTCCAGGGGTTGGAAGGGCCCAGCAAGTTCTGTTCTAGGCATCGATCTCAGAGTGGGACACCATGAAACCATTTTTGTGACTTCTGGGGAAGAAGACGTCACATGTCCCCAAGAGGGGGACGTCTGTTGCAAGCTGTGCCCAGTTTTCTTTTTTCTTTTTAATTGATTTTTAAAATTTATTTGACTGTGTTGAGTCTTAGTTGTGGCATGCGGGATCTAGTCCCCCGACCAGGGGTTGAACCTGGGTCCCTTTGCATTAGGAGCATGGAGTCTTAACCACTGGATCACCAGGAAAGTCCCCTGCTTGGTTTTCTTATAAAGGACAAATATTTGCCAGACATGAAGGATTAATACCTATAGTATCTTCATAGCAATACACATTCATAGTAATACACATAGTAATTACTTCATAGTAATACACATTCCAGGGCATTGGCAAAATGAGAATTGAGGCTGTCAGAATATTTAAGATTCCCTCCCCGCCCCCCACCCCCCCCCCCGGCCAAGAACAAGCATTGCTGAAGAAGAATGCATACTTAGATCTTTGCTTTGGTGGGAGAGTAAAATTACTCTGTCCTTGACATTTGGCCGTTTGTTGTTCAGTTGCTCAGTTGTGTCTGATTGTTTGCAATGTCCCATTTGGCCATGGAGACTCATTTATAGAGGGGAGGAGTGGGAGCATTCAGGGCTAGAAATGAATCAAGAGGGATGAATGAAGGAAGAATCCACCCCAACCCCGCAAAGAGAAAGAGAAGATGATGCCTTGGCCTTTGGGACAGCTACGTTACTGGCCATTGATTGAGCATGCTCTAGGATCCTCTCCACTTTCTAAACCACCTGCCCACATATGTTATTGAACCCTGTCCTGCATAAAGCACGGCACGTTCATGCACCCGTGAACCCATCACACCTGTCCTGCTGGGTGACGCTGTCCCTGTGGTTTCCATATTGTTTGGCTGTTTTCAGTTCTTTCGCATAAGACTTGCATGATGTCCCTACTAAACTCCATCTTGCCCTTGAAAAATTAGTCTCATTCATGCCTTGCCTGAGGTAGTGAATCTCTTACGTTTAACCAGTAGAGTTTCTACTTTGTCATTTTAGTCGCTGATAGGCAGGATCCTTTGAGTAACAGAGGTAAAAAGAAATCACTATGTAATCAAAGAAATGGCTCAAGGCCCTTCTACCCAAAATTCATCTCTATTGTTAGATTTGCTGCTTTGATCTCATCCTCTTAGTCAGGAAACCACAGCTGACAAAATAGCAATCCCCCCTCACCCACCTTTTTTTTTTTGCCAAATTTTCAGTATATTTTTAAATGGAAGTATAGTTGATTTACAATGTTATATTAATATCTGCTACACAGCAAAGTGATTCAGTTATACATGTATATATATATATTCTATTTTAAAATACTCTTTTCTATTATGATTTATCATAGGAAGTTGAATATAGTTCCCTGTGCTATACGGTAGGACCTTATTGTTTATCCATCCTATGTATAATAGCTTACGTCTGCTAACCCCAACCTCTCACTCGGTCTTTCCCTCAAACCCCTCTCCCTTGGCAACCACCCGTCTGTTCTCTGTTTTGTAGGTAGGATTATTTGTGTCATATTTTAGATTCCACATGTAAGTGACATCATATGGTACTGGTCTTTCTCTTTCTGCCTTCTTTACTTAGTATGCTAATCTCTAGTTGCATCCATGATGCTGCAAATGGCATTATTTTGTTCTTTTCTATGGCTAAGCAATATTCCATCATATATACATACCACATCTTCTTTATCCAAAATGACGATTTCCTACTGGAGCCATGTTGATATTCATGAATGTGTTAGCCTAGACTGATTTCTTTTTTTCCTAGGGCCTTGAAAGGCCTTGAAGAGCCTTGAAGACTGTGAAGAAGTTTTCTTTCCCTGGAAAAGTGTGGATGTAGTTTGGGCACATGGAGTAGCCCAAGGGAGCTCCTAGAGGGTTTCCTGCGGGTCCAAGGGCTGCCTAAGGGCATAGGATGCCTGGGAAAGGGCCTGGCTAGGTCGTAGCAGGTACTAACTTGTGATGTCATCAGACACGCACAGTTTTGCTAAGAGCTGGTCCAGGACAAGACACTAGCCCTATACTGTG
Organism: Cervus canadensis; assembly: GCF_019320065.1. Taxonomy (NCBI): domain Eukaryota; kingdom Metazoa; phylum Chordata; class Mammalia; order Artiodactyla; family Cervidae; genus Cervus; species Cervus canadensis. The sequence goes on along the minus strand of NC_057416.1, from coordinate 34,208,054 downwards.
TCCTCTCTGCTGAGAAGTTTCCCTTCCCCAGTGCCCCTTAGTAGCTGTCAGATAAGTCAGTCATCAGATGGGGCCACGGAGAACAGGACAAAGGCCGAGTGAACCTGGACCAGGGAGGCTAGAAGAGAGAGGCCTGAAGCGGGGCGGGCTCTTGTGTGATGATCTCTAAGGCGCAAGTGGGAGAAGGACCTGGGACGGGAAGCTAGACGAAGATGAACGTCTCCTACTTTGGAGTAGTATGGGCCCGGTTCTACTATCAGGTCCCCTTAAAAGATGAGAAGACTGAGCAAAATAATACAATGAGAGTCTGTCTCATCTTCCAGGATTTACTTAATTTTTTCATGCAGTGCATATTTTCTGAGAGTTGATCATTTCCAGGTCCTGTGCTAGATCTTGGGATAGAGCTGGAAATAAAGCAGGTGGTCTTGCCTCACGGAACGAATGCTCTAGTGAAGGCACACCCTCCCCTTCTCCCCTACTGGCCACCTCTCCATAATGCTCCCTTCAGGGCTATGCATGCTGGTTTCATTTTCCCTTCAAATTTGACCTTGGTCATTTTAACCAGATAAAGGCTATTTTTAAAAACATGGTAAAGAGAATGAGAAGGCAAGCTACAGACTGGGAGAAAATATCTGAAAAGACACATCTGATAAAGAAATGACATCCAAAATATAGTCAGCACCCTTAAAAATCAATAATAAGAAAATGAACAACTTGATTTAGAAATGAGCAAAAGATGTGAACAGACATTTCACCAAAGGAGATATACAGATGGCAAGCAAGCATATTAAAAGTAAGCATGTCATGTGTCATCAGTGGCATGCAAATTAAAAAAACAAGATTTACAGTGAACAAAACCCAGAACACTGACAACACCAAATGTTGATACCAGGCTGTGGAGCAACAACCCCTCATTTGTTGCTGGTGGGGATGTAAAAATGGATCAACCACTTTGGAAGACAGTTTGGAAGTTTCTTACAAAACCGAATAACTCTTCTCATAAGATCCAGCAACTTCTTGATATTTATTCAAGAGAATTCAGAACTTGTGTCCATACAAAAGCCTGCCGACAGATATATATGGCAGCTTCATTCAGATTTGTGAAAATTTAGAAGCAACGAAGATGTCCTTCAGTAGGTGAATGGATGATAAACTGCTGCAACGAGATAATGGAATATTAGTGCTAAAAAAATGAGCTATGGAGCCACGAAAAGACTTGGAAAGAATGTGTGTTGCTAAGTGAAAGGAGCCAATCTGTAAATGCTCTATACCGTATGATTCCGACTATATGACATTCTGGAAAAGACAAAAATAAGGTGATGATAAAAAGACCAGTGATGGCCAGGGGGGAGGGCGCAGGGAGGGGTGAGCAGACAGAGTACAGAGGATTTTTAGGGTAGTGAAACTATTCTGTATGACACTACAATGGTGGGTACATGTCACTATACATTTGTGAAAAACGCATAGAATGTACAACACCAAGATGAGCTGTAACGTGAATTATGGACTCTGGGCGATGTGTCAGTGTAGGTTCAGCCACAGTAACAAATGCGTGACTGTGGTAGTGGGGAGGGGATGTGTGTGGGGGCAGAAGCAGATAGAACTCTGTATTTTCCATTCAATGCTGCTCTGACCCTAAACTGCTCTAAAAAATAGTTTATTGCATTTAAAAACCAAAACCCAGAGCTCATGGGTAAACTGGAGCTGCAGGTAGGAATCGTCATCACTCCAGCTTTTGCGCCTCTTTCTCCCACTCCACCTCCACATGGATGACACTCCCAACCATTTCTCCTATGTCACCTCTGGCTCCTGTTTTCTTGTTTTCTTTCCTTCCTCTAACTTTGTCGGAGTTCATGGAACTTTGATGTCCTATACTAATGTTTCCGCTAACATTGAAAAAACTTACTTTTCTGATGCCCAATAAACTTTTAACTCACTCCCCAAATCTCTCAAAGCACAGGCTTCTCCATTCTCACCAGTCACTGGTTGAATTCTACTTAATTGAGTCTGTCCTTTGTACATCACCATGTGGTTTCAATATGTATGCTTTCTGGATCTCCTAATACAGTTATTTCTTAGACCCAGAGCATTTATAAAGATGTCACAAAAGAAACTTAATTAAAAACAGATGGATTCTCTTTGAACCACTTCCTTATCAATTAACAATACCAGCTGTCTCACTAGTGCAACTCTGGAGAAGAGAGAAACCATGTAACTCCTTCGTTTTGTAGATGAAGAAAGTGGTTTTCCAAAGGTTACACAGCTAGGGAGTGACAACACTGTGCCTGGGGTTGGAAGACCCAAGTTCTAGTTCAGTTAGGTTTCCATCAGCTTAGATCCTGCCAATAATGCGTGTTTTCCGGGTCCCTGTGGTCAAGTGTTCCCCTCGCAGAATGTTCCAGCCACTGTGTGGAGGAAAGTTCATTCATTTCCGTTGACTGTCTCCTCTTGTCCTCTTCCTCCTTCACCTTTTCCTTCTTCTGTCAGACAGATAAAACAAAAATACATTTTTTCATGATCTCACACCTTTCCTGGGGCTTCCCAATTGCCACTAGTGGTAAAGAACCCACCTGCCAATGCAGGAGATGTAAGAGACGAAGGTTTGATCCCTGGGTTGGGAAGATCCCCTGGAAGAGGGTACAGTAACCCACTCCAGTATTCTTGCCTGGAGAATCCCATGGACAGAGGAGCCTGGCAGGCTGCAGTCCATAGGGTTGCAAAGAGTTAGACACGACTCAAGTGACTTAGCATACACACAAGTACACCTTTTCCTTAAAAAAACAAACAGAAAAGATCATTCATGATACAAATAAACTTTCTTACAAAACAGAAACAGACTCACAGACATAGAATACAAAATTATGGTCACCAAAGGGGAAAAGATGGGGAGAGGGAGAAATTAGGAATTTGGGATTACTAGATATACACTATTAAATACAAAACAGATGAAGAAGGACCTGCTGTATAGCACAGGGAACTGTATTCAATATCTTGTAATAACATAAAATAAAAAAGAGTGTGTAACTACATCACTTCGCTGTACACCTTAAGCTAATAAAACATTGTAAATCAACTGTCCTTAAAAAAAAAAAGATCTATGCAAAAACTTCAGAGGTCATTGAACCTAGCCCCGTCATTTTACAGATGAGAAAACTGAAGCCTAGAGAGTTGAGCTAATTTGAAATCACTAGCTCCGACACAGAGAAAAGGTACATCTGAGATCGGAAGTCCGCTCTGCAGACTTCTAATGAAAAGTGCCCTCCTCAGCCTCTTAGTACACCCTGATCTGCAGAACCAGTTTATTTAGTGAGCAGTTGGTGGCGCTGTATCACCCAGGGGGCCCACTAGGAAGCATTGAAAATGCACCACTAATTAATTTCATGTGAAGAGGATCCAATACTTCTAAAAAACGTCCCTGGGTCAGAGATACCACTGTTGCCCGGAGCTGCTCAGAAGATGAAAAGCAGAAGTTTGTATTGGCACAGTCTCTATCAGTCCACAAAAAAGGAAGAATGCCCTTTTTTTTGGTGCAAAGAACCACAAGGATTATCAATTTCATTGTGTTTTCCTAGGAATTTGAGAGAGTGAGAACAGATTGACCTTTACTCACACATTTTTCCTCAGTTTATTTTGCTGATAAACATATTACCATTTCCAGACCAATTAACCTTTGACCTCCAGAATCCTGCCTTCCCAAGACACAAGCAAGATCAAAGATTATTTTGTGCAATGAAACATTAGGATAGCTGTTATTCCACCAACTCAGCTGCTCCAAAATGTGATGTTTTATTCCTCTTCTTATATCTATTTTCAGAGGTTTCCTTTTTAAAATTAAAACCCATCAGAATTTTATAGAGGCAATATTAATTGTTTGTGAATTTTAGCATTCCTTGGCAATAAATTTGAACACAGATTTTAAGCCCGTAGGCTTAAAGTAGCGTTTGTTAGAAACTTGTCTACATTAAAAGCCCAAAAGATATTTTGGACTTTAAAAAGCATTAAAAAATGTTTAATTAGTGCTAAACTTAAAAGCTTAATTTTTATTTCCCAATTATCTTGATTTTGTTCTCAATCAAGTGGCAATTTCAGTAGTTTGAAGCAGAGAGGGTGTTATTGTTACCAAGTCCAAGTTTGTTCTGTTCACTTTGCAACAGGTCAATAAACTGGGAGATGAGGTGTCAAGGCAAAGAATAGCCAACTTATTCAGAGAAAACTCAGGAGACAGAGGAGATGGTGGACTACTGTCTCAAAGAACCATCTTACCTGAGTCAGAATTTAGGCTTCTAAAAGGGAAGGGGGTGTAGCTGGTTGTTGTAAACTTCATGGTGTTGGAGCCTTTGGTTTTTGCAGCTGTCCACACAGGCCTGGTCACCATGCTCCTGTAAACCTCCAACAAGACAAATATTATCCCTTGTTCTACAACTTTTTATCTCGATATGAATGGAAAAGTGTTATACCTTTAAAAGAGCCCTGAGAATGGCTTCCTGTGTGTTTCAGGCCACAGGCAACATGCTTTCACAAAAGGTGCATAGCGAGCATGACTCAGCACAGACCACAGGGCACAAAGGTTAAAGTAAAAGAAACTGGTTGAATACAGAGTCAAACTTGTTCTTCCTGATTACATCATGGGTGGAACTGTGTCCCATCCCAAATTCCTATGTTGGAAGTCCCAGCCCTCAGTATCTTAGATGTGACTGTGTTTGTAGTGTCTTTAAAAGTAATTGAGTTAAAATGGTCATTTGAGTGGGCCCTAATCCAACGTGACTGGTGTTCTTACAAGAAGTGAATAGGACACGGTCACACATAGAGGAAGGACCGTGTGAGGATACGGGGAGAAGATGACCATGTACAAGCCCAGGAGAGAGGCCTCAGGAGAAAACAGCTGGGCCGACACCTTGGTGTCAGACTTTGAGCCTCCAGGATGGTGAGATGATAGACTTCTTTGTCTAAGCCTCCCAGTCCGTGGTACGGCAGCCCTGGCAAACTCTCAGGGAGAGGGCTCTTGGAGAGCACAAAAGGCCCTTGTTTCCCTTCCAGAAACAGCAGGAAGGTGGCACCTCACTTGCCCTCGGGGCTGCTGAGAGGCTGCCGTGTGATGACGGTGGGAATCCCTGTGGTGTGCAACCTGGGCTAAGTCTCCTTTGATTCTGCCCATCAGCCTCCTGCCCTGGGGGTCCTGTGACACTCTGATGGTAGCTTCACATCGCTGCTTGGTGCCCCCCTGCCCCCAGCTGGGCCCCCAGGGAGCTCGGTAAAAATACAGATTCCCAGGCTCATCTGCAGATCTACTGATCCACTGCCACCCCCCAGCCTCCGCCCCCACAAGGGATGCACAGGAATCTCTGTTTTTAACAAACTTCCCAGCAGATTCCAGTGGGAATGCAGGGTTGGGAGCAGCTGGATTGGGTCATCTGTAAGCTTTCTGCCTGAGCCAGCGTTCTGTGCTTCTGTGCAAAAGGCTTTGATTCCTGACCTCCAACAAAGGGGCTGGAAGCTGGAAGCAAATTGGCAGTGGGGTCTTGTCTCCATCACACACTGATTAGGACCCTGTTTTATTGCCTGCACATTTCCCTGCCCCTCTCCGGATGTTCTGAGGCCTCACAAGACACCCTGGGTCAGCTGATGGGACGTGGGCTGCTCCCTGGTGGCAGGCTGTTGATGGCGCACAGCCTGGAGCTGGTTTGGGGTTTAGCTAAAGGGATCGGAGACTAAGCATGAGGCTGGAAGGAAGACTCCGGGTGGCCCAGGGCCGTGGTGGCGCATAGATTGATGCACCGAATTCCATTCCTAGTTTTGTAATGTTCTCCTTACGTGGTGTTGGACAGCTTAGTCGAAACTTCAGTTACTTACTTGCAAAATTCATTTGTTTTCTGCTCTCCCTGCCTCATGGGATGATCCACTAAGATGATGGTTATCAAACTACCTTGAAAAATAGGAATCCTTATCATTAGTCTCTGCTCCTATCATTAGGATATGCTGATAGGGGCGGCGGGGTTCAAGCAGAGGTCTTTGGAAAGCTAGAAAGATTAGCCAAGTAGCTGTAACGTTTTCTGATATATGTCTAGTTGAGCCATGCAGCTTTGGTTAATGCTGAGCCAAGACTACGGGTTACAATGCCAGATACTAACTGGTTCCAAGGTTCCAGGCCAAACACATGGCAGAGTCAGAATACATGGACAGCCAGGTCTGCTGATGCTCTGATGGGGTGCTCCTAATGTCATTCCCCTGGCAAGCATCTCACTCCCCAGTCCCACCCTTGGAAGGGCAAATTCCAAAGAGAATCTCCCAAGAGTCACTGTGGCTGTCTTTTATCAAGTCCCTTTACTACCCGCGCCCTGAATTGTGGAAGACCCATCTGGTTTCTCTACATATGTGTTGATATTTGCACATCTGATTTTCAGCCTCACAATGTTTACAGATGTTAACTAGTAAACCCCCAGAGAGTCCCTATGTGAGACTGGCAATTCTAATTTCAATTTTATGAAAAGAGCAAATGAGAAATGATGGGACTTCCTCCAAATTTCTGTTAGTAGGGAGGCCAGATTCAAGAAAATTGATTATTTCAGCTCAGACTACACAAACTTATCACTCCCTGGCATATCAGAAAGTCCTGTAGTCACCTCTTAATCACCTCTTACATGGCTTGAGATTAGTTGGAGAGATGGGTTGAAGTAGATGGTTTTTCTGATTTATTTTATTCTTTTTCATGTCTGTGTATGTGTGTATAGATACACACACCATACATAAATACAAATTTTATACGAACACCTATTTTCCCCAACAAAGTCTTTTGTTGATTGTTTTGAACCAGGAGTTGAGACTGACACCTTGCTTTTGGTTTTTAATGTCTCTCTAGTCTCTGTTCACTTAGAACAGTCCCATCATTTACTCTTTTTTCCACAACATTAACCTTTTCAGAGTCCACATTAGGTGTTTTACAGAAGATCCTACATTCTGGATTTGTCAGTCTTTTCATGGTGTTTTGGACCTGTTCCTCTCTCCCCCGCTTTCCTGGAAAATAAAAGTCAGGACCAAGGCTTGGTTAGATTTAGGTCAAACCTCTTGGCAAGAGTGAATCACAGGTCATGCTGTGCCCTCGTCTTGCACCTCATCAGGAAACACCGATGCCGTGTGTGATCTCTTGGTTACAGTGGTGACCGATGGACCTGTCAGCCGTAAGGCACACTTGCACCCTGGCCATCAGAGGGGCGACACTTGGGCACCCACAGACTCTCCTGCTCCCAATATCATCTCACCAAATGGTTTTATCATCTTTGGATGATCCTTACCTGACTCACTGACTACTCTGTGGGTTGCAAAGAGCTGTTCTCAGTGTATCTTTTTTTTTTTAATATTACCTGAACTTCTGTAAAGAATTATTTTCTTCTGTGCCTCCGCAACCCCTTCTCCTTCCTTCTTTGAGAATCACTGTGGCCTCAGGCATTTCATATATTTAATGTATTACAGTAAGTTAGAGTCACTTGTGTGTGTGTGTGTGTGTGTGTGTGTGCTCAGTCATGTCCTACTCTTTGCGACCCCATGAACTGTAGCCCTCCAGGCTCTTCTGTCCATAGGATTTCCAAGGCAAGAATACTGGAGTGGGTTGCCATTTCCTTCTCCAGGGGTACAGTACTTGTGTTGCTAAATTTCCGCAACTTAGACAGCCTTTGTGCCTTCGAATGGCCCCCATGTCCTTCTGGTTTGGCCCAATGCCCCCTCGCGTGCAGTCCTTGCTTTCTGGCCCTTGATGTATTCTTGCCTTTTGTTCTCTGTCCCCAGACTTGAAATCAGTCATTGCTCAGAAAACCCTAATTTCCTTTCACAGGAGGGCCATGAAAAACTGAGATCTGACTTAATAATACTGACCGTACGCTTGGAAAGGTTAGGATGTTATGTGTATTTTACAACAATTAAAAGAAAAAAGTAGCAACCAAGATCCAGGTGCTGGGAAGACATGTTCATTGTTGCTGTCAGTTTCCATGTCATTTCAGTGGACAGAACAAGGAAAGAATACTTCATGAGTTTATGTTAATATTTCCAAATGTAATCTAATGTTCTAGGCTTTTTTTCTCCCTTTTTTTGTACAGGAATATCTGCTCTCATTCTGAAAATCTTGACTTACAGAATAACCTATTTAACTTATTTTCTTTACCTTGCCATATATGTAATTTCATGTCTATCATCACAATATCACTGCTAACAGCTTACCAAATGAAGTTTAATTTTTGTTTTTTGCAGGACTTTTTTGTCCTTAGAATATAGTCATACAGAGAGAACAAAACCAATGGTGATGCAGAGAGTGTGATATTCAAATGTTACTTGAAATATGTTATTATTTTGATATCCAGTTAGGCTGATTTATTTCTGTTTCCTATTCATTTAAGTTTTTTTTCTCTTTTTGATTGAATTTTAGGTTTTAAATATTTATAAAGTTTATGGTGAGAGCTGGACCATAAAGGCTGAGCGCCGAAGAACTGATGCTTTTGAACTGTGGTGTTGGAGAAGACTCTTGAGAGTCCCTTGGGCTGCAAGGAGATCAAACCAGTCAATCCTAAAGGAAATCAACCCTGAATATGCTTTGGAAGGACATATGCTGAAGCTAAAGCTCCAATACTTTGGCCACGTGATGCAAAGAGCCGACTCATTGGAAAAGATCCTGATGCTGAGAAAGATTGAAGGCAGGAAGAGAAGGGGACGACAGAAGATGAGATGGTAGGATGGTGAGAGAGTCAATTCCTAGGCAGGTTGATAAGAAGTCCAGGGGTGCCCAAGGAGAGAGGGGTCTGGAATTTTCAAGGAGGAGAAAAAGACAAACTTTTTTTTTCCCTCTATATTCCTTAGTCTTAGTCAATTACACAACTCAGTTTAAACTCTGTACTAGGGATTATACAACAACAATGTATCCTGCTTGAGCACAGTTTCTCCTTCCTGAAAAAAACCTTTTGACTAATCCTGGTATTTTAGAATGTATGTTATGGGAGTGGATCTGGAAGATCTTTCTATTTTTAACTTCTAATCTTGTTTTCCTAAAATGTAATTTGTGGGAGTGGGTTTGGTAAAATTTTCACCAACTTGAGACATTCTTTTGATTCATTGTAGTAACTAATTAAAAGGTATAAAACTCCATTGCTAACACTAGCAAGCGGGTACTCTTTCTGCTCCCTTCTGATATCTATGTCAGAAGCTTTCTCTATCTCTTTCATACTTTAATAATACTTTATTAAACAAAAGCTCTGAGTGATCAAGCCTCGTCTCTGGCCCCGGATTGATTCTTCTCCTCCAGAGGCCAAGAATCCCAGCGCCTTTTGGGGTTCAGCAACAACCTTTCAGTGGCATCATCAACTCAACAGACATGAGTTTGAGCAAGCTCTGGGAGATGGTGAAGGACAGGGAAGCCTGGTGTGCTGCAGTCCATGGGGTCGCAAAGAGTCGGACACGGCTGAGCAACTGAACCACACCAACAAATATTCACAAAGTTTAAAGGTCAGAATCATATAAAAATTATACTACTTGGAAAATCCTTGGTCCATCTACCTCCCATTCTGCACCCACCTGCCATTTTCATTTGTGTATGGTTTATATTTCCTGTGTTTATTTTTGAAGCAACAATAACAACAACAAAAATGCATATTTTTCCTCTTTCTTTCAAAAAAGAAATTATATTTAACTTCCAAAGTATACTTTAGGTACTAAGTATACCATTTATATTTTTCTTGACTTTTCTCTAATGAAGATCTTGGAAATAATTCCATATCCATTCACTAGAGACCTTCATTTCTTTAAGGTTGCATAGAACTATATTGAGTAGATGTAGCATAGTTTATTTAACCAGTCTCTGCTTGGTGGCTGTTTGTATTTTTTGAGTCTTTGCCCATTGCAGATAGTTTAATGACTGAGTGTGTGCACATGTCATATATGTTTGTTGAGTTAGATCTTCAGGGTTGATTTTTAAAAGCCCCAACTCCTTCAAGCCTTTTGCCACTCTTTTGCTAGTATCTGTTTGTTTCCCCTTCAAACACTTTGTCCAAATTAAAGCAAAAAGTAGTATGACATATGAGAATTTTGGATAATTATTAGTGAACATCAAAACTGAACAAAGAATTTTAACTTTTAACTCTGCACAAAAACTCACACTCTCCAGCACAATCACTTGTAGACCTTGCAGTGTGTACTTATGATTAGCATTGTCTTTGGGGTTGGATGACACGCAGGAATTACACAGGGATTATCCTCTTTTTTGGCCTGTGTTGTCTCCCAGTGCTTAAGTCTTTGCTATTGCTGTGTTTCAGAATTCAGATCACATCTTAGACAGGGAATTTTATTTTATTTTTATTTTTTAAATTTGACTCATAGTGATTAGACTTCACGTGAGCACAGTTCTGCTGAATGGAGTATGAATTTTTACTATACGGATAACTCTGTATAGCCCAGGGTCACTGCTCAGACGTTATCACATACTGTGCTTACTCCCTGACCTCTAGATAATTAAAATCCCTCTGTTTACATATAGGTAGATAGTATATAATCACTCACTCCCAGATATCAAGAATATTCATTATCCTAACTGAGACCAAGCTTAGAACCATTGAAGTCCTACTCTGAAATAAAATGTAATTCCATCTGTCAATCTCTAAGTTTACTGCTCCAATCTCTAAATCATGAAATTCTTCTATCTCTGCCACTTCCTTTTCCTCTAGGAATGTTTGGTTTAGGAAAGGATGTGGTCGATTCATCCACAGAGAACAAGTGAGCTGCTGTCTCTTGTGCTTCCGTGGTGTTTTGTACTCACGATGTACGTGTCTTGTACGACGCTCAAATGTGTGGACACAAACTTGTGACAATAAAGTGTGAGATTTCCCCTCTGGACTGTCTTGAGAGTAGAGAGGGCATCCTTCCGCTGTCACAGTCTGGGGCACAAATGAGGGATGACCATTCCTTACACTCATTCCTCCTGGAGCATTCGCATGTACGCACCGGGGAGAGCTGCAACGTTTCAAGAGATGATAACAAACAAAAACCCTGCATGGGTATCTGTGAAGAGTTGGACATGGGGAGAAAGAGCAAGCTGCCATCTTGATAAATGTCGGCCAAAGAAGGCATTCTAATCCAAATCATTAAGCGAAGAACCACAAGAAACCCAAGATGTAAGCCAGTCACCTCCATCCTGTCTTCTCTGCTTTTCTAGTCTAGCTCCCAGGTGACCACAAGCGAGTCTCTGCCTAGGTCATCCCTGGGTCATCTTTTCTTTGCTAACCAAATGAAATGATGAGGTCAACAAGAACTTCTTACGTTCCTATAGAACGAACATGCTGCTTAAGGAAGTAAGTGTCTTTTAGGAAGCTCTCCAGGCTGACTTTCCTTTTGAAGGTATGCAGACCTGGTGTGTCCATCTCAGGGTGCAGACAGCCTCCAGCTGGACCTCCATCCTCCTATCCTTCACCCTCCATTTGGAGTCACAGAGCTGGCGCTGGTGGAGCCCCACGTCTAACCTCATAGGTGGGGTACACACAGACTCTGGGTAAACTTCCAGACCCCGGCAGGCAGGGGCAGGCCCAGACCCCGTGTTTGGAGAAGGTTCTAGGTAATCCCGAGATTTGCAGATGGATGGACAAGTATCTCTGCTTTCCAGAAGGCAAAGTTCACCAAAAGCAGTGATGGCAAGAAGAAAGTGACCATCCTGACTTCTGAGGGGCCCTGAGGATGGCGTTTGGCATGAAACTTTGGAATTGCACAGATCTGGGAGCGACAGAAAAGGGAAAGGGAGGGAAGTGCAGAGAGGGACATGCCTAGGAGGTCTGTTTCTCTGGCCCTTCCTTTTCTGTGGACCTTTGGAGAAACAAATTGGCCAATTTGGGGAAAGATGAAAAAGAAAAAGGTAAGAGAGATACGTAGCAGAGAGTTTTGCAGGACAAGGCCAGTTTCTATCAGCTAGAGACCCAGGAAACGCTAGCCAAGCATAGCTGGGCTGCACTAGGTCTAGTGGAAAGAACACATTTAGGGAAGCAGACAAGAAGAGGGTGAGCCCACGCTGCCGGCTGACAGATGGAAGGCCAGCGTCACAGAGGCCAGGCTGAGCGGAGCGGAGGGTGTGGTGGGTGACATGTGGGAGATGAGTTTGGGAGAGGGGCTGAGGTTGCAGGGGTGGGGTGGGGAGGACAGAGTGCTTTGACCACCCAGCTAAGAGCTTTCCATCTTACCCTAACGTTGCAGGCAGAGTCAAGTTTTGTGTGTTCTGAAGCACATGAAATTTTTTTTTTTTGGGGGGGGCTCTCAATTGATGAAAAAAAATCCAAAATTATGAAAGCGAACTTGCTGGGCTCCTTGCCGGGGCCTGTGCCAATGACAGGCAGAGAAGATGAGCCTTCATTAGCCTTGCTGTGCCCGGGGGTACCTTGGATGTTTCAGAAGTGGAGTGGGCGGGGGGGGGGGGGGGGGGGCGTTCCCAGGATGCCATGCTTGTCTAGAACTGTTTGGTTTGGCGCCCGGATTGGAGTCAGATGAGTTGGGACGCTTAAGAGGGGCTCTTGGCGGCAAGTCAGCACAAATGCTGCTGCTGCTGCTGCTAAGTCGCTTCAGTCGTGTCCGACTCTGTGTGACCCCATAGACGGCAGCCCACCAGGCTCCCCCGTCCCTGGGATTCTCCAGGCAAGAATACTGGAGTGGGTTGCTATTTCCTCCTCCAATGCAAGAAAGTGAAAAGTGAAATGAAGTCGCTCAGTCGTGTCCCACTCTTCGTGACCCCATGGACTGCAGCCTACCAGGCTCCTCCGTCCATGGGATTTTCTAGGCAAGAGTACTGGAGTGGGGTGTCATTGCCTTCTCCACAGCACAAATGGAGGGGCTTTAAAATGAGGGAACTTCATTCTCATGGTTCAGGAGGCTGGGACTGAAATCAAGGTGTCTCAGGGCTGGGGCTGCTAGAGGCGCTGAGGGAGAAACCCTCCGACGCCTCTCCTCCAGCTGCTGGTGGGGGCCAGGGACCCCGGGCGGCCCTCGGCTTCTTACTTCAGTCTCTGACTCCATCCCCACATGGCCTACTTCTCTGTCTCCTCTTCTGCTTTTTTAAAAAAATTTTTTTTCAAATTAATTTTTATCAGAGTATAGTCACTTTACAGGGCTTCCCAGGTGGCTCAATGGTAAAGAATCCTGCTGCCAAGCAGGAGACCTGGGTTGGATCCTCGGGGTCGGGAAGATCCCCTGGAGAAGGAAATGGCAACGCACTCCAGCATTCTTGCCTGGGAAATCCCATGGACAGAGGAGCCTGGCGGGCTACAGTTCCTAAGGTCGCAAAGAGTTGGGCAAAACTGAGTGATTAAACCCAGCGGCAGCAGCTGCTTTACAACGCTGCATCAGTTCTGCTTTATGGCAAAGTGAATCAGCTATACATACACACACGTCCCTTCTTTTTTGGATTTCCTCCCCATTTAGGTCGCCAAAGAGCAATGAGTACAGTTCCCTGTCCTACACAGCAGGTTCTCATTGTACTGTGTTGTGCTAAGTCGCTTCATTTGTGTCAGACTCTGTTCCATCCTACTGACTGTAGCCCGCCAGGCTCCTCCGTCCATGGGATTCTCCAGGCAAGAACACTGGAGTGGGTTGCCATGCCCTCCTCCAGGGGATCTTCCCTACCCTGGAAAAGAAGCTGGGTCTCTTGCATTGCAGGCAGATTCTTTACTGCTAAGCCACCAGGGAAGCCCCATTAGTTATCTGTATTATATATAACATGAGAGCGAAAGTGAAAGTCGCTCAGTCATGTCTGATTCTTTGCGATCCCATGGACTATACGGGATTCTCCAGGCCAGAATGCTGGAGTGGGTAGCCTTTCCCTTCTCCAGGGTATCTTCCCAACCCAGGAATTGAATCCAGGTCTCCCACATTGTAGGTGGATTCTTTGCCAGCTGAGCCACAAGGGAAACCCAAGAATACTGGAGTTGGGTAGCCTATCCCTTCTCCAGGGGATCTCCCTGACCCAGGAATCGAACTGGGGTCTCCTGCATCGCGGGCAGATTCTTTACCAGCTGAGCTATAATGGTGTATATATGTTAATCCCAATCTTCCATTTCAGTCCCCCACATCCCCCTTGGTGTCCAAAGGTTTGTTCCCTGCATCTGTGTTCTTGTCTTATAAGGACACTTGTCCCTGGGTTTAGGGCCCCCATTCAACCCAGGATCATTTCATTTTGGGATTTGAAAGGACCTTGTTTCCAAATAAGGTCACACTTACACATACCAGTAGTTAGGACTTGGACATATCTTTTGTTTGGGGGGGGGGGCACTAAAAAAATACTGCACAATTTTTTAAAATTTATTATTTATTTATTAATACTGCACAATTTAATGCCTGTGTCTCCATGTGGACCTAAGCTCTCTTGCTGCCGTGAACTCACACCCAATCTGAGTCTTGACCCTGAGGCCTCCGGTGAGTCATTTAGCTCTCATTGTGTCCAGCAGAAATGGAGATGCTTGGTATAGATTTTCACATTTTTGTTCACATTAGAACTTAAAAATCTCATGGCCCAGGCCACATCTCATATCAGTGAAACCAGAATCTCTTGGGGGCGGGGCTTACTCATTCATATTAAAAAAGCGCAGGCACAGGGAATATAGCCAATATGTCACAATATTTAACACAAAATTTATAAAAATTTTGTGTCACTGTGTTGTACACCTGAAACTAATATAATATTGGAAATCATCTATATCTCTTTAAACAAACAGACACACAACCCTTCAGTGATTCCAGTTCACAGTGAGTTTGAGACTGAAACTTCTCAGCTTTAAATGTGCATATGGATCACGGGGTCGGGGGCAGGGTGGAATTTTGGGATGTGAAGGGAGGAGTCTGTGAAAATGCAGATTCCATTCTTCGGGATCTGGGGGCCTGAAATTCTGCATTTCTAAGGAGTTCCCAGGTGAAGCCGACCCTGCCTGTCTTGCATGACCTCACAGCACCTCTGTGAGGATGCTACATCTTATGGAGACCAACCCACTCTAAGAGGGCATCCTTGAAGGAGTGACATCTGAACAGAGTTCTGGAAGTCGAAATTGCCCAGGGGAGACAGTTGCCAAGGGAGAATGCTCCAGGTGGAGGGAGAAACCTGCGCCAAAGCCTGGAAAAGGGAGGGGCACGTGGACTTGAGGAGCAGGGGGAGGTGGGGATGATGCGATGCAGGAAGTGGAAGGCAGCAGGTGGAGCAGGTGGAAGGGGTGGGGCCACGTGGGGTACTCAGCGTGCCCTTACGTAATTGCCTCCGTGTCTTCCAAAATGTTTACGCTCACTCTTTCCCAAGAAAACTCCTCCAGGCAGAGGGCTTGTGCCTCCTTATTGTTTCTAACCTTTTTCTTTCTTCGCCATCGTCCACCACCTTTACCCCATCACTGAAGTTTACGAAGACCCTCACCTACATAGTCTTCATTTAGGTTTTATAAGCTTTAAGATTAAATCATTGTTTACAGACGAGGTAGCTTAGATTCAGAGAAGCTAATCCACTTGCCCAGAGTTGTGGGGTGAGTGGGGACTCTTTTTTTAACCCCTCTCCCTCCCTTCTTTCTTTTCTTACTTCCTTTTTCTTGTCTTTCTTTTTTTATAAAATGGAATATGAGTAGATGTGCTAATATTTCACATTCTGTCATATTCACATGACACAATCTCTCATTATTTTATTCACATTCTTACATATTCTTCAAGAAGCTATTTAAAAAAAAAAAGTGACTATTATTTGAATGTATCCTAATCCAATCAGTTGATCCTATATTACTGGTTATTTGTTTTCACTGATTGTTCTCGATTGTCATTGTTCTCAGCAGTAAACAACCTTATACATAAACTTTTGAAGATATTTTTGATCACTTCTTTAGGAAAAAATTTATAGATGGGATTAGTGGATCAAAGGCTGTGTACAATTTAAAGATTTCCTACACATATCGCCTTCCGGATGGACTGAACAGATGTAACTTCCCGTCAGCAGCGTGTGAGATCGTCTTGGGGACACTTGAGTTGAGCAAGGCTGATTGATCTATACCACTTTGGTTGCTGAGAATATTTCGATCAAAGCAAAGCAACGAGAGAAACAGCATACTTCACAATATGCTGCTCTTCACAGCGGGACCCACTCCTTCTCCTTGGTTAGCACTCCTCTCTTCCCCATCTGGTTTGAGTCCTGAGGATCCAGGGTAGCTTTGCTCATGTTTCTCTGGGTCTGCTCTCCCCCTCCTCAACCCTTCTTGTCCATCTAGCTGGAGCTTGGGTATCTCTTGAAGTATTTGTAAGATGCATGAACTCAGATTCACTGTTGTCTACGGTCACACCACCCTGAACATGCCTGATGTTGTCTGACCCTGGGAGCTAAGCAGGGGTGGGCTTGGTTAGGACTTGGATGGGAGTCCCTTAGATTTGTTACCTGAAATCTCTTTCCAGTTTCAGGAATTCCAGTTTTATAGTCTTAAGAATTCAGGACTTTTCGCATTGCAAGGGACCTCGGTGGTTATCAGGCCCATTATTCCATCTGCATTAGCCAGCTGGTGATAGTTGCATGGTTAGATGTCCATCTCTTGATGGTTCCATTTTTGGTCCTTCAAGAGGTTACACTGAGAGCAAGTCTATTTTGCTCAGAGATTCAAAAACTGTGGAATATTTCAAACATACAAAAATCCAGAAAATAATGTGATACCCATGTCCTACAATGAGTATTTACCAAATATTAATATTCTGTTATATTTGTTCTAGAAATCTCTTTTAAAAAGAGAAAAAGTTCTAAATACTGGTACTACAACTATTCTTTTTTGAAATTGTCTTGACTATTCTAGGTGCTTTTGTTTTCATATAAAATATAGAATAACGTTGTCCTGTGATTCATAAAGCTAATCTCCATTTTTGGACATTTTCTTCCATATTTCACTACTATGAATCATGCTGTGATAGTTCGTACATAAATATTTATGCACATTCTTACTTTCTTTCTTAGTATAAATTGCTAGGAATTTACTTGCTAAGTCGATGATTAAGCATCATTTAAAGGGTTTTCACACAAACTCTGACACTGGCCACCTGAAATGTATGAGCGCCCTTTTCTTATGCTCTTGCCAACACTGGGGGTTTATTATCTTTAAACTCTTTTCTATAATAGGATAGATATAAAATGCTACTCTATTGTAGTTCTAATTTGCATTTTATTAGTGACTAAGGAAGTTGAAAATTTAATCATATGTTTGTGGACCCTTGAAAGTGTTTTGTGAATTGACAGCTTATCTCCTTTGCTCATTTTTGTACCGGAATGTTAATATTTTGATGTTGATTTCTAAGGGCTTTTTATTGTTAAACACACTGCAGATGTTATTTTATTTGCATTTATCTGTTTACTTTTCAATTTTCTTTTTGTTTTTTGAAACAGAAGTGTAAACATTTTACTTGGTCAAATCTACAGGTCTTCTCTGTGCCTTTTTCTTTTAGTGTGAAGTATAGAAAAGCCCCCGTTATCTAAAGTTCATGTAACTCTATTTTATAGTATTAATCTATTTTCCTATAATAGATTATATAAATCTATTTTCTTTCAGTCACTTTTACATTTAACTTTTAGAAATTCTAAGAATACTTATTTATTACTTCTTGGCTGTTCCGGGTCTCCATTTCGGCATGCAGGAGTTTTTAGTTGCGGCGTGAGAACGCTTGTTGCTGCACGTGGGATCTGGTTCCCTGATCAGGGATAGAACCTGGGCCCCCTGCACGGGGAGCACAGATCTTAGCGACTGGACCACCAGGGAAGTTCCTAACTTTTTCATAAAGTTGGAATTTTGGATAAGTTATAGGGCAGAGGTCTGACTTTTTTCCCATCACGTTTTATGCATCCATCCTGGCACTATTGGTCATCTATTACTTTCCCAGATTCTACCTTCATCTTATACCAACACTTACATATGTTTGGATTTGTTTGGGGTCTCTCTGATCTGTAACACATTTATAGTGTATCACATTAATGTGCTAATTATTATAACTTTGATGATTTTAATTTCAAGATATATTTTAATAATATGCCAGTATTGTTTTAGTTTTTCTTAATTATTATTATATATCTTACATAGTTTTTGCTCCAAAAACCAATATATAAATATTTCATAATAAAAAATAAGTCCTACATACATGTGGCCAATAGTTTCAATAATGAATTGTATAAATGAAAAGTAAAACCCCTCTTTCCCTTTCTCCAGTTCCACCCCCAAAAGGCAAAACTTTTTTTTCTGTGTCTTTAGAAAACACACACATTAAAATTACACCTATGTATCCATATTTACATATGTGGAACCGTGTTGTGCAGAGTTCTCTATGATTAGTTTTTTCATTTAAAAACACATCTGGTATGGCAGGAACCAACAAAATTCTGTAAAGCAATTATACTTCAACTAAAAAAGAAATAAATTAAAAATAAATAAATAAAAATACATCTGAACATCTTTCCATACCAGTGCACAAAGTTCTAAATCATTCATTTTAACTGCCTTATGACAATCCATTGCATGGATAGAATATAATTAGTTTGGCTAGTCCTTGATTGAAGGCCATTTAGGTCACTTTCAATTTTTTTTATTAGTACAGATAATTGCTCATTTTATTTCTTGCTGAACTTTAGATCATCTTTTTTCCTATTTAAAAAATGAAAATTGCATTAAATTTAGAAAATAATTTATAGAAGATTGCCATCTGTTTATTTTTTAATCTGTCCATCCATGAACAAACCACATCCTTCCATTTATGTGACTATTTTTTATGTACCTCAGTAAAATTTTATAAGTCTTTTCAAATAGAGCTTTCACAATTTTGTTAAATTTATTCCTTGGGGTTTTATTTTGTCTTTTATTAGATTTCACAGTGCTATTATTTCCTGTTGTATTTTCTAACTAGTTATCTTTGGCAAATGGGTAAACCACTACTTTTTTGTGTATTTATTTTATGATTAGCCACATTACTCAATTCTATTTGTAATTATAAGAATATAAGAATTTTAGCTAGTTCTCTTGTGTTTTATAAAATCAGATGATATGTAGAAATTATATTTTTCTTTCCAATAGCTGTATTGATATTATTTTTATATGGAAAAGTACAAGTTATAAGAAACACCCGTGTACCTTCTACACAAAAATAACAATGGTTTTATTATTTCTTTTCCTTTTTTTATTACAAAGGTTAAAGCTCTGGAACAAATATGAAATAATATGTTTAAATAGATGTATTTGTTTTGATTCTACTTTTTTTCCTAGTTGGGGACATGAAAGACACTGGATTGTTCTGTAAAGCTGCACTTTCTTAAAAAAAACGGTACTTTTTAATGTGGAACCACGTTGGACTTACAGAAAAGCTGCAAAGATAGTACCGTGTGCCCGTGTATCACACACCCAGTTTTGTCTGGTGCTAACATCTCACACAACCACTAAAACCAAGAGACCAACATCGGCACACGAACATTAACTAAGTTCTAGACTTTATTTGAATTGCACTGCTTTTCCCACTAGCTCCCTTTTCTATTTCGGCATGCAGTTCAGAATAGCACGTTCCATTTAGGTGTCACGTCTCATTAGTCTCAACCGGATCTGTGACAATTTCTTCGTCTCTCCTTGTTTCCGAGGGCGTGTTAGTCAAGTGTTGTCTCGAAACCTCCTCAGTTTGGATTTGTCTGATGGTTCCTCACATCAGACTGTGATGATTGGTTTCAGGGAAGAAGACTCCAGAGGGGTCATTTCTTTCCCATTCCAGAGTGTCAACAATGAGTACTTGTTATCAACATGACATCGCTGGCAATGGAAACGTGGCCCCAGGCCAAGGTCGTGTTTGCTGGATTTCTATCTTGCAAAGTTACTTTTATTCCTTCTCATCACTCTTTTAATTGGGAAGCAAGTCACTAAGTCCAACCTATACTGGAGGGAACACAGTTTGATTCCAATTAAATTAGAATGCGTCTAGCATTTTGCTGTTATGTCATCAGTCTTGCCTTGATATATTAATGGATATTCTTTATCATATTAGAGAAGTATCTATAAGAAATGTATTTTTTATATGAGTCATCAGCCACCTAAATTATAATATAGGAAAGAAAATGACAACATTGAATGTAGGGGAAAGAGAAGGGCTTTGAAGAAATTAATTTAATATTCAGGAGAAAGAAACCCTGCTACCTGCATTAATTCAGAGGTGGTTGCATCTGAACTAAGTGAAAAGTCTGCTCTATAGATACTCAAAGTAGTTAAACTTAAATTCAAGCCAGGAAAACCAGGTGGTTGTCTTGTAAAAGTCTGGGCTGCTTCTTTCCAGAATCTGTGATGGTTTCTTCTTTTCCTCTACAGGGTCAAAAAGACCATACATTATGGGAGTTCAACCAGGGTTTGTGGAATGGAATTGAATAAGCCTGTAAGTGCGTTATCCATCTCCAGAGGAATCTCTTGATTCTTATGCCATGTGAAATGTACTCAAGCCAGAAACATATCTGCTGCTACTTTTAAATGTTCTTTAAAAAGAAAGCCAGATGCAAAAGATCTAAAAAGACATTTATCCAAGGAGATACACACAGGACCAATAAGCACATGGAAAGATGCTCAACATCATTAGCCATCAGGGAGATGCCCATCAGATCCACAGTGAGATACCAGCTCATATCCAATAGCACAGGTGGGAACCCAAAAGACTGATAAGGGATGTAGTGAACTTGGAATTCTTATACACTCCTGGCAGGAGTGTAAACTCCTGCAGCTGCTTTGGAAAACAATCTGGCAGTTCCTTTAAAAGTTAAACATAGAGTTACCACAAGACCCAGCAATTCCACTCCCAAGTATAAACCCAAGAGAAATGAAAACACATGCATCCGTGCTAAGTTCAGTCACGTCTGACTCTTTGCAACTCCATGGACTGGAGCCCACCAGGCTCCTCCGGCCGTGGGATTCTCCAGGCAAGAACACTGGAGTGGGTTGCTATGCCTTCCTCCAGGGGATCTTCCCAATCAAAGGACTGAACCTGCATCTCTTGCATTTCCTGCATTGGCAGGCAGCTTCCTTACCACTAGCGCTACCTGGGAAGCCCAGTGAAAACACATGTCCACACAAAATGTTGTATGAGAATGTTCATAGCAGAATTATTCATAATAGCCAAAAAGTAGAAATAATCCAAATGCCCATTAATGGATGAATTAGCAAATGAATCATGTCATAGTGATACAATGGAACATTATTGGACCATAAAGAAATGAAGTAGTGACAAATATTACAACATGCATGAACCTTGCAGACACAGGGCTAAGTGCAAGAAGTCAGTCAGAAAGGATCATGTATCATATGATTTCATTATATAAAATGTCCAGAATAGGCAAATTCATGGAGACAGAGAGCGGATCGTGAGCGCATCATGGGCTGCCTACAACTGAGGAGGCTGGAGAGAAATGGGCGAGGTCTGCTAATGGTTATAGGATTTCTTTTCAGGGTAATGAAAATGTTCTAAAATTGATTGTGGTGATGGTTGGACAACTCTGTGAGTACACTAAAATTGATTAAATTGTGTGCTTTAAACAAGTGAACTTTATAGTATGTGATTTATATCTCAACAAAACTATTATTTTAACATTTTTTATTAAGTATAGTTGATTTATAATGCTGTATTGGTTTCAGGTACAGCAAAAAGATTCAGTTATAAACTTTTTTAAAGTTTTTTTTTCCATTATAGGCTATTACAAAATATTGAATATTGTTCCCTGTTACACAGTAAATCTTTGTTACTTATCTATTTTATGTATAGTAGTGTGTATCTGTTAATCCCATATTCCTACTTTATCCCTCCCCAAGCTGTTGTTTTTAAAGAAAAAGAGGAGAAAGCAAGCCAGATCTTGGAATATGTTTCCAATTTAGACACTAAGGGCATAAACTCAGGCCACAAATTACGTGAATGATGTAGGGAGGGTGGGAGGTGGTTACAAAAACACAAGACATCACAACTGCTCTAGAGCTGGGGATCTGTGTTCACACCTGGGACAGAGAAAGTGACTTCCAAAGTGATGATTTGAGGGGCGCTTGGGAAGGCCTAGCATTTAGGTCTGAAATTCTGTTATTACATGTCAGGATCAGGGTTTTTTTTTGTTAAGATGGCAAACTTGAAATGTAAGCAGTCTAATAAACATCTTAGTGTAAATGCATACGTGAGTTCTTCCTGATTGACAGCTGGAAGGGGCAGGTTCAGATAGCGAAGGAGAAGAACCTGGCTGGGCAGATGACAGCTGGGGGTGTGCCAGGGAGCTGGGTGGGGGAGGGCAGCTGATGAGAGGAGGCCAGAGAGGCCCCACAGCTTAGCTGGGGTTGCCCCTCCCAGCCTCTGCTCTGGCCAGGTCTCATGGCCTTTGGAACCAAGTCCAGTGGCTCAGCCTGTCTTCTGCATCCCTCGTCAGTAAGTTTTTCATGCCTTTGGCTCACATGTGAGTTCTAGAATTTTTGTAGCCCTCTTGGAGGGATTAAATTGCACTCTCGCTTATTGTTTTATCCCTCTGGACAGCCTCTGATACCATGGTGCTGTTTGAACAGGACTGTTTTCTGCCTCGATTGTGCCTTTGCAATTACTTATGAGATGAAGCTCTGGGAAGATCAGGTCAGCAGACTCTTACTCAACTATAGGCTGTCCCTGGCTCCAGGCCACATTTCAC
Source organism: Cervus canadensis (assembly GCF_019320065.1). Lineage (NCBI taxonomy): Eukaryota > Metazoa > Chordata > Mammalia > Artiodactyla > Cervidae > Cervus > Cervus canadensis. The sequence goes on along the minus strand of NC_057416.1, from coordinate 34,185,391 downwards.
CACTCTCTCAGCTCTGCACCCCTTCCAGTGCTGCAAAAATATGTCTCTGTGTTGATCCAAAATGGCCTGGAGGGGACTTCCCTGGCGGTTGAGTGATTGGGCCTCTGCTCTTCCACTGCAAGGGGCGTGGGTTCAATCCCTGGTCAGGGAAATAAAATCTCGCATGACTTACAGTAAACCTCCCCCGCCCCTCCCCCCCCGCCCCCCCCGCCGCCACACACACAAATGGCTTGAAGTTTGGCCACACACCATCACATTGCACTCCACTGTGCTGCCCAGGACACACGCATGGGCACGCACACACACACACACACACACACACACACACATGTTCACCCTATAGAGGCAACCAGTTTAGGGCTAGGGTCTCTTTTGTTTTACATTAAAAGTGTGTTTTTTTATAATAAGGAGAGTTGGACTTGGGTTCATTAGCAAGTCTCTTCCCTTCTCTGGACTTCAGGTTTCTTATCTTCAAAACAAGGGAATGGGACCTCTGGGTTTTTCCACCATCTATGGTGATGATTTAGGATGAGAAAGTCTGGTTTCTAAGAGTGAGAGCTCCTTCAGGTTAGAGATGCTAAATTATTTGTTAAGAATTTCCCCTTTTACAAAATCTAACTGTAGTTTTGGATTGCAGTTGAGTATGGGAGAATGAAGGGGAGTGTTTTCAGGCTTCCTCCTACTTTCCAGAATTAAACAGAGAAGACCCCTCTCCTGGCCAAGACCCACTAGGCTAGCTCTTCCCTGTGCCCCAGGAAGCGCTCAGTAGGGGGCCTCTTGATGAATTGATTGCCGGCACGCCGACCCTGTGTACTCATCTTCTTTTGCACTGTGTGTGTCTCCAAATCTTTCTCTGATAGCTTTTTGGTCATGAACTTTGCCTTTTCTCCTTCTGGTTTGCTTCAGCAAAGTGGAGCGCACTCCAAAATATGCCCATTTTTCATCCTCCCCTCTTTGTCTCAGGACAGCCTGGGATGCTGGCGATGCCTTCCTTTGGCAGCTGAGAAGCTGGGATCCATTAGGGCCCATTAGCACACTGCAGAGGGGAGTGATCCAGCGTGCTGGTCACAGTGGCACCTGTTTAATTGCACAGGGATCAGAGGGACTGTGCACCCTCTGGGGATTGCCTCAGAAGGGGTCAACAGAGCAGCTTCCTTCTCCTCGGGATCAAGGAGACCAGAGAGGGAATTTGGACCACTCCAAACTCCCTCTCTGCAGAAAACAAGTTGGTCAGTCTGCCGACGCCCCGTCTGTCTGCCTCAACCTTTCCTCCCTACTCCCACGCTTGCCCCATCCTCAGGGCATGGACTCAATCAATCTCTCCAGATGGGAATCAGACAGCGGGACTAATGGCTCAGCTCCCCCAGTACCTGGACTGCATCCAGGGCTCTGGACACATTCCACGGTGGGACCGCCCATCTCCTTCAGGGGTGCTTTTGCTAATACAGACATCTGAGCAAGGATACTCATCTCACATCACCCCCAAAGACCCAGACTAACTGGAGCACTGCCCCCACAGTGCCCCCTGGTAGGAGTCAGCTGGGTCTAGTCATCAAGGGAAGACCTGGGTGGGTGGGCAGCAGCAGAGAGGGAGTGACTGGTCTAATATTCAGGGAATCTACTGTGTGTTGTGTAAGACAGCGGTCCCCAACCTCTTTGACACCGGTTTCGTGAAAGATAATTTTTTCATGGATGGGGGGTAGGGGGCGGGAATGGTTTTGGAATGATTCAAGCTCATTGCATTTATTGTGCACTTTATTTCCATTATTATTGCATCAGCTCCACCTCAGATCATCAGGCCTTAGATCGCAGAGGTTGGGGACTCCTGGTTTAAGACACTGTGGCAAATCAGTCAAAGCACCTATAGAAAATCAGCTTTAGCCTTGGAGCTATTCCGCCAACTCAACATCAATGTTTGCACAAAGCTCCTTAAATATACGCAGCAGGGATACCAAACTTTGGGGGAGGAAGGAGGATGTGTAGAGGAATGGGGTGGGGAGCAGGTGGAGGCTGGTGAGGGGAGAGGAAACTTGTGGTTCCTTTCCCACATCCCCCAGTGGGCAAGCCTCATCTGGGTGCATCTTCCTGCTTGGGGGCCCTGGGTAAGAAGGGCTGATGGAGCCATGGTGCACCCAGAAAACATGGGTTTCCTGGTAAGTCCTCTCTTCCCTCCTTTCTCTCCTCCTTCACAAGCTTACATTGGCTTCCAGGAGCAAAACAAAGGATGCATACTCTGTCCTTAAGGAACTTGTGTTCTGAAAGCAGAGAGGAGAGACCGCAGCCCAGCCAATGGAAAAACCACAAGCTTGGGAGGCAGAATGCTTGAGTCTGAGTCAAGCACCCACTTATGAGCTTCGTGTCTCAGGACAACTTAACTTACCCGTTAACTTCTCCGATCTGTGCCTTCCACTAGATATGAGGGGTTAAAACGTGATGTATGTGTATGCAATATAGAGGTACAACGAGTGACCGCTTCAGCATTGTGTGATTATACAGGTAACACAGGACAAGCCAGGATGAGATAAGGGATGGAAATGGGGAACCAGCCAAGTGTTCCTGAGTCACACGGCGACTGAAGGGCGAAGTTCAGAGTCCTAACCAGCCGACTGCCTTCTACAGCGTGGGGACTGTGGTCCCGGTTTTCAGACAGCCTGCCCTTTGATGGTTCCATTTCTTCCTAACAAGGCTCTTCCACTGGGTTTCAGGAAAGCTGCTTTTGGGGTGATCTGTGGATGCATGAATCTGTTCTGTGTGCCAGGTTAAATTCTAAGCTTCCTCACTAGGGGAATTCAAGGCAGAAATTTCCTATGGGTGCAGGGAATTGGGCCCAAAGCAGGAAAGGCAGGCCATAGCTTTGCCGCACTCCCTGGGATGCACATGGGACTTCAGAAAAGTCCCTTATTCCAGAGGAGTGCAGGCCCCCGGCACTCACATGAGGAGCCCACTGAAGCCTTTTTTTTTTAAAATTATTTATTTTTGATTGCACCGGGTCTTTGTTGATGTGCACAAATCCAACCAGTCCATCCTAAGGGAAATCAGTCCTGAATGTTCATTGGAAGGACTGATGCTGAAGCTGAAACTTCAATCCTTTGGCCACCTGATGTGAAGAACTGACACATTTGAAAAGACCCTGATGCTGGGAAAGATTGAAGGCAGGAGGAGAAGGGGATGACAGAGGATGAGATGGCTGGATGGCATCACCAACTCAATGGACGTGAGTCTGAGCAAGCTCCGGGAGTTGGTGATGGACAGGGAAGCCTGGCGTGCTGCAGTCTATGGGGTCATAAAGAGTCGGACACAAATGGGCAACCGGACTGAACTGCGCAGGCCTTCTCTGGTTGCAGCAAGCAGCGGCTGCTCTTCCTTGCAGTGTGCAGGCTTCTCACTGCGGAGGCTTCTCTCGTTGGGGGGCACGGGCTTTAGGCATGTGTGCTCAGTTTTTGTGACTCCCTAGCTCTAGAGCTCAGATTCAGAAGCTGTGATACCCGGGCTTAGCTGCTCCACCGCATGTGGGATCTTCCTGGACCAGGGATTGAACCTGTGTCCCCTCCATTGGCAGGCGGGTTCCTACCTGCTGCGCCATCAGGGAGGTTCACCCACCAAGGTCTTGGTCCGGATGCAGTTGGTGTCTGGGGGTTGAGTGTCCTCATTGCTGGTCCTGTGAAGCTGAACTAAGTGAGGATGCAAAGGAAGGTGCTGGTCTCCAAGGCTCTCCACACATTCTGCCTCCATATGGAGTCACACCAGGATCCGTGGAACACCACGAGCAAGGTCAAGCCCGCGGGCAGCAGCATCTGCTACCACCAGATGCCAGGATGCTGAGAAAAAGTGGCATGTCCCTTGGGGTCTCTCACAACGATATCCTTTTATGTTTGTGCAGAACTTAATTCACGAAGCACTTTCACAGTCCTCGTCCCTTGACTTTTCTGCAGGAGCAAATCTGAGGCCACGTGATGAGGCAGAACTAGCCCCGCGGTTGGCATGAAATGGACCTGCATTTGAGTCTTTCTACAAGATTGAGTAGCCGTGACCTTGGGTAAGTTATTAACTCTTCTGTGTCTCAGTTTCCTGCTCTGTACAGTGGGGATTATCCCCTGGTGGGGATTACAGGACATCTGATACACTGAGGGCCCAGGCGTCTTACAAAGGCTCTTCTTCCAGGTTCTTCTGCCTCCTTCCTGCCTGCCGTCTGCTCCTGCAGCTCAATGCTGCCTGGGGTCTGTGTGTGAAACGGGGGTGACTATGGCAAGGCTGCCGAGACAGAAATTCTCCTTGTTTCTCTTGTCTTCCGGCTGGAAGGTGGGTCTCTGGGCAAGGGTGTTGCAGGGGCCGTGGTGGGGGCCCAGGTAGCTCAGCTGACTCATTATCCCTGCCTCCGTGTGTTCCCGTGAGGGACGATGAAGGGACGCCTGTCCTGTGGTGTCGGCATGTGACGGGGGCTCTGGGGGCGAGCCGGCGTCACCCCCGTCCAGAACAGGGAGGTGGCAGGTATTCGGCGTCTTTCTCTGTGAGCGGGATCCACGTTGCCTGGGTCGGGTGGTGGTGGAGAAACACAGTGAAGGTTCATGTGAGTCGCTGGCAACAACATTTGCATCAACCAATCAATGTACCATCTTGTTTTATGTGTGTTTTTTCCTTTTTTTTTTTAAACAAAACAAATAAAGGAGATTTATTTTAAGAAAAAATTCCTTAAACTTTTGCCTTTTTTCTACCTTAAAGGTTAGATAACTTTTTCTTAGTGCATCCGGTGAATTTTCTTTTTTCATAAAATTTTTATTTTCTATTGGGCTATGGGTAATTTGGTCTTCCCTGTGGCTCTGGTGGTAAAGAATCTGCCTACAGTGTGGGAGACCCAGGTTTGACCCCTGAATCTAGAAGACCCCCCTGAAGAAGGGAATGGCAACCCACTCCAGTATTCTTGCCTGGAGAATCCCATGGACAGAGGAGCCTGGCGGGCTATCGTTCATGGGGTCACAAAAGAGTCAGACACGACTGAGCAACTCATGCAGACACACAGAGTCTTAGTTGATTTACAATATTGTGTTAGTTTTAGATATACAGCAAAGTGATTCAGTTATATTGAATACATGTATATTTATTCTTCTTCAAATCCTTTCCTTATTTAGCTTATTACAGGATATTGAGCATACCCTGTGGTATGCTGTAGGTCTTTGTTGGTTTCTATTTTAAATTTCTTCATGCGTTTCTGTTCAGAGGCAGATGGACGGATGAGCTCCTTGTGTGATGCAGCAGGTTCCCACCAGCTCTCTCTTTTACACCTGGTAGTGTATATATATCAATGCAGCTCTCTCAATTCATCCTATCCTCTCCTTCCCACTCTGAGTCCACACTGTCCATTTTCTATGCCTGCATCTCTATTCCTGCCATGGAAATAGGTTCATCTGCACCTTTTTTCTAGATTCCACATATATGCATTAATATACGATCTTTGTTTTTCTCATTCTGACTTACTTCACCCTGTAGGGCAGACTCTAGGCCCAACCACATCTCTAAAAAATGACTCAATTTCGTTCCTTTTAGTGGCTGAGTAATATTCCACTGCATGTAGCTGCCACATCTTCTCTCTGCATTCAGTTGTCGTTGGTCATTTAGGTTGTTCCCATGCCCTGACCTTTGTAAATAGTGCTGCAATGAGCACTGGGGCACATGCATCTGAATTATGGTTTTCTCAGTATATGCCCAATAGTGGGATTGTTGTATCATATGGTAACGAGCTCATTCTTAATCAAAACCTAGCAACCAGGTCCTTTAACTCTAAATCAGTCATTTATATTTTAGCATATGAGAATTAGAGTTAGACCGATGGGGACATTCCCTAAGTGAATTCTGCCACCATTTGGATCTTTGGCATCTGAGGTTGCCCTTCGGAACCAAGTTCAATTTGCAAGTGCCTGTTGAGATCTTGGAAAGGGGTCAGATTCCAAGCCTGGATCCCAAGTGTCCATTGCTGCAGGAGAGACTTGGTACCTGGGACAGAGGCCAGATGCCCCCTCTAAGGACCCCTGTGGGAGGTGGAGGGCACACCTCCCCTTCCGGTCCTCACACAAGCTTGGGAGCGGGCACTCAGTCTCCACGTGGACCTCTCGGCTGAGGAAGCACGTCCTCTCTGTCCAGGGACCACCACCGCTGTATCAGAATGCTGATGCTCGTGGCTGAAGCTCACGGTTGAAGTTTTATCAGCAGCCCAGGCTCTAGAAACCACATCCTGGCACCTGGAGAGGTGGAATCTCACTTGATTTGTGCTCCAGGTGATCACCCCGGGATTTAGGGTTGAGTCTTTTCATCAGAGGGACAGAAGCCCCGGGATCGAGGCACATAATTCTTCCCAACCTCAGGGAAGAACGAGGCAACAACAATAAGCTGTTCTTTCCTTTTCCCAGGAAAGCTTGAGAACTAGACTCTGGTATCAAATCAGAGGCTTGATAGCACTTCCAGCTCCTCTTGTGAGAAAAGTGACATCAATATAAGCATCTAAAAAAGCAGAAATAGAGACACAGAGGTAGAGAAAAACTGGAGAACAAACACATGGACCAAAAGGGGAGTGGGATGAATTGGGAGATTGGGATTGACATATATACGCTATCGATTTGTTGTTGTGTGGTTACTAAGTCGTGTCTGACTCTTTGCAACCCTATGGACTGTAGCCCACCAGGCTCCTCTGTCCATGGGATTCTCCAGGCAAGAATCCTGGAGTGCATTTCCGTTCCCTTCTCCAGGGGATCTTCCCGACTCAGGGATCCAAACCAGGTCTCCTGCATTGGCAGGCAGATTCTTCACCGTAGAGACACCTGGGAAGCCCATGAAACTATTGATACTAGGATGCTAGACATGGTCCTCTCCCTGAATGAAAGCTCACCAGACCTTCTATCAGGAATCTCCGTTTCAGGAGAAGAAGGTCTTGATTGGGCTTTTTGCAGGTAGGTTGTTTGTTTCCAGTGAAATGCCTGAGGAATTGGAGGACCCTTCATAAATATCTGCTGTGTGAAGCAGCCGGGGGGAGACTGAGGTTGACACGTGTGTACACACTCGCCTCCCTTCGCCGTCATTTCTGAACAAGCTTTGGGGAGAGGATAACCTCTTTCTGCCACATCTCTGGGGACCGGGGGAGGGCTCCGGGGATGAGTAAAATGAGCCGCAGCATCTGGGAATGTATTACTAGACACTCTTCCCTCACTAGCTCATCAGAGGGGCCTTCTGAGAGCTTTCCAGAAAACTTAGGAAAGAAACCCTTATCACATGCTCTCCCCTCTGCTTTCTCTAATGGTCGTTATCTGAAAACTGTCTAGACTGTAGATTCCAACCGGGCTGAGGCACATGAGGATGAAATATGTCTTCGCTTGGGGGTGGAGTGGGCATGATGAAATATCCCTTTCCTGACCTCTGAGGCTGACTCCCTCACAGTCAGCTGGAGGCCCCACAACGTGGGGAGAATGGGATTTGTCAGTGTCTCAGTGATGACCCGTCATAAGGAGTCTAGAGACAGCTTGGCTTGCACAAGGGATTTTTTTGCAGAAAAAGCCTTTAATCTTGCCTTTTACATGGTATCTGGGATCGGGTTGGGGTCAGTTCCTCCCAACTGCTGAGAGAGCATTTTGGTGGGAGGGTGGGAGGTGGATTCCAGGCCCCCTTTTGGATCCATGTCTAACTTGTTTTTTTTTTTTTTCTTTTTAGAAAAAAAAAAAATCTCCTTTTATCCCAAAGCTCATCCTGCTAGCATCTAGCCAAGAGTACATTTTTTTTTCTGCCGTTTATTAAACATGTTGCCTCTCAGATCTTATATTAAGCCCTATTTCCTTTCTGTAGGGGACAAGTTGAAACCAGGGAAGTTGCCTTGTAATTTTTCCTACCTTGATTCTCCTGCTGGCAAAAGGCATCTCCCGCTCTCCAGTTATAGCTCGGAGTTGCTCCACAGGGGGAGGAAGGGAGTTAAATCTAGATTTGCTGCCCCCAAGGAGGACGGGGGTGGGAGTGGGGTCCCTGAGGAAGCCGGGCTCCCCTCCCCTGTGCAGCGCTGACTTGGCATCAGGCGAGCGAGTCAGGGAGCTTGCTGGCCATGAAAATTCAGTTAAACCCAACTCTCATTCAAACCACAATCAAATAGAAGCTATCGTCTGCTAATACAGACCCAGGAGGAGTTCTCCCTGCTCTGTGGGGTCTTCCCGCCCTGGGTGATGTCTTTATCTCCTGCAGCATTCATCCAATGGCATGGGCTCTTCAGGGTCAGAAGGGACTTAATAACACCCCCACCTGAGCCTGGAAATCTCTGCTGAGAAAAGAGCTGGCTTTCCTGAAGGTTGTCAAGAGGCTCTTCCTCAAGTTGGGTCGAGGTCTGGCCTGCTCCCGGGCACCGGTCTCTGCTTGAAGAATCTTCTTTAATCTAAGTCACTCTGTTACTGACCAGGGTCCCTGGTCTTCTTAATCAAAAGAAATTCACAAGAGGCCAGACATGAAATTCAGGCAAGGCTTTATTAGGACCCTGGTTGCAGATGGATAGGGAGGCCTGGCGTGCTGCAATTCATGGGGTCGCAAAGAATTGGACACGACTGAGGGACTGAACTGAACTAAACTGCAGTGGGAGGAGTAAAAGAAAATAACTGTTTCCCTTACCCCCTCACTGACTCCGCTAAGTGGGGCAGCCTAGTTCCTCATATGGGGTGAGGACAGGGTTATGTCCAGGGGTTGGGTTGGAGGGGTGGCTTAGCAGGCGTTCCCCCCCATCCCCGCTTTGATGTTGGGTGCAGGGGGCATGCGCAGTACCCTGCTTCTTCACAAATGGCAGTTGAGTTTTTGGTCTTTTTGCATCTTGTTGTCCATCATTTGCCCCAACTGTGCATGCACGCAATGACTTTTAGTCCCTTATACTTTCTTTGCATTTTGCCTCTCAAGGAGACATTTGTCCAGGTGCAAGCACTTCGGCAAAAGGTGTCAGGTCCCAACCTGTCTCACAGTTAAACTTCCATTTCTAAAGGGGAGAGCGGTTTCCTCTGCCAATCACCACTGTCCACCTGGACAGAGCTTACCATTGTTCAAAACAAGCTGGAAATTCAGATTGTTTAAATGCACAATCTCTTACTTTCTGAATCCTGGCAGCTACTTAAGGAAACGTATTATAGAAGAGTGAAACCAAACACATAAAGCCAGCAACAGCTTGTGGGTCTTCACTGCGTGATGGAAAAAAGGAAGATCAGGGGCTGCGGGTGTGAGAAGAGCCTACAGCTCTGAAATGTTCAGAACCCCATCCTCCACTGTATTCTCTGCTCCCCCAGGAACCATCGACATGTGGTCCTTAAGTGTTCACATCCATGGATGGTGAGGAAGGGCAGAGAGTGTGTCCCGCCCAGAAGCAGGTGGCGGTGAGACAGCTTCCAGCGATGGTGTGGGTGGCAGGGGCAGTGAGAGAGAAAGCAGGGACCAGCTGGAGCCTGCCCCCGCAGAAGAGAGAGCTCAGAGAGATGCTGAATGGGCTGGGGGTAGCCCCTGGAGATCCCTGGGTTGCAGAGACTCCTGGGTCCCTCCAGAGTTTCGGGAAAATAGCACCACCACCCCACAGGGAAGGGAACAGCTTACCTTGCCGGGGTGGACAGACGGGAGCTCGCTTGGCAGAGCTCAGGGCAGGGGGTAAAGAGGTGGCTTCTCTGGCATGTGGCAGGGGTGAAATGGGCCAAGAGGGGAGGTGGGGGACACTGATATGGGCTTCTCTGAATTTAGAGCCAGGGGAGCAGGCTGTTACAGGGCTCCAGAGGGTTTGTTTTTATTTCCTGGCTGTTACTGACACCTTGGTTAACATCTCTCTTTTTCTCTCTTTTTACTATATGAGTATGAGGGTGGTGCTAGTGGTAAAGAAGCTTCCTGCCAATGCAAGAGACGTAAGAGATTTGGGTTGGATCCCTGGGTCAGGGAGATCCCCTGGAGGAGGGCATGGCAGCCCACTCCAGTTTTCTTGCCTGGAGAATCCCATGGACAGAGGAGCCTGGTGGGCTACAGTCCATTAGGGTCGCACACAGTTGGACACGACTGAAGTGACTTAGCACACAGCACTCTGTTTCTACTCTATCTCTGTATTCCCCACCTGATAAGCCCTTAATGAGTGTTTGGTGAATGAATAAACTTGCACACATGTACCCCATGTATGTATTTGTATGTCAACATGTAGTGATGGTCATGGAGGCAGTCTGCACACACTTCTCAGTGGTCTGGGGTTTACCTCCACTCCCAAGAGTTCAACTCTCAGGAGAGTACAAGAACCCCCAGGCAGACTTACCTATTTATTTTCTTAACTGTGATCTTTGATGAGTAGAAGTGTTGAAGTGAAGTGAAATGAAAGTTGCTGAGTCGTGCCTGACTCTTTGCAACCCCCTGGACCACACAGTCCATGGAATTCTCCAGGCCAGAATACTGGAGTGGGGAGCCTTTCCCTTCTCCAGGGGATCTTCCCAACCCAGGGGTCGAACCCAGGTCTCCCGCATTGCAGGCGGATTCTTTAACAGCTTAGCCACAAGGGAAGCCCAGTAGAAGTGTTAAACTCTGATATAGTCAATTTTACAACATTTTCTTTTGTGATTATTGCTTTCAGTGTCCTAAGGAATCTCTGTCTCTTCCCTAGTCACGAGAATATTCTCAACTTTTCTCTAAAAACTCCATGGTTTTAGCTTTTATATTCAGGTTTCTTATCCACTTTGAATTAACTTCTTGGTATAGAGTGAGATAGGAATTGAGGTTTATTTCTTTCCCCACATGAATATCCAGTTATCCACAAACAGTTCATCGAGGAGACTTCTCTTTCCTTTACTGAATTGCTTTGGCATCTTTGTTGAAAATCAAATGACTTTATAAGTATGGTTTTATTTCTGGACCTTTATACCTTTTCATTGATCTATTTGTTAATTCTTGTGCCAGTACTAATCTGTCTTGATTACTGTAACTTTAAGATAAGTCTTGAAGTCAGGTTGTGTAAGACTATTCTTTTTTTTTTTTTTAAAGATACTTTTGGCTATTTTAGACCTCTACATTTCCATATAGAACTATGAATTATCTTGTTGATTTCTATAAAACAATGCTTGCTGGATTTATGATTAGAATTGAATTAAAAATATGGATGAATCTAGGGAGAATTGATGTATCAAAATACTAGGTTTTCTAGTCTATAAATGTAGTGCATCTCTCTATTTATGTCTTTAATTCTCTCAGCAATGTTATGTAGTTCTCAATAAAGAGGTTTTGCCTATCTCTTATTAAATTTATTCCTGAATATTTCATTTCTCAATGTGGTTGTAAATGGAATTTATTTACGTATGGATGTGGACAATTTTTAAAGTCTTTATTGAGTTTGTTACAATATTTCTTCTGTTTTGTGTTTTTTTTTTTTGCTATGAGGCATGCGGGATCTTAGCTCACAGACCAGGGATTGAACCCACACCCCCTACTTTGGGAGGTGAAGTCTCAACCACTGAACCACCAGGGAAGTCCCTGTAAGTGTAACTGGAAATGTAAAAATTTTCCCACTGATTGATCGCAGTATCAGTTCAGTTCAGTTCAGTCGCTCAGTTGTGTCCGACTCTTTGTGACCCCATGAATTGCAGCACACCAGGCCTCCCTGTCCATCATAAACTCCCGGAGTTTACTCAAACTCATGTCCATCGAGTCGGTGATGCCATCCAGCCATCTCATCCTCTGTCGTCCCCTTCTCCTCCTGCCCCCAATCCCTCCAAGCGTCAGGGTCTTTTCCAATGAGTCAACACTTCGCATGAGGTGGTCAAAGTATTAGAGTTTCAGCTTCAGCATCAGTCCTTCCAGTGAACACCCAGGACTGATCTCCTTTAGGATGGACTGGTTGGATCTCCCTGTAGTCCAAGGGACTCTCAAGAGTCTTCTCCAACACCACAGTTCAAAAGCCTCAATTTTTCGGCCCTCAGCTTTCTTCACAGTCCAACTCTCACATCCACACATGACCACTGGAAAAACCATAGCCTTGACTAGATGGAGTTTTGTTGGCAAAGTAATGTCTCTGCTTTTTAATATGCTATCTAGGTTGGTCATAAGTTTTCTTCCAAGGAGTAAGCACCTTTTAATTTCATGGCTGCATTCACCATCTGCAGTGATTTTGGAGACCCCAAAAATAAAGGCTGACTCTGCTTCCACTGTTTCCCCATTTATTTCCCATGAAGTGATGGGACCAGATGCCATGATCTTAGTTTTCTGAATGTTGAACTTTAAGCCAACTTTCTCACTCTCCTCTTTCACTTTCATCAAGAGGCTTTTTAGTTCCTCTTCACTTTCTGCCATAAGGGTGGTGTCATCTGCATAATTGAGGGTATTGATATTTCTCCCGGCAATCTTGATTCCAGCTTCTGCTTCTTCCAGCCCAGCGTTTCTCATGATGTACGCTGCATCTAAGTTAAATAAGCAGGGTGACAATATACAGCCTTCACGTACTCCTTTTCCTATTCGGAACCAGTCTGTTGTTCCATGTACAGTTCTAACTGTTGCTTCCTGACCTGCATACAGGTTTCTCAAGAGGCAGGTCAGGTGGTCTGGTATGCCGATCTCTCAGAATTTTCCACAGTTTATCGCGATCCACATAGTCAAAGACTTTGGCATAGTCAATAAAGCAGAAATAGATGTTTTTCAGGAACTCTCTCGCTTTTTCAATGATCCAGTGGATGTTGGCAATTTGATCTCTGGATCCCAGTATATTAAAATACAATTGTCAGTCAAAAGTATATCCAGAGTATATAAGTCTGGGTCCAATCAAGAAAACTTGACCACATAGTAATTTGAATATGGAGAGTTTAAACAATTATTAAGAAGAGAAAAGAATGATGAGGGATTGGCTAGTAAGAAGTGAACAGAATTCTATAGAAGAGAGAAAGAAGAGTTACAAGATGCAGTCACTGATCCTTGGTCTGATACAGATCACCTACAGAAAAGACTCCCCTGCTCAGACAGAGGCAGAACCAACGCAACAGCCACGGCTGTGGCTCCCTGGAGAGCAGAGAAGGTGCTGAGGGGCAGGGCTGGAAAAACCTGCTGGAAATCCACCCTCTTTGGAGCCAGGAAAGCAAATCAACTGGCCACTGACTAGAAACCACCAAGGGTGCTGGAGAAGTTGTGAGCACCAGGGGGATCTGGAGGTATTTTGCTACAAAGTGTCAGAAGCGGGTGTGGGAGTGGAATTGCAGAGGAAGCTGCTGGCAGAGGCAGGCACTAGAGAAGGTGTGAGCTTATTTGGAGCCTGGCTCTGTAGAAGCCGCACTTCGGGCAAGAACCCACGGAGCACGCATGTGTGTGCCTGCTAAGTCACTTCAGTCGTGTCCCCCTCTTTGAGATCCTGTGGACGCTAGCCCTCCAGGCTCCTCTGTCCATGGGATTCTCCAAGCAAGAATACTGGAGAGAGTAGTCATTCCCTTCTCCAGGGGATCTTCCGGACCCAGGAATCGAAACTGGGTCTCCTGCATTGCTGGCAGGTTCTTTACTGCTGAGGCACCAGGGAAGCCCTAAACCTAACATTAGCTTTAGGTTTTTCACATGCATCCTTTTGTTAAGTTTGAGGAAGTTCTCTTCCATTCCCACCCAGTTTTCTAATGATCAGGTTGTTTTCCCCTGCTCATTGGTGCTCAAAGCTGAGCTTTGGGCTTCTTGCTTTGTGTGAAGGACTCATGTTTGACTTGCCATTTGGTACAGACCCTGATTCCTGCCTCCATGCGAGGCCTATTATATTTGAACTTCTAGGGAGCCAGAGATGGGCAGGTTTTCCTAGGAAAACCTTGAACTTAAGCACTTTTTGAAGACTCTTTGAATTTTTGCTCTTTGGGGGCATTTTTTGGCCTCTAATGAGTTTCCTTATCCTCTTGACAGTTCGGTCATTATTTTTTTAAATATTTTATTTTGTCCGGTATTTTTATGTGTTTTTGTATTAGGAGGCGTTTATAGTTCATCTGGTCTGCCATACTGCTGAAAACAGAAGCCACTCTAGGGTTTTTAGCATTGAAAGGGCTTTTAAGTTTAATCTCATCCATTGCTTTAAAAAAAAAAAAGATTAATAAACCGAGCTCCTCAGAGTTGTATTTGAACTCATTTGCTTTGCCCGCTGTTTCACATCGTACAAGTGAAGCAACGGTTTCCCAAACTCAGGGCTTCTGACTCTAAGACCAGTGTGCGTTCTCCTACACCAAGGGTCAACAAACTATGGTCAGAGGCCTCTTTCTTTTGCCATTTGTCATTGTACGGACTGTGAGCTAAAAATGGTTTGACGTTTTTTAATGGTTGGAAAAAATGAAAATAAGAATGATATTTCATGGCCTGTCAAAAATATATGGAATTTAACTTTCCGCATCCATAAATAAAATCTTACTGGAACACAGCACACTCGTTCACTTATGTGTTACTTATGTGCCACCAGGGCAGAGTTGAGTAATTGGGGCAGAGATCACATGGCCCCCAAAATCCTAAAATGTTTACTATCTGACCAGATACAGAGAAATTGTGGACTCTTTGCTGTATTAGGTCATCTTTGCTCAGTGACGCTAAAATATCAAATTCTTCATTGAGCCTCTAGGGGGAGACATTGAGTAGGGTCTTCGGTTAAGGTTTGCGTCCAGCCAGGCACTGATGATTTTGCATGTGGTGGCATGTATAGAGTTCACACGTATTCCAAAACTTCTACCTAAATTCAAAGACCTGTAGCTTAATACAAAATATGCATGGGAAGCATGAAGGAATTATGTTTGAGACTCTGGAAAAGCAGCTCAAAATCCCACGTAATACACTAAAAAAAATTGAGATCACGTTGTATCCTTGGTCAATAAATGAAGAGGCGGGGGTGAGTCTGGGTTGTCATTGAGGGACATGTTGTTGAGGGATGATGAGGGATGATGTCACTGAGGGATGATGTCACTGAGGGATGATGTCACTGAGGGAATGTCATGATCAGGTTTTGGAGGTTTAGAATTTAAAGGCCCACAAGAATCCTTCCATGCCTAGAGTCAAGTTGACCTGGGTTCTAATCCTGGTTCAACCACTTCAACACCTTGTAGTATTAGACATTCACACAACTCTAATGAACCTAATTTTTCACAGCAGTAGTGTTCTACACACTTAAGTATATAGGCCATCTGAAACAGAAGGTGACTTTCTCATTTTACAAATAAAATGATTCCTAAATACTTGAATATGTTATTAGAAGTAGATGAAATAGTCACATGTCTACCTGCAATCATTTATTAATTTAGTTTTATGCATTTTGAATTTCACATGTTTGATAACACGTTAATTCCAAGTAGGACTTTTTAAATTTCTCAGGTTTTAAGAAATATTTTTTAAAAGATTTTTACAAGTATCTTTTTATTAATTATTTAAAAATATATATATTTATTTATTTTAATTGGAGGATAAGTTCTTTACAATATTGTGGTGGTTTTTGCCATACATCGACACAAATCAGCCACGGGTGTACATGTGTCCCCCCAGCCTGAATCCCCCCTCCCGCATCCCTCCCCACCCCATCCCTCTGGGTTGTCCCAGAGCACAGGCTTTGAGTGCCCTGCGTCATGCATCAAATTTGCACTGGTCATCTGCTTTACATATGGTAATATACATGTTTCAATGCTATTCTCTCAGATCATCCCATAGTCGCCTTCTCCCACAGAGTCCAAAAGTCTGTTCTTTATCTCTGTGTCTCTTTTGCTGCCTTCCATGTAGGACTGTCATTACCATCTTTCTAAATTCCATATATATGCATTAATATACTGTATTGGTGTTTCTCTTTCTGACTTACTTCACTCTGTATAATAGGCTCCAGTTTCATCCACCTCATCAGAAGTGACTCAAATGCATTCTTTAGAATTTTACAAGTATCTTTAATTTAATGGCATTGTCATTAACTAGTGATTTTCTGAGTATTTTTAAGCACAGTATTTATGAGCACGTCATCCTACTTTCATCATGCTGTTTGAGATACAATACATTTTGAATCTGGATATGATGCTGTTCTTGGAAATTTTATTCAGGCTATAATTTCCCATTCACATAGTAGTATGGAGAACACGTATGTGTGTGTTCTCCACCGCTTACTTGTTATATTGTTTTCTATTAAAACATTTTAAAATTCGAGATAATTGTAGAGTCATTTGAAGTTTTAAGAAGTGACTTTACCCACTTTCCTCCAATGGTAACACTTTGCAAAACTATGCAATATTATGCTCTGAAAACTGACACCAATATGATATGTTGATTTTCTGGTCTCTCCAGTTTGTGTGTAGTGTTATATGTATATGTGTGTTTAGATTTGTGAGATTTTATTACAAATATAAATTGTGTGTCCACCATTACAGTCAAGCTATGGAACAGCTGGATCACACAGGGGTCCCTCCTGTGACCCTTTTATAATCATATCTACCTCCCACCATCCCATTGCCTGTCCCTGACCTCTGGCCTTCATCTGTTCTCTGCTTCCATACTTAGGTCATTTCAAGAATGTTATATAAATAGAACCATACGGTATGTAATTTTTTTGGGACTGGCTTTTTTCCCACTTCTATAATTCCTTTGGGATTCATCCAAATTATTGTCTGTATCAATAGTTCATTCCTTTTTACCGTTGAGTTGTTTTCTGTAGTATGGGTTGCATGCGTGCCTGCTCACTTGATCAGTGATGTCTGACTCTTTGTGACTCTATGGACTGTAGCCCGCCAGGCTCCTCTGTTCGTTCATGGGATTTTCCCGGCATGAATATTGGCGTAGGTGGCCATTTCCTCCTCCAGAGGATCTTCCCTAAGTCTTCTGCACTGAAGGCAGATTCTTTACCACCGAGCCACTAGGGAAGCCTGCAGTGTGAGTTAATCACAGTTATTTAGCCATTACCCATTGAAGGATGTTGGGCTGTTTCTGAATTTTAGCTTTTATCAATAAATCTGCTATGAACATCCATGAACAATTTCTTGCCTAAAAAAGTTTCTGTTTCTCTTGTTTTCAAAATGATATTTAGAAGCTCATCAAATCCCAACATTTTCAATTGTGAGTTCATGTCCCCAGGATTTGATTTATTCATTCCACAAATATGTTTTATTTTCTATGTGCCAGGCACTCTTCTAGGTGCAGGAATATGCAGGTGAGCACATTTCCTGTCTTCTTGGAGCTTACACTCTAGTGAAGAGTGACAGAACAAACACATACACACATAAATAATCATTATGTGTTCTAATTATAATTAATTAAAGGGTGCTACTTTTTTTCCCCTTCTCTTTGAACAGATTCTATCAGTTGACCTCTGGACATCCAAGTCTAGCATTAAAGGGTCTCTTCTGCTCGTGTGTCCTCCCTAAGCAGTACTTTATTATTCACAAATGAAGTCACTGAGAGACACCAGATAATGTTTGGGAATTTGTAAGGAGCTGAATGTAAGGCAACCTCTTACTTTCTGAGGGATGTTTGGAGACAAAATGCTGCTTCCTATTGAGGCTCATTCCTGCTTGCTTTGCAACAGTACAATGACAGAAAGTCAGAGAGCTAACAGCGCTCTGGGGGATGATAGCATGTGTATACTGCTGGCATCTTGATGTAAAAGCAAATTGCTTTTGAGCTGTTTTACGGCCAGGGTTTAAAAGGTTGCATTTGCTAAGTCTAGTGCCAGAGGCTGTGTTAATCTATTCCAGCAAATATATCGCACCAGAAGGTTTAGCTGAGTCTATTACTTGATTAAGTTTACAGCAGATCTTTGTCAACTGCCTTAATCCATCTGATTTCTTCAGGGGCCTTATGAATAAATTAAGCAAAGATAGTATGGCAACCTCCTGGCTGCATCCTTTAGGTCTTTGATGGGGACACCACTATCTGCCCTTCCTCCTGACTTGAACTTTTTCCTCTGAATTACTTCCTGGTGGGAGTGGGAGTAGTTTCAGAAGCTTCTCTTTGGCCCTTCTTACCAAAACGGCTCTTATACCCCTGCACACGGAAGGAACATGAGGGCCTTGCCAGCTTGAAATAAACTCTTCCCCATTTATGCCCTGCGTGGCTAAGGAGCTAACAGTGAGCCCCTGTGAGATGAACCGAGTTAGGGTTCCACTGATCCTCCAACCATCAGCAGCTCCCGTTCTGAATGGGAGGCCGTGGCGGTACTTTGGATCCCTGGGGTCCGTTCCCTGATCCTGGAGGATCCCACGTGCTGCGGAGCAGCTGAGCCTGTGAGTCACAACTACTGAGCCTGTGCTCTGGGGCCCGGGAGCCGCAGCTACTGAAACCCACGCACCCTAGAGCCCATGCTCTGCAACAAGAGAAGCCCCCACAATGAGAAGCCGGTGCACCACCACACCTAGAGGGTCGCATCTGCTCACTGCAACTAGAGGAAGGTCTGCACAGCAACAAAGACCCAGAACAGCCACAGATACCTTGAAGAAATAAAATTAGGTCTAAAAATGCGCTATGTAGGAGAAGAACACTTAAAAGAGAGCAACAGAGATAATAAAAGGAATGAGTGAATTCAACAAATGCGAACCAAAGGAAACCGGAGAGGCCCATATTAGTATTTATTGATATCAAACGACACAGAATTTAGGATGAAAACACTAAATAGAATGAAGAGAGGTCCTCTGCAATAATAAAAGCACAACATATGAAAATGAAAAGTCATCAACTTACATGTGCCAAACTGCATAACAGTACCGTCATAAATGTGAAGCAAAATGAAAGAACCTGCTAAAAAATAAAAATTTAGTGCAAGATTTAGTTACTCGTCTTTGGGTTTGAGTCGTGCAAGGGTCAGGAGCGCGCATCAGCGGTGTCACACGCTGCAGATCACATAGGGTTAACTGGAAAAAAAACTTACAAGCTGGAGAGTAGCAGAGAGGTAGCTGCACTGAATTCTTATTATTCCACAGCATGGTGGTGGTTTAGTCGCTAAGTCGCGTCCGACTCTTGTGACCCCATGTAGCCTGCCAGGCTCCTCTGTCCATGGGATTCTCCAGGCAAGACTACTTGAGTGGGTTGCCATTTCCTTCTCCAGGGGATTTTCTTGACCCAGGAATTGAACCCGTGTCTCCTGCATTGCAGGCAGATTCTTCACCGACTGAGCTATGGGTCCAGATATCTGTTGGCTCACGGTCAGTGGGCCAGCCCGGAGCGCTCCAGGACAGAACACACACACCTCATACCACACTAGGTATTTACGGGTTAGCTTCTTCAGGTAACTAGAGCTGCATCTAGGGACCTCCTGGGTCCAAGATCAATGCCAGGGGTCTGCACAGTGAGGGCTCTGGGCACAGTCTCACACAGCAAGGATGATGACAACCACCTGTCTCTCGGCAGATTGGCTCAGCCCAGGCCAGGCAGCTCCCAGAAAAGAGCCTCCAGGGCTTCTGTATTTGCCTCTCGTGCATCTGAATCTGAGTACCAGATTTTAAAGAACATGCAGGAACTGAATAATGGCATCAATAAGCTTGACGCAATCAGCTCATTGACTTTTTAAAATAAAGAACATAAATTCTATACATAAACATTTTTAAATTGAAGTATTGTTTATTTACAATGATAGTTTCAGGTGTACAAAAAAGTAACTCATATATATGTGTGTGTATATATATATATAATTTTCCAGATTCTTTTCCATTATAGATTATTACAAGATATTGAATATAGGGCCCTGTGCTCCACAACAGGTCCTTGTCTATTTTATATATAGTAGTGGGTGGAGACGACAATGGCGACCCACTCCGGTACTCTAGCCTGGAGAATCCTATGGACGGAGGAGCCTGGTGGGCTACAGTCCATGGGGTCTCAAAGAGTCGGACACGACTGAACAACTTAACTTTCACTTTTCACTTTCATGCATTGGAGAAGGAAATGGCGACCCACTCCGGTACTCTAGCCTGGAGAATCCCAGGGACGGGGGAGCCTGGTGGGCTGCCGTCTATGGGGTCACGCAGAGTCGGACACGACTGACGCGACTTAGCAGCAGCAGCAGCAGTGTGTATCTGTTAATTCTTAATTCCTTATTTATCCCTCCTTCCTCTTTTCCCTTTGGTAACAATCAGTTTGTTTTCTGTGTCTGTGAGCCTGTTTCTATTTTGCAATTTGCATCATTTTTTAGATCCCACATATAAGTGATGTCATATGATATTTATCTTTCTCTGTATGACTTACTTCACTTAATATTATAATCTCTATGTCCATCTCTGTTGCTGCAATTTTTTTTTTTTTACTAAGATGTGACATACAACAGTTTCAGGTATTTGATGCATGGATAATGATTTGGTACATGCATATGCTGTTAATGGTTTCCCTTGTAGCTCAGGCGGTAAATAATTGGCCTGCAATATAGGAGACCTGGGTTCAATTCCTGGATCCGGAAGATCCCCTGGAGGAGGGCATGGCAACCCACTCCAGTATTCTTGCCTGGAGAATCCCATGGACAGAGGAGCCTGGTGGGTTACAGTCAATGGGGTCGCAAGAGTTGGACATGACTTAGCTACTAAACCACCATCACCATATGCTATTAAATGATCTCTACGTTTTGTTAGTATCCATCAACACACATAGTTATAACTTTTTTCTGTAATGAATACTTTAAGATTTACTCTCTTAGTAAGTTTCAAATATACAATATACAAATATACAGTACACTATTAACTATAGTTGCCATGACGTACATTATATCCCTAGAACTTATTTCTTTCATAATTGGATGTTTGAATCTTTTGACCTTCTTCACCCATTTTGCCTACTCCCCATCACCCACATCTGGCACCCACCAATTTGTTCTTTGTATCTATGAGTTTGATTTTTCCTTTTTAGATTTCATATATAAGTGAGATCATGTTGTATTATCTTTATCCATCTAGCTTATTTCACTTACCATAATGCCCTCATGATCCATTCATATTATGGCACATGACCAAATTTCCGTTTTTATGACTAAATAATATTCTGTTATATATACATATATATTCTTCATCTATTCATCCATCAGTGGACACTTAGGTTATTCCCCACACATTACTTTTTATATGTTCATAAAATCTTCCTTAAAAATTAACCAAAATAAAAACAGTAGAAATTTTATAGGACACTTCTTTTTGAAGATCTAATTGGCTTTACTTAACAACTCATTCATGATAGGGCAGCATCCCATCTAGCGAGTAGAAAGGTGCTCCCCAGTAGGACACTAGTGATGAACCAATAAAATTAGAAATAAGCAATTAAAAGGGGACTGACAAATGTTAACTGTTTGAAACAAGAAACACCAGGATCAAAGAGAAAATTTAAAAGGAAATTACTATCTAGAAACAAAGAAAAGGAGAATTACTGAAATAGAAAGCTAACAAAAAAAGCAGAACAGCAAATTCAAGTCATCAAATTAAAAGAATCTGAATATAACAGTAAATGACAAGAAAGCCTTGAATTACATCTATCAGTCATTATTAATAAAAAGAGTATTCCTATTTAAGAGGAAACTCTTAAATTTTAAGACTACCAAAATCCAATAGCAAATATTACCCTAAAGTGAAGACATTAAGACAATTTCAATAACAATTAAAAAACTAGAAAGAAGGATGCCTACAATTACTCTTATTATTTAACATTATTTCAGAGATTTTAGTAAATGTAATAAGGCAAGAAATTTAAAAAACAGGCACCAGTATTAGAAAAGAACAGAAAAAAATCATCTCTTCTTGCTACTAATAAGATCTTATATTATGGAAATCCACGGAATATTGGGTAAAAACCTACTGGATTTAATAAATGAATTTGAGTGAAAAATAATTTATGAAAAGCTAGTTTTTTCCATTACTTAACAATAAACACATAATAATGCAAGTAGAAAGATTGTAGAATTTAAAATAGTGACAATTTTATTTAACAGTAAAGACCCAGAGTTTATGTAAAAATTTACTACTAGAAGGCATTAGATCTGAATGTCACATTGTGTCCTTGGATGTGAGAATACTATAATAAAAATGATAATCTTCCCAAACTGACAATGCAATTTCAATTTAAATTTTTGATGGGCTTGTTTTAGAACTAGATGAAATGATCTTAAATTTTACGTGGTAGAATGTTCAAGAATAACTAAGTATTATGAGAAAGGAGAGTGATATGAATTTGCTTCATATGCAACACACACAATAAAACCTCTGTAATAAACCAATATGATGTATACATAGGGAGAGACAAGTGGGTCATTGGAACAGGCTAAACAATCCAGAATTAGACGTCAGAATAGATGACAGTTTAACATAAGACAAGTGTGGTGCTGGTTCAATTCAGAGGGAAAATAATGGGCTCTTTAATAAATGTGCAGGCATAACTGGATATCCATTTGGAAGAAAAAAATGGACCCCATTCTTGTATCAAACACAGAAATAATTCCAGATGCATTAAAAGCAAACGTCAGACGAATGTAAAAGAACGAATTTAAATTTTGTATAAAAAAGACATAGACTACAGGAGTTAGGTAGATTCTGGCAACCTAGAGTGGAAACCCAGAAGTAACAAAACAAAAGTGAAACTGATTTGTCTACACAATCATTTACAGATTTTGTATAGAACACACTTCCATATACAAAATCTATAGGTTAAGGATATTTGTAATGTAGGTGGCAAAGAGTTTCTGTACTCACATCTCTTACGTCTCCTGTGTTGGCAGGCAGATTCTTCACCACTAGCACCACCTGGGAAGCCCCGTCACATATAAAGAGCTTGAACAAATTGACAAAAGACACACCAAGGCAGAGAAAAGCAGGCAGTGTGTTTGAATAGACGATTTACAAAACAAATAGTAGAAGACTATATGAAAAGATGTTTTGATTCATTAGTAAACAGGGAAATGCAAAGTAAAGGAACAATGAAGTATCAGCTTATACCTATTAGACTTGCAAAACTAAAACGAACTCAAACTTCCTATTCTCAGGGGTATGGGTGAAAGACACTCATGTTTACAAAATGCAAAGTGTTACATCCTTTTTGGAAAACAAGTGGGAACATCTATTAAAATTTAAAATATACACCCTTTGAGAACAAGCTATGCTTCCAGGAATTTATTGCATAAAAGCCAACACACACACTTCACGAGCACATACATATATGTTTATTGCAGCATTGCTTGTAGTGGCCAAGAATTGGAGGAAAAAAGTGAATTCTTTGTCAATAGGAAAAGGGTTGAATTAATAATGATACTCCCACACTATGAAATATTGTGCAACCATTAAAAAAGAGAGGGAGCCACACCACATGACTTGGAGCAATTTTCCTGAGGAAATTTCTGAGTAATGCAAGATGGAGAAAAGTGTGTATAAACAAATGATATCAGATAAGTGCCCTGCGTGTATGTATGTGCTTGTGGGCATGCCTCTGTGTGTGTGTGTGTGTGTGTGTGTGTGTGTGTGTGTGCACGCGCGCGCAGGATTATCTGATTACAGAGAAAAATATGGAAGCATATCCATGAGTTTTTGAACTTGGCTTATCTGGAGCATGGGCTTCCCTTGTGGCTCGGCTGGCGAAGAATCCCCCTGCAATGCGGGAGACCTGGGTTTGATCCCTGGGTTGGGAAGATCCCCTGGAGAAGGGAAAGGCTACCCACTCCAGTATTCTGGCCTGGAGAATTCCATGGACTGTATAGTCCATGGGGTTGCAAACAGTCAGACATGACTGAATGACTTTCACTTCATTATCTGGGACATATAGAGAATGTATATAGAGACATGTAGAGAATGCATATGGAGACATATAGAGAATGCATACAGAGACATATAGAGAATGCATATAGAGACATACAGAGAATGCATACAGAGACATACAGAGAATACATATAGAGACATACAGAGAATGCATACAGAGACATACAGAGAATGCATACAGAGACATACAGAGAATGCATACGGAGACATACAGAGAATGCATACGGAGACATACAGAGAATGCATACGGAGACATAGAGAGAATGCATATGGAGACATACAGAGAATGCATACAGAGACATATAGAGAATGCATACAGAGACATACAGAGAATGCATACAGAGACATACAGAATGCATACAGAGACATACAGAGAATGCATACGGAGACATACAGAGAATGCATACGGAGACATACAGAGAATGCATACGGAGACATATAGAGAATGCATACAGAGACATACAGAGAATGCATACAGAGACATATAGAGAATACATATAGAGACATATAGAGAATGCATATAGAGACATATAGAGAATGCATACAGAGACTGGGACATGAGACACAGAAGGCAGGGAAGGGGGCCAGGGAAAGGTGTGGAGGAAAACTGACCTGTATATTAATCTCCTAATTATCATAGAATTATCAAAGGTTCCATGGCAACATATCAAAGTGAGATCATAGCTATGATGTGTGAGTTTCATGTGTGCATATATGTGAAAAAAATAGAAATGCCCCTTCAAGAAACAAACTGCAATGTATAGCCTAAAAACTTTCGAAGAAAATGTTGTAACTTTTAAAAACAAGCAAAAAGCAATAGGCCGCCAGACTATATGATTCATAAAAATAAGTATCAGACCAGTTTTGCTGATCATTTTTATCCCCAACGTGTAGCATAATGACTTCATAGCATTCTCTATTTGTTGAATGAATGTTATCAAGTAAAATAAAAATAAAATTGTGATTACCATTATTTTTGCCTCTCCAGTTGGTAATGATTAAAAATTACAATATTTAGCATTAGGACAGTGCATGAAGCGGGGCTGGTGGAAGTGTAAATTGGTTCATGTTTTGGAAGAGTGAGTTCATTCACACTTTCAAGGAACAGAAAATCCCCATGATATGTAGTCCCCGGAGCTTAGAAAAATTTATCCACTTGTTTCGTGAAACTTCTATCTAGGAAGCCTTTCTTTCTTATAACTTCTTTTCCTTTCCTTCATGACCTTTATCACAGTTTATAACTTTATTTAAAATCTCCATGTACTACACTATGCCATTCTGTACCACCTACTATATGTGATACTATTTAGAGATTTGTTGTGTGATTATTTGCTTATACATGTCTCCTGCATGAAACAAGATCAAGGCCATGTTTTTTTTTTTTTTTTTCCCCTTTCTGTAGGCTCTGCTGCCCCAGCACCTGGTTGAGTGCATCACCCAAGATACAGAGTCAGTAAATACTTGTTACATGAGTGAATGAGTCCAAATTCTGACATGCATCTAGGGAGGACAACAAACTTAGCTGGGGATTGCTGCTGCTGGGGTAGCAGAATGGCTCTGTCCTCATCATCAGACTGTGATCACCTTGATCACAAGGGCCCTTGGCTTTTTCATTCTTTATATGCTTCGGCAGGTGGCATATTTGTTGTCCGTAATTGAACACTAGTCTTCCCCCATAGCTCAGACAGTAAAGAATCTGCCTACAATGCAGGAAACCTGGGTTCCATTCCTGGGTCGGGAAGATCCCCTGGAGAAGGGAATGGCCACCCACTCCAGTATTCCTGCCTGAAGAATCGCACGGACAGAGGAGTCCCTGACTGCAGTCCATGAAGTCGCAAAGAGACAGAGATGACGGAACGACTAACACTTCACTTCAATTGAGCACTATGTGGCCAGCAATCTGGATGTAAATGCTGTTGGTTCTCACGTTTTATAGTTACTGAAGTGAGGTAGATTCAGGTGTGGCTGCTGGGTGGACGGGGTGGCCCTCTCTGTCAATTTGAGTAGAGTTACCTGACCAAAGGTGAGATGTGGATGAGCCTGGAGAAGGTGGGCATACCTTCACTGCACAAGCATAAGGCAGGAGATGCTGTGAGAGTTGATGGAGCAAGAAACAGATGTTTATTATTATTCAAAGATGCAAAGGAAACCAATAAGAATAAAAATCATAGCATAAACATCCAACATTCGGAGGAGACGACCTGGAGAAGATGAGAGCACGGGCGTTAAAGCCTCCTCGTTCACACGATTCCAATAGGTCTTCAATAGTTACCAGTTTATGCAGTAAGACATCGTGGTCTTAGTGAAGCATTCGCTTCAGTTTCATAAGAAAAAAGAGAAGAAGCCAGAGATTTTAAAAGTGATTGTCCCAGGGTTTCCTGGTGGTCCAGTGGTGAAGAATCTGCCTCGCAATACAAGGAACACCAGTCTGATCCCTGATCCAGGAGGATCCCACGTGCCACGGAGCAGCTAAGCCCACGACTACTGAGCCTGCGCTCTAAAGCCCGGGACCGCAACTGCTGAGCCTGCGGGCACCAGAACCCGTGCTCGACAGGAGGAGAAGCCGCCCGCAGTGAGATGCTCCTGCCCCAAAACAGAGAGAAGGCCCCGCTTGCCGCAACTAGAGAAAGCCCACACACAGCAACGAAGACCCACCACTGCCAAAAAGTAAGATAAATAAATAAATAAATAAATTTAAATGATTGTTCCAGGAAGAGGCATACTAGGTGGTACGGGGTGGAAAGAGCTCAGGTGAATTCGCATCATAAGCTTTCTTACGCTATTGATCGCCTTACCCGTGTGCACGTGTTTTGATAGGAGTCCCCACGCTGTTTTATCACAGGTGGTTCAGAGTAAACCTAAGCTTGGCAATCCCATGTGAAGTAGCCGGTGTTCTTATTTTCTTGTTGTCAGCTTCCCTCCTGCGTCCACGAGTCCCAGCATCGTCTCACGGGGCGGCAGCCCCTCTCTGCAGGAGCACCCTCCCCATTCTCTGTACCTGTTTTCAGCTCTGGCAGGATGCTCTGGTCGGGATCAAGTGGGGATACGGGAAGGCCTTGCCTTCCCGAGCATCAGCCACCACCGCCCGCTGCTGTGGGATTGTCCATCTGGAGACTGAGCAGGGGGCGGTGGGAGGCCGGGGGGCGTGGCTGGAGGTGATCGTCAGCGTCCTCAGTCTGGACCATCCCAGCCACGATTTGACAGTGCCTGTGAGATGTGAGCGGGCGAAGTGGAGCGTGTTGGAAACAGCACGTCCTTAGGAGTAAGACGGTGTGTGTTCTGGCTCGTTGTTGGCTTTCAGTTCACCTACTTATTCCTCGCGTGTGAAATGTACACACCCCAGTCCAGCTACCTCATTATGAGGATGGAAAAATGGGGCCAGGTGAAAGTATTTTGTAGATAAAAAAAAACCTCTCTATCACTTGCTCTATAATGCTAGCTTTATACTCATCACCTCTTGCTCTTGCAGCAACTCTAAGACTCAGACAGGAAATGATCATCGGTCCATCAACTCCTTCCTTCATCAAAAATTCATGGAGTCCTTCCTATGTGACATGGTTTATTCTAGATGTCAACGTTTTTTGTATCATTTAGTTTATTATTAAATTAGTTACACCCAGAGCTGTGCTGAGCTGTATTGTAATATAAAGCAAAAGGAATAACCAGTGATACTGACCCTATTTTTTCATCATGCATCTCTTTACATTAACTTTAATTTTCAAAAATAATGCATGAAAATGTTATTTATCTGATTGCTGAGTTTTTTTTTTCTGCTCCTTTGCATTCTGTGCCCGATTCAAGTGTTTTGCTTACATCGCTCTGGTCTTAGCTCTGCTAATAACCCTGTGAGGTAGGCATTATCCTAATCATGTCACAGAAGAAGTAATTTTAGTTCAGGGAGATCAGCTAACTTGCCCAAGGTTGCAATATGAATAGGTGGTAAAGCGATAATTTAGATCCAGGTCTCTGTGACTTTACCCCACTGTGCCCTGCTATCTTTTAATTGATGGAATGTACAGGAAAATTCCTTTGAGATTTAGAAAGTACTATTACCATTTTAAAGCTTATTTATACTCTCAATGTGTTTCATTTTGGGATTAAATACTTCTACAGTTTAGACACTCATTTTCTTTGTATTACACAGCATTGTAATATACACGTACTACAAAGTAATGAACACTACAATACCTGTAACATACAGATAGGAATTTGTCTAATAATAGTTACATATATAAAATCATATACAGTATGTTGTTGTTTTATTCACTAAGTTGAGTCCAACTCTTTGCAACCCCATGGACTATAGCCCACCAGGCTCCTCTGTCCCTGGGATTCTCCAGGCAAGAATATTGTAGTGGGTTGCCATTTCCTTCTCCAGGGGATCGTCCTGGATTGGGGATCGAACCTGCATCTCCTTCACTGGCAGGCAGATGCTTTACCACTGAGTCGCCAGGTGCTTCCACATATATTATGTTTTTGTTCTCCACAAATCAATGATTTAGAATAGATGAATATATTTTTCTGTTTCTTGAATGAGGAAATCTAGGCCTACAGAGAGTTAATGACTTATGGAAATTTACACTCACTTGCCCCCTCCTAATTTCATCGTCGTAACAGGCCAAAGGTGGCCACAAGCTATAATCAGCATGCTGCGGGTGGGGAACCTGAGGCCAGAGAGATGAAATGCCTTGCTTGAGGTTACAGAGCTGCAAGTGGACAGGAGAATTTGGACCCAGGATTCTCTGACTCCAGAGCCCG
Organism: Cervus canadensis; assembly: GCF_019320065.1. NCBI lineage: Eukaryota > Metazoa > Chordata > Mammalia > Artiodactyla > Cervidae > Cervus > Cervus canadensis. The sequence continues at coordinate 34,156,949 of NC_057416.1, read as the reverse complement.
GGGGCTCATCTTCCACCGTCTGCCTGGTGTTTGCTGAAGCCTGGGGGAGTGTGGCTGGAGGAGCAGGAAGAGGTGAGCGTGCATTGTGGTGCTGGGGCTGTGGGTGCCCAGGGCAGACGGGGCGCCGTAAGAGCGAGAGGAGGTGAAGGGAGGAGCAGGAAAGCCAGCCGGGCCGAGCCAGCCCCCGGCAGGAAGCACCTTTGCCTGTTGGGCCAGGCGGTGGGCAGGCGGCAGCAGTGTGCGGGGTCCACCCTGGAGACTGGGTGCACAGCCAAGCTGGAGGTGGTTTCTAAGGGCAGGAATTAAGCAACCAGCTTGGCTACCTGAGTGTGTAACTGAGCAGGACCCTCGGGGCCTTCCCAGGACAGACATTCCCCACCCTCCCCCCGCCCCCACCCGAGGTCCTGCTCTTGCTTCTTGTTTGTAGAAAAACTGCAGCCTCCTAGGCCCTCCCTGAGTTCCAAAGAACAAATTTAATTAGAGAGGTGAGAAAACGCAGAAACAAAGGGAAACAGTCAAGCAAGACAACATAATAATAATTGAGTCATTAAAAGAAAGTCAAGGACCTTTAGTTCTTCCTTGAGGGCTATTGATAACATTCTGTGCCAAATCCTCTGAGCTGCTTTGCAGATACTGAAACCCCTACCAGGTGGAAGAAGTTAATTGCAAGCTGTCCATAAACATGTAAACCCCATGGAACCAGAAAATTTCTGGCCGATGATGCGGACTCCTGATTACCTCACTACCAACCAATCAGAAGAACATCCATGAGTTGGTCACACATCGTGCAACCCTCCCCCTCCTCCTGTCTTTAAAAACATTTCCCTGAAAGCCACCAAGGAGTCCCCGTCTTTTGAGCACTAGCTGTTTGACTCCTTGTTTGACCTTGCAAGAAATGCTGTACTTTCTTTCACCACAACCCCATGTGAGTAGATTGGCCTTACCACGTGAGGGTAAGCAGACCTAACTGCATAAACCTGGAGTGATGAGTAATGGGTGACGGGTTGGCTCTGGAATATTCCTCAATGCTCTTTTATTTTCTATTCTGGGTGCTAATAATGGCGGGAGCGTTCATGGTTCCAGAGTGGAAGACTAGAGGGAGAAACTTAGTGAGATGATTCCAGCAGAGTCTGAGCAGACATGGGGTGGGGCAGGGACTGGGATCCAGGTCAACCTGTGATTCAGGGATAATCACAGAAACCCAAGCAACAGCAGGTCTGAGTATCTTCTCACGGATTAGTCATCTCTCAGAGGGAACTTGCAGCTGAGAAATGGCATATTTATTCTCAGTTTGCACAGAATTTTCGTTACCCTTCATCAAGAATTCCTCCACCAGGGAAATGGCATCTTCTTCCCAGCTGCATTTTGTGTTGGTGCTCCAGACCAGGAGGGAGCACTCCTGCCGACTGGTGGCGTGCCCCATGGGCCATGTGCCTGGTGAACCAGAGGAGATGCCTTCTGAAACTCGCCCAGTTTTGTGAAGGTCAGCAAGGTGGCCTGGCCTTGAGCACAGGTCCTCCTGGGCTTTGAGGAGAGAAATGAGTCCATCATACCCCTGGGCCCTGCCTCCAGGCTTGATCTCCTCCAACTCGCTCTCCAAACCAGAGCTAGAAAGATCTTAGTCTTTTTCGGGGACTTCCCACGTTTCTTACATAAAACGGGAGCCAGGTTATCTCTTCACAAGCACCCCCGCCCCGCTTCTCACAGCCCCCTCTGCTGGTGCTGTGGATGAACAACTGTAAGCAGTGTTCACGACCCAGGTCCCAGATGGTTCTACACCCAGAGCCCTGCACAGGTCGCCTCCCTGTGCCTGGCGCCCCTCACCCTGGATGCCCTTTGCCGGGCTGTCTTCTCTCTTTAGCTCCTGTTCAGATGCTATATGGCTTCTCTGGTGGCTCAGATGGGAAAGAATCGACCTGCAATGTGGGAGACCTGAGTTCGATCTCTGGGTTGGGAAGATTCCCCTGGAGAAGGAAATGGTAATGCACTCTGGTATTCTTGCCTGGAGAATTTCATGGACAGAGAAGCCTGGCTAGAGTCCATGGGGTTGCAAAGAGTTGCACACGACTGAGCACCTAACTATTACTTACTTACAGATGCTATAGTGTCTGGGAGGTCTTCCCTTTCCCCCAAGATGAGGTCACAGGCCCTTCCCGCGTGTTCCTGCTCACCCCGCCTTGCCTTGCTGGGTGGTGGTAGTGGGGGGCAATGGTGTGTTTCCATCACGACCGACCCCCTGACCACAAGCTCAGTGGTCCTCCCACCCGCTGGCCTCCTGGTTCCTTGATTGTCTCCTCTCCAGCGTCCCCCACCGTCTCAGAAACATACTTGCACATGCATCCCCTTCACACCCCTTCCCCCTGTACCTTCTACATCATAGGAACTCAGCGGAGATGACTTGGTGAGTGATCTTTATTAAACGTTGTTCTGGGACTTTCCTGGTGGCACAGTGTCTAGGCATCTGCCTGCCAGTGCAGGGGACGCAGGTTCCATCCCTTGTGGGGGAAGATTCCACATGCCATGAAGCAACTAAGCCCTGATGCTCCACAACTACCGAGCAGGCACTCGAGAACTTGGGAGCCTGTAGCCTGTGTTCCTCAAGGACAGAGGCCACCACGCTGGGAGGCCTGTGCAAGCAATGACGAGCAGCCCCAGCTCTCTGCAACCAGAGAAAGCCCTGCAAAGCACCAAAGACCCAGAGCAGCCAAAAGTAATTGAAAAAACCAAACCAAACCATTGTTCCCCAGCAGTCTTGGAACATGTCATTCATGAAACACTTGTGCATTTTGGGCTGCAAATCCCTGGGCCTTACTCTCAGAGATCCTGCTAGATCCTGGGGCCCAGGAGTCTTCATTTTAACAGATTGCCAGGTGATTCTCAGGCAGACAAAGAGTTGAGAACTACTGCTTGGGTTTTATTAGAGATGGAGCAATATCCTCTTTAGGGATTCCTGGTAGCTCAGCTGGTAAAGAATTTGCCTGCCAATGCAAGAGACCCTGGTTCAATTCCTGTTTTTGGAAGATCCACTGGAAAAGAGGTAGGCTATCTACTCCAGCTCAGCTGGTAATGAATCTGCCTGCAATGCAGAAGACCCTTGTTCGATCATCCAGGGGATGATCCCCTGGAGAAGGGAAAGGTTACCCACTCCAGTATTCTGGCCTGGAGAATCCCATGGACTGTAGTCCATGGGGTTGCAAAGAGTCGGATACGACTGAACGACTTTCACTTCACTTCAACATCCTCTTCATTGGCACAGCCAGAACCCCTGTCCGATAACCTCTCAGACCCGCGGGGCCCCTTTAGCTGAGGGTGAATGGGACCTGGTGGCCCTTCCAGGGCAGTTTCTCCACCTGAGACCGCCCCCCGCCCGCCCCGCCCCCGCCCCGGCCAGGGAGAAATGCTCTTGCCTTTGGCCTGCATTACCCTGGTGGGCTGGTTCCATCACCTGTGGGCATGGCCGTGGAGGAATGGGCTTTGTTCTTCCAGGGAGAGGGCCTCTCAGCAGGCCAGAGCTGGCCTCTCTGCCAGCAAGGACAGGCCCTCCCCAGGGAACTTCTCCCTGTATGTGCCAAGCACTTTGTAAACGTGATAACGAGGGACCCAGTTTGCTAGCTAACAGATCAGATAGGGGAGCTGGGGGCCAGGGCTTCGTGGAGAATGCATGTGGTTGGCTACTGCTTTTAAGTTTTCCTCGTCCCCCCTCCTCCACTTCTGCCAACCCCCGCCCCCCCCCAACTCAGCTTGAACTAATTAGGCCACTAGCACTTGCTAATGAAGGCTAATAAACACCTAATGGAGAGTCTGGAACAAATAGGACTTAAGGGCTGGAGCAGAACCTGGGTGTCTCCATCCGGGTGCCCCTGGGCATTAGCCAGGACCAGCGAAAAGATTCTCAGAAGCTCCTCAGGTGCCCAAGGCCAGAGTCCAGCCACGGGGAACCAGGAGCACCCTTCTTGGCCCGGCCTGTTGGAGGATGCAGCATTAAAGCCAAGGCTTCTGGGCTGGCCAAACCTCAGTTTGGAGAGAAGGTCAGGGGTGCAGCTGCCCACAGTAGGACCACCTCCTCCCCCCCACACCCCCACGTCACCTGATAACAGGAGAGGCCGTGTCAAACTCCCCTAGGCCCTCTTTTGTGCTCTCAGAATAATCAAGTTTCAAAGAAGAGAACAGATGGAATGCATTTTCCTAACTTTTAGCTGGTTCCAATGTGCAAACAGTTAAGATCATAATGTTAACATTTTCTCGATGTTTTATGTGCATATAAAATATTCCTGAAGAATGTGCTTTTGAATGCAAAGTTTGATCCAATTACAATTTTATAGAGTTTATAAAAACATAAAAAGTATGTTTTCTGGGTGTCTGAGACCCTTTTGGCCTTTACAGTAAACTTGGAAGCTTACAGGGAAACATAATTGCCACCATGTCAGAAAGGGCCCTATGGAGCTTAAAATGATGAGCCCATTATGTAAATATGGAAACATCCCATAGTCTCTTGGGGTGAATGAGATACTGATGAATGGAATTAAAAACAATCCTGTGGTCTTGGATCAGATTGGAAATGGTTGTTGTTTTCTGTCTTTGAAGAGCCGTAAAAAAATAAATAAATAAATAAAGGGAAAAGAATCTTGCGAACTTAACTTCTGTGGTTTAAAAGCTATAAGGTGGCTCCGTGCAAAATAAAATCAGGCAGCTTCCCCGTTAGTAGGGGGGAAGAAGTGGCTCCATAGCAGGAAGCACAGATCAGAAGACCCTAGGCCAGCATGAACTCTGAAGTCGGCAGAATGTGCGGGAAACTTGCACTCGAGCATGGGGTGTGGGGGTGTGGGGGCGCTCCTGGGAAAGGAGACGGACTATTTCCATCTCATCTTCACACGCGTGCATGCGTGCTTAGTCGTTTCAGTCCGACTCTTTGCAACCCCATGGACTGTAGCCCACCAGGCTCCTCTGTCCCTGGGATTCTCTAGGCAAGAATACTGGAGTGGGTTGCCTGGGGAAATAACCTCAGCAGTTGGAGCCTTGACACCTTGCTGTTGAAGAGAGGGGCAGATTTGAGGAGCTCTCTGCTGCCTCTAAAATGCTGTGATTACCCGTCTCCCTGCCCTACACTAAATGTGTTGGAATCAGTTCAGTTCAGTTCAGTTGCTCAGTCGTGTCCGACTCTTTGCCACCCCATGGACTGCAGCACACCAGGCTTCCCTGTCCATCACCAACTCCTGGAGTTTACTCAAACTCAAGTCCATTGAGTCAGTGATGCCATCCAACCATCTCATCCTCTGTTGTCCCCTTCTCCTCCCGCCTTCAATCTTTCTCTGCATCAGGGTCTTTTCCAATGAGTCGGTTCTTCACCTCAGGTGGCCAAAGTATTGGAGTGTGTTGGAATAGGATGTCCAAAACCCGTCTCCCATCAGAAGCCTTCGTTCTTGAAAAGTTGATACCAAGCGTGTATCTGAATCCATTGGCTTGCTGCTGGATTTTCTGGTGCCAAGAGTAAATGTTCATAGAATGATCAGCCCTTCACATTCAGAGATGTTGGTTATGAGTTGCTTTTGATACCGTAGTGAGAACATGCACACAGTTGTACCAACTGGTTCTGTTTGGCAAACATGGATCGGATTTTTTTCTAGGGACTGGTCCAGCTCCCTGTGGCATTTAGGTGCCTGATGGCATTTAGGTGCCTGATGAAGGGGGAACATTTTCCGCTGCACACTATTGCGGCAGGTCCCCCAGCTCTGGATAAACCCAAGGTCATCTAAGGAGAATTGCCCTCACCATGTGCATTTGGGTTTGTACCATTGATTAGGAGAATCATCAGCTCTCAGAACTGGAGGAAGTATAGGAATGATCTTGTCTGATACACAAGGGAAATGTGTGAGGCTCAGGGAGGTCAAGGGATGTGGGCAAAGTCACCATCTGTCAGGTTGGGACTCCTTTCATCTTGATGAAACCCTTGTGGCATCTTCCTTATTCAGAGGCAGAGATGCAGGAAACCCACTTGGCTGGAACCAAATGAAGGTGTAAGGATTGTCTGAGTTTCTGAGGGCTGTCAGAACAAATTACCCAAAACTCGGTGGCTTCAAATAATAGAAATTGGCTCTCTTTAAGACACGTGCACCCCAATGTTCATCGCAGCACTGTTTATAATAGCCAGGACATGGAAGCAACCTAGATGCCCATCAGCAGATGAATGGATAAGGAAGCTGTGGTACATATACACCATGGAATATTACTCAGCCGTCAAAAAGAATTCATTTGAACCAGTCCTAATGAGATGGATGAAACTGGAGCCCCTTATACAGAGTGAAGTAAGCCAGAAAGATAAAGAACATTACAGCATACTAACACATATATATGGAATTTAGAAAGATGGTAACGATAACCCTATATGCAAAACAGAAAAAGAGACACAGAAGTACAGAACAGACTTTTGAACTCTGTGGGAGAAGGTGAGGGTGGGATGTTTCAAAAGAACAGCATGTATACTATCTATGGTGAAACAGATCACCAGCCCAGGTGGGATGCATGAGACAAGTGCTCGGGCCTGGTACACTGGGAAGACCCAGAGGAATCGGGTGGAGAGGGAGGTGGGAGGGGGGATCGGGATGGGGAATAAGTGTAAATCTATGGCTGATTCATATCAATGTATGACAAAACCCACTGAAATGTTGTGAAGTAATTAGCCTCCAACTAATAAAAAAATTAAAAAAAGAAAAAAAAAAAGAAATTGGCTCTCTTTATAGTTCTGGAGGCTACGAGTCTGAAATCAAGGTATGAGCAGGGCCACGCTTCCTGTAAGGCTGTAGGGAAAGATCCTTCCTTGGCCCTGGGCACTCCTTGGCTTGCAGCTGTATGACCCAACCTCTGCCCTGCTGTTTTCACATGGCCTTCTCTGTCTCACTCCGAGTCTTCTTCTCCTCTTAGAAGGACACCACTCATTGGATTTAGGGACCACCCTAACTCGATCCCGTGTCGATCCTTAGCTAATTACATCTGCCTGTTTCCAATCCCCAAGGGCATGTTCTGAGGTTCTGGGTAGATATAGATTTGGGGGAACACTATTCACCCCATGGCAGGGGTGAGAGGCAGAAAAGGAAGGCAGAGAGAAGAGCAAGGTCCTGTCTCTTCCTAAAGCATGCCAAGTGCATCCTTTCCTCGCCACGTTCACCCTAGATGTCCCCCTGCCAACCCCCCTGGATGGCCATGAGGCAGGCTTCCTTCCTTCCTTCAGCTCATCCCACCCTCATGTCCTTCAAGCCTTCTTGCGTGTGTGGGGTTTTAGATGCCATTTGTAACAACGTTGGCTTTTATTCTACGTGAAACGAGAAGCTCTTGGAGGATTTGGAGCTAAAGAGCCACAGGATCTGACTTCTGTCTTGTAGGACTCACTCTGGTTGCTGTAGGAACACTGACTGTGGGAGGAGAGGATAAAAGAGAGAGCGATGTGGCTTTCGTAGTAGATTAGGGGAGACTTCCCTGGTGGCATAAGTGTCTGCCTGCAATGCTGGAGACCCAGGTTTGATCCCTGGGTTGGGAAGATCCCCTGGAGAAGGAAATGGCAACCCACTCCAGTATTCTTGCCCAGAGAATCCCATGGATGGAGGAGCCTGGCGGGCTACAGTCCATGGGGTTGCAAGAGTCAGACAAGACTGAGCGACTTCACTTTCACTTTCAGGGGAGAGATGCTTGGCGTCAAAAGCAGTAGAAATGTAGGAGGTAATCAGATTCTGAGCATGTTCTGAAGGCAGAGTGGCATTTGGGTCATTATGTTTTTTGGGATGCCCGTGAGACACCCAAAGGGGATGGCGGTTAAGCAGCTGGACATCTAAATCTGGAACTAAGGGGCGAGGGACACATGAGAGAGAGGAATCTGGAAGTCCCAGGAGTTACACGGTGTGTAAAGCCGTGTTACTGGAGGAGCTCACCTCCTAGGAGAGGAGGAGGAGGAGGAAGATAAAGGAAAAAGAGGTCTGAGGACCGTGCCCTGGACTCTGCACTATTTAGGAGCTGGAAAGAAGAAGGGGATCCAGCAAAGGAAACTGAGATGAAGCGGCCGGTGAGACAGGAAGAGAGAGATGGAGAAAGCGTGGAGAAAGGTTTTGGAATGGAAGGAGGAACCGACTGGGAAGAGGTTGGCTGACAGGTCCAAAAGGACCAGGCCTTAGGACAGTGAGCATCCCTGCTGGCCTTGATGAGAGAGGCCCAGAGGATAAAGGCGTGATTGCACGACTGCCCTGCAGGTACTCGGGGTTGGCTGGAAAGGAGGCAGGGGTGGGTCCTTCAAAGGAGGCTTTGAACTGTGGTTTTGGAGAAGACTTGAGAGTCCCTTGGACTGCAAGGAGATCCCACCAGTCCATCCTAAGGGAAATCAATTCTGAACATTCACTGGAAGGACTGAAGCTGAAGCTTCAATACTTCGGCCACCTGATGCGAAGAGCAGACTCATTGGAAAAGACCCTGATGCTGGGAAAGATTGAAGGCAGGAGGAGAAGGGGATGACAGAGGATGAGATGGTTGGATGGCATCACCAACTCAATGGACATGAGCTTGAGTAAACTCCGGGAGTTGGTGATGGACAGGGAGGCCTGGTGTGCTGCGGTCCATGGGGTCGCAAAGAATCAAACACGACTGAACGATTGAACTGAACTGAACCACTGTAGGGGTTGCTTTTAGCTGTGAAAAGCCTCTTACAATCTTTTCCCAGTTAAAAGGGAGCTTCTGTGTGCCTCTGCTGCAGGGGGGATGGGTTCCATCTCTGGTGGGAGAACCAAGATCCTGAATGCCTTGGGCAAGGCTTGGCCGAAGCAAAAATAAACAAACAAAAAAGGAGCCCTGAGCTCCCCATGTTGGAAAAATCTGCCTGGGTCGAGGCACTGAGACTGGAATGGACGCTGCTTAGGCCTCTGAGGCCCGGGAGACTCATTTAGGAGCTAGAGTGTCCCTCCAGGGGACATCCCATCCAGGGAGCCAGCCCCTCTGGGTTTTCTCCAGGCGTTCTCTCTCCTGGGCAGGTTCCTCAGGGGGTTTTTTAACTGGAGTACTTCACAGGAAGCTAGAAGAGTTCTAAGAAACACACAGAGGCCAAGGCCTTGGGGGTGAGCAAGAGGTAAAGGAGTTTTTTTCCAAAGGGAGGCAGCCTAGCAGAGGATGCTTTCATTTAGCCTGTGATGACAAGATAAGGAATTAATAGGTTTAAGCTGCCTTGAGGAACGCAAGAGATAACAGCGGGTGATAAACCTCCCAACCAGATGGAGCTCCAGACAACAACAGAGGAGGGAGGATCCCTGGGCTGCCGCCCAGCCTCCTTGAGTCCCAGGCTGCTGGAGCGTTAGCAAGCCCCACCTGTGGCCTCGGGAGTGGGGGCAAATGGGCAAAGCCACCGATAGAGACCCGGAGGAGGAACAGGTCACGCAAGGCGGAGGTCTGTCCCAGATAAGGGGAACGCAGAAGCCAGCCAGGACTGACCCCGTGCGAGACCCAGGTGAGTCCCTTTAGGACTCTGAAACATTCCTGGGTTCCACGTCAGGAATGCAGGAGCTCCCATAGTGAATTTCCTCCGAAGTGACATCATTTCCTAAAAGCCAGTGCTCTGGAGAATGATGGGGCCATTGGGAGATAATTGAGTTCCTCTCTGCAAAGCTGGACTTGAGCAGCTTCCAGACCCACTGTCTCAGGAGCAGAGCTTGCTGAAAAAGAGGGTCTGCTCTCTAGAAGCAAACAGCGGGAGGCCATGCGTGTCTGCTCAGCGATTTTAGGAAACAAGTTCTGGCCACTGATGACACTCACTCTGTGGATTTGTTTCTCCTACCTAGAATGGATCCTTCTGGCTAAAAGTCAAGCCCTCCCCATCCCCACCTTGCACCCCACCCCATCCCACCCCCCCAAAAAAAAGAAAAGGAGAGAGAGGAAAAAAGAAAAAAAACAAACATAGGCAATAAGTGGATTTACAGGATGCATTTGGCAGCGACCAGAATCTCAAGAAGCTGTCAAAGCAAGCGTTTTTATGGAATAGAGCAGATTCTGCTGGGGCTGGAACAACTCACCAGAATTCTTTTTCCCCAAAGGTCCTGGGAGAAGGAAGCTCTCTAGTTCCTGATGCTCTTTCTTACGCCCTTGATAAGATTCAGGCCCTCATTCCCCACAAGCGTCACCCCACCTGGTCTCCCTTCTCCATCGCTGCGTTCTCTGCCCCCCGCGCGTCACCCTCGGTTGGTGGGGTAGAGCGGGGAGAAGACCCATCCAGGGACTCCTCCGCAGCCCACCCCCAAGGCCCCCACGCTGCGCTCTGAAACACCAGGGTAATTTGAACCTGCATCTGTGGATAGCTTCGTCTGTGTTTACAGAGAGAAGACAAGCTGCAAGAAACAGGATTGGATTTGTTATTTGTAAGTCAAACCAGCTGTGATCTCCCGTCTCTGGCTGCTTCCTTTGCAAATGCCAAATGTCACTTGTGGTTGGAGCCCCTTTTCTTCCCAGAGTTGTTTTCCCTTCACGCAGCCAGCTTTCCTCCTGTGCCTCTTCCTCCACCAGCTGCTCCCTGGCAAGGTGTCAGTGCGGGGCACCCCCCACCAGCCCACCCGGAGAGAAGGCTCCAGCCCCAGAGTCACAGCACCTCTTGGAAGCTGCTGAGCTGGGGTGGGGCTGGGAGTACCAGGCTGGGGTAGACTAGACCCTCCCCGGAGTCTTCCTTTCCCCTCCATCTTTTAGAAATCAACTTGATGTCTATCTCCATCAAGTTCTGAACCAAGAATCACTTTGGGAGGGAAAAAAAAGACACGCTTGGTCTCATTCTCATCAGAGGCAGCATCAGAGTGACTTTTTGAGTGTTTGGAGACATTTCAAGCAGGTAATACTGAAATTTTCCTACAAAAGGAAAATTTTGCATCTAAGTTGGTCAGTGTCCATCTTTTCCTCATTTGGGTAGATACTCCTTGGGAACTGGGACCTGGTCATGTTTCCTAAGAAGTCCCATGTGGAAATTTCCATTCAGTGTCTGTTGAATATCTGCTGTATCCTCAACTTCTGTCCCGAAAGAGCACACAATCCACTTAGACGATGGCAGAAGAAAAGCTTATAGCCGTGTAAAAAGTTTGTTGTATTTCCTTGAACTTTTAACCAAGGGCTGGTTGAAGCTTACAGGAAGCCAAAGGCAATGGGAGTTCAGTGCAGGGATAGTAGGCTGGGGGTGATCAGGGAAATCTTCATCGAAGAGGCAGGATTGGACAAAAATCCAAAGGCTGGGGGGCAGTGAGGACAATGAAGCAATGTGGAAAATGTGGGGCTGGGTGTGTTGTTAGAAGTTCAACAACAAGCTCCCCCACTGTGCCACCAAAGTGTTGGCCAATTTCCCTGGTGTAAATACTCCCACCATGGCTCGTTGCATGGTCAGTTTCAAGGCACTAATGTTGAATTCACTTAATCACTGAACAAAGAGTCAGGAAGAGATACACAGGAGCCATATCATTCAGTGGCATTTTGCCATACAGGTAAAATTGAAGCAAAACATGAGATGAATCAATGCAATAAAAAATTAGGAAGTGGTGGCTTTTGAGTACTTATTCCCTTTGCTTTTGATATCGCTTATATCATTCATATGACTAAGTTTACAAAAGGTGGTTTTTAATGACAGTTGACCTTAACAATGAGATCACAAAATCTTTGAATACTTAATGGTTGATATTCATGAGCCAGTATGGGCCAGCTCCAGCACACCACTGGTACAAAATAGATGGAAGCATGGGATGGAGAATTATATAGAGTGTTTGGTGAATGTTGTACCTAATGGAAAGCTTTTTTTTTTTTTTTTTTTTAACAGCACTAATGATGATTAGCCTAGCCTTGATGTTCCTGTTCACATTCTATTTTTCTTCTGTACGATCTAATCCTAGGGACTCAGATGGCTAGGGATCCCAGCTGCCCGCCTCCAGAGCTCCAGAGAAAAATCACATAAATAGATCTTTTGTTGTTGTTGCCGTTTGAGACTCCATGAAAGACTGTTACTGAAACATCATTGGCCAAAAGTCACTTCTTTGAACAAGGAGGCCTTCCCCAGGGAACAAGCCAGAAACTTCTGCTCCTTTTTCTCTTTCCTCCCACGTCTTCCTGAGCTGGACTCTGCTCACAGGTCAGCTGGAAGAAAGGACCACCACAGGGGATCTTTCTGGAAGGAGAGACAGGTCCCGGCAGTCACTTCTCTCCAGGAAGAAGGCTCTCAGACACAACTTGTGCTCACACTGGATTTTCTAGCCCAGTTAACATGACGTTTGGACATCATTACATGACTATTTCCTGGAGAAGGGAATGGCAGCCCACTCCAGTATTCTTGCCTGGAGAATTTCATGGACAGAGGAGTCCGTGGGATTGCAAAGAGTTGGACACGACTGAGTGATTAACACTTTCAGACTTTCAGAGACTGTTAAGTTTGGGAATGATGATACTTAAAAGGAAAAAGGAAGAGAATGAGTTGGTCTGTTCAGACATTAACCCCACAAGTTGTTTCCATATTCCAATTGCTGAGCAAATCTTCTTTTCCTGAGATGGTATGGGATGTTAATTCCTATATTATTATTTGGAATGATTTGAAATGATTTGGAGTGTTTGACCATGGTGTACTTTAAATCCCACCACTAGAGTCTTCCATTGGAATTCTGAAGGCCTCTCAGCTCAGAACTTGGGCAAACTCCAGGAGATGGTGAGGGACAGGGAAGTCTGGAGTGCTTGAGGTCCATGACATCAGGAAGAGTTGAACAGGACTTGGTGACTCAACAACAACAGAATTGAGTTTATAGTCACCAGATGACATTTGCCCTTGCAAATGTTTCAGAATTCTATTTCCCTCCTGATCTATTTCTCCAACTGCAATGGTGAGAGACCATTGCCCCAGGTTCTGGAGACTCAGGAATGGAGTGTAGGTGAGGTGGAGAGGAGTCTGGGACCTGAGCTCCGGGGCAGGTGAGGGGCCCCCACAATAGCCTTAGGACTGGCCAGTGATGCAGGGGAAAACCATGAGAAACAACTGGTAACAAGCATAGAACGTTCATTTTTCTCTCGGTTTTATTGAGATAGAACTGATGCACAGCAGTAAAGACCTACCTATATTGAGAAATGATTACCGCCATAAGTTTAGTTATATAGACACCAAAAAAGGGGGTGGGGGTTCCCTTGTGATGAGAATTTTTAGGATCTACTCTCTTAGCAATTTTCTAATATACCAGAGAGCAGAAGTATAGGACATACTTAAAGAAAGAGGCTGTGATTTAATTGTGTCAAATCCTGGTGAAAGTTGATATAAGAGAATTGACCTCTGGGTTTGGTAAAGGTTCCTGGTGACTGTGTGTATTAGTCAGAGTTCTTTGGAGAAATAGAACCAATAGGATGTATATGTATATATAGAAAGTGACTTATTTTAAGGCATTGGCTCATACAATTACGGAGGCTGGGAGGTACAAATCTGCAGGGTGAACCAGTGGGCTGGAGACCCAGGAAGAGCTGATGCTGTGGTCCAAATCTGAAGGTCATCTGCTGGAGAATTCCTTCTTGCTCAGGAGAGGTCAATCTTTTGTTCTATTCAGGCCTTCAAGTGATTGGATGAGGCCCACCCACGTACAGAGGGCAATCTGCTTTACACTAAATCCACCGTTTTAAATGCTAATTTCATCCAGAAGCACCCTCACAGAAACACTGAAAATAGTGTTTGACCGAACTCTTGGGCACTGTGGCTCAGCTAAGTTGGAATATAAAATTAACCACTGCACTTTGACCACTGGGTACTGTGGCTCGGCTAAGTTGGAATATAAAATTAACCATTGCACTTGGGCAACAGCAGTTTTGGTGAATTAATGAGAGCAAAGGTCTTGTTAGAGGAGGTTCAAGAGATAATGGAAAGAGAAGAAGGAAAGTCATGGGTGGAGACCACTCTCTGAAGAACTTTCGCTATAAAGGGAAATAGAGAAATGGATCAGTAGGTGGGGAGATGTGGGGTCAAGAAAGGTTTCACTTTTAGAGATGAGGAGATATTACAGAATATTTACATACTGATGAGAATTATCCCGTAGGTACAAAAAAATGATGGAGAAATAGGAGAGGGCAATTGCTAACAGGAGTTTTTGGTTAGACCAGAGGCAACGAGATCCTATGTACAGCTGGGAGTGGCCTTAGGGCAGATTTGATGGCAGGAACATATAGAAGGTCTATTCTGATTGCTTTAGTTTTCTCTGTGAAATAAAAGAGTTATTATTTATGAATGGGATGGGAGAAGGGGCTCTTGTGGTACAGAACTTGATAGCAGAGACTGGGTTGCAAGCTCAGGAAAATGACAGATATTTGAGATTGATTAAACAAAACTGTCACTGCTACAGTCTTTCTCAAAGGGAGGAGAGGGAGGCCAGAGAGAGAAGGTGAAGGCAAGGTCAAGCATTTCTCCTTATTGTGGAGAAAACCTTGAGTATGTTGGAAGGCAGAGAGGAGAGACAGATAGAGAGTCAGAGAAACACAGCCAGAGACAGAGATGGAGAGAGACAAAGAGAGACAGAGACAGAGGCTCTGTAGGAGGACAATCGGTTACACAAGGTCTCAGATAGCTGAGGACCATTCCTACTCACCTTTGTAGTCAATGGGCAGCTTGCCAAATACCCTATTTATTATAGATTCTCAAACACATAAGCAAATGGTTAGATTTGTTTTCTTCACTTAACAAGTGATAAGGAAGAAATTTTTATTTGAACCCACATTATTTAATTATCTCCTGCCATGTATCAACAGCTATGAACTTGAGGGAGTTCTAGAACTCAATTAAAATTTATGCAATTTTCTTCTGTTTTTCAAGCATAGCTATTTTTTTTTAAATTCTAGTTTATCCATCACTCACTGAACTCTGTTTTTAGTCTTTTGGGATTTTTTTTTTTAAAGTGTAGGCTAACAGGAAATTCTTCTGTAATTTTTAGGTTTCAATATAGGCTCAAAATGTGCCTAAGAGAAGATGGGGAAAGACGTAGGTAGGTTGGGAGATTTACTGTGGAAAGAAGGATAGGGCTGCAATTTTTAGAATGAGCTCCCCTTGCTGAATCCACTCAACATTTTCAAATCTCCATTTGACTTGTCTTAGCAGTGATGGGAGTTAATGACTCCTCCATCCCTGCAGGCTCACAATCATCTACTTTGTCCTTAAATGTCAGATCCCCAAAGCTATTCCTTTAGGCTTCCTCCCCTTCTTAACATAGACTCCTTCACTAGACAGACTTCTCCGCACAAGTGCCTTCTGTAGGTAAATTAACGCACCAAACCCAGACCTCTCTGTGGACCTTCAGACCCACACATTCACATGCCTACTTGGTATTCCTCTAGAGGTCTCCAAAGCACCTCAAATGCAAGCCTCAGAACCAGCCTGATGACCCAAGCCACATTGATGAGTCCCTCTTTTCTTGTGCTGCTACATCTCATTGCAATTACATGTACACCTGCGATGGCTATGATTAGCCTGGGACCACCTGCAGAAAGAGGCCTTGTTGATCTGTGAGTCACTAGCTCTGACTCTGGGGCTTGGCAAAGGCAGACAGTTGGATGGATGAATAAATAAATGAATGAATTCTCTTCCATCCATGAAACATCCTGTGATTTTTCAGTTCCAACAAAAGTAAAGAGTACTGTTTGGTGTCCCTCCTCACCATGGCACTGAAATTATTGCCATCAAAGTCATCACTACCGCTGTGTAGCCAAATGTGTAGACACTTTGCTCTCATCTCAGGAGCCCTCTCATGTGACATGATTTATCCTTCATCTTTGGTTTCATGACATTGTTCACTGTGGGTTTTCTGTCATTGGAGACTCTTTTTTTTTTCAGTTCAGTCGCTCAGTCACGTCCAACTCTTTGCAACCCAATTGCCTACAGAATGCTAGGCCTCCCTGTCCATCACCAATTCCTGGAGCTTGCTCAAACTCATGTCCATCAAGTCGGTGATGCCATCCAACCATCTCATCCTCTGTCGTCCCCTTCTACTCCTGCCTTCAATCTTTCCCAGCATCAGGGTCTTTCCCAATGAGTCAGTTCTTCACATCAGGTGGCCAAAGTATTGAAGTTTCAGCTTAAGCATCAGCCCTTCCAATGAACATTCAGGACTGATTTCCTTTAGGATGGACTGGTTTGATCTCCTTGCCATCCAAGGGACTCTCAAGAGTCTTCTTCAACACCACATTTCTTTTGAACCATAGCTTTGACTAGTTGGACCCTTGTCACAAAGTAATGTCTCTGCTTTTTAATTTGCTGTCTAGTTTGGTCATAGCTTTTCTTGTAGGTTGGTCTAGGTTGTCTTTTTTTTTTTTAAATGTATTTTATTTTATTTCAACTGTATTGAAGTATAATTGCTTTGAGGAGTACTGGTTAGACACGTTGTAGGATGCCTTTCTGTCAGATTTTGTTCAGTGTTTTTCTTGTGATTAGACCCTGGGTATGGCTTGGGGTAGGAGACCACAAACAGACTCCATGGTCATCGCATCTTATCAAATGTATCATCAAAATGATCTGTCACCATTGATGATGACCTTGATCACTCAGCTCGAGACGGTGTTTGTTTGCTCTCTCCACCATGAAGTTAAGCTTTCATTTTCCCCTTTGTATACTGTAGTCTTTGGAAAGAAGTCACTATGCATGGATCACACTTCAGGAGTGGGAGTTATGTTCTTTCTCCTTGAGGCCACATGGAGTACTTACTTTAAAAAATTGTTTTGAATTCTTGTCTCTTTTTTGAATGAATTTGTCTCATCTTATTTATTTATTTAGTAATTTGTTTATATCAGTATGGATTCATAGGTATTTCTTTGATGTTTTAGGTTATAATTCAATACTACTTTATTTTACAGCTCAACTTGTTCCAGCTTTGGCCATTGGGAGCTCTTTCAGTTGATTACTGTGTCTCTTTGACACACCACTCCCATCAATCATCAATGTGTGTGTGTATGTGTGTGTGCACATTTTCCTGAGCACTTTTTAACTTCCTGACATTAAAAGATGCTCCACACTGGCAGAGGAATGGATAAAGAAAATGTGGTATATGTAATACAATGGAATATTACTCAGTCATAAGAAGAATGAAATAATACCATCTGCAGTAGCAAGAATGGATCTAGAGATTATCATACTAAATGAAGTGAGTCAGAAAGAAATAACATATGCTATCAGTCATATGTGTAACCTATGCAATCTTTGTGCAATAAAGTTCTGTGAGTTTTGACCAATGCATAATGGCATGTATCCACCATTACAGTATCATAAGAATAGTTTCATAGCTCACAAATCCCCTCTGCTTCACCTATTCAACACTGTCCCTATCTTCCCTGAATCCACTTATATTCTTACTGTCTCTATAGTTTTACCTTATACAGAATGTCATGTAATTGAATTATACAGCTTTTTAGGCCTTCTTAGTGATAAGCATTAAGGGCATCTATGTCTTTTTGGGCCTCATTACTAATTTTTTAAAATCACAGAATAACATTCCATGTATGTATGGACCACAGTTCATCAGTTCAGCATGCTGAAGGACGTCTTGGTTGCTTCCAGTTTTTGGCAATAGCAACAAGGCTGCTAAAATGTTCACGTGCGGGTTTTCTGTGTGGACATACGTTTTCAGATCAGGTCGGCAATCGCAAGACGCATGGTGATGAAGAAAGATTTCCAGCCCAGCAGGTACCTTTCAAACAAACAAACAAACAAAAAGCCTGCGTCTCCAGCTCAGCTTCTTACAAATGGTTAGTATCCTGGGACTCTAAACCAGCTTCAGAGAGTGTACTCAATCCTAAAAATAAATATCTGCTCCTAAACATGCTTCAAAGGACTGCATATGGATTATTCAGCCAGGGATGAAGATAAAGTCTTCAAGGGTGTTCCCTTAGGGTCCTGAGTAAGAGGTCTGGGGGTCCAGCGATGAATCTGATCTTATCTGAGTCATGGCACCATGACTGTTAAAGGAAAAATAAAAAACCAAAACACTTGTTAAAGATGGCAAGGAAGACTTTATTCAAGGTGGGTAATGGAGTGGGGCTTTGATGGTAGGGAAGAGAGATTAGAATCAAACCTGAATACAGTAAAGAAAGGTGGGGATTTGTAGCCAAGAAGCAGGATGGGAGGTTGGTGGATGGAGAATTACTAAGAGATGGGTTAATTCTTTGCTAAACTTAACTGACAGGAGTTTTGTTTAGGGCCCAAAGTCAGAAACGGGACTCCGAGGAGGGCTGATTCAAGTTTGGTGAAGGAGAGAGTCTTTGTTATGTAAACCAACAAATAAAGGCATACTGATTTACTAATAATGCACGTGCATATTTATTATTTATTTGCTGTTGTGGCTGTGTGGGGCCTCCCTTGCTGCAGTGAGCCGGGGCCCCTCTTCATTGATCAACGCAGGTTCCAGGAGCCACGGGCTTCAGCAGTCGCGGCCCGTGGGCTCAGGACTCGTGGTTCCCAGGCTCTGGCGCACAGGCTCAATAGCTGTGCTGCTTCAAGGCATATGGGATC
Source organism: Cervus canadensis (assembly GCF_019320065.1). Lineage (NCBI taxonomy): Eukaryota > Metazoa > Chordata > Mammalia > Artiodactyla > Cervidae > Cervus > Cervus canadensis. The sequence continues at coordinate 34,138,450 of NC_057416.1, read as the reverse complement.
TTCCCGGATCAGGGATGGAGCCCATGTCTCCTGCCTTGGCAGGTGGATTCTTTACCCCTGAGACACCAGGGAAGCCCTTTCAGATGAGTCTGGCGATGTAGGTGAGACCAGGATGTTAGGAAACGTGGAAGCAGCAACGTGAAGTCTGCCCAAAGGAATCAGGAATGACTTCAGAGAGGAGGTAACGGAAGCTTGAACTGACCTTGCAGGAGGAGACAGTGTTCGTCTCATATAGGAAGGAACTATGCATTTCAGGCAAACGGGAGGAGAGTTTACTGGGCTGGAGTAGGGCCAGGCGTGTGGTGGAGGGAGATGACGCTGGGAGGTGAGTTTGGATAAGTCAAGAAGGGAGACTTCTGCCCAAAAAGAGACAAGGATGCCACGTATAAGAGTTCAGGTTGTACCCTGCAGGTGGAGGACCAGGGAGCCTTGGGACAAACAGCATCTTCACCAACTGGGAGCTTGTTAGACACGCAGACTCTGGGGCTCTGCTCCAGACCTACTGAACCAGAATTGGCACTTTAACAAGATCCCAGGGGCTTCCTAAACACCTCAGAGTTTGAGAAGCACTTCTATAGAGACCTCTGGGCAGAGATTACAGTGGCAACATTGGCATTTTGATAGACCCTTTTTTCTGTGCTAATACTGTTTTCTATTGAAAAAATTTCCAGTGTCTTGTCTGAGAGCGTTGGCCTGGCAGCCACATTTCAGGAGGAGCTGGGGGTGGCTGCTGTGAGTCTGAAGGTCAGTATTTGGACTTTAGCTTAGTCTGTTTTTGGCATCATGCCTCATTCTTGCCATGTGGGTGTGATTTTGCTCCATCTGGACCTTCTCCTGAGAATAAACTTCTAGTTTCTTCAAGGGAGTGAGTGTGGATATTATTCGGTAGGGAATCTGAGGGTCTGGATGTTCTACATGTTGTTTATTTATCAATCCCCTTACTTTCAGCCCCATGTTACATGGTCTCTGGTATTTTCAGGTACGGTAGGATAAACTGGCTTATTTCTCAAAGGTACTACTTACTGCCAGGGATCGCATCTTTCTCTGCTCTGCTAAGAGAGGCAATAGGCTTTATACACACACAGTTTTCTAAAAGTCTCCTGAAACCTCTGAGACTATTCTTGTCTGTCCTATTTGTACTTGAAGATTTAATTCCTTAAGCAACTACTGAGATGAGCTGAGATAAAGAGGAGCTTCTTCCAGTGTCACCGGAACTTTTTGAAATTATGCCTTAATCTCTTTTTTTTTTAGTAACTTAAAAAATTAGCTCTTTGCATGTAATAAAATGTACCCATTCTAAGCACACCCTTTGATGAGTTTTATCTCCAGCCAAGATATCCATTTCCATCAGCCGGTGCACTTCCTTCCTGAGGCTGGCAGCTACTAAAAAGGCCTATTGATGTCTACCTCCTAGCAGACACTCCCCTCTGTCACCTCCTCCCCTCGAGTGTGAGGTGTATCCAGGGACTTCGTTCTAATGAACAGGCAAAGGTGATGGAACGTTGCCTCTGAGATTAGGTTACAGAACAATGGTGGCTTCCATCTTGCTGGTGTTCCCAGGCTCTCTTGCCCTCTTGCTTGTTTTTTCTGACAGAGCCAACTTCAGTCATGTGAGCACCCCCGTGGAGAGGCTCACAGGCCCCCCAAAAGCGAAGGCGTTCTCTGGCCAACAGCTTAGGAGGAAGAGAGGCCCTGCCTCCAACAGCCTGCAAGAAACCGGATCTTGTCGACAACAACTTGAGTGGGCTAGGAAGCAGGCCCACGCCTGGCTGAGCCTTCAGAGGAGGGCAGCCTCAGCTGAACCACGACTGCAGGCTTGTGAAACGCCCAGGGCCAGACCCTGAGAGATGAGAACTAGTAAATACTAGCATTTATTATGAAGCACCGCTGCTGCTGCTAAGTCGCTTCAGTCGTGTCCGACCCTGTGCGACCCCATAGATGGCAGCCCACCAGGCTCCCCCGTCCCTGGGATTCTCCAGGCAAGAACACTGGAGTGGGCTGCCATTTCCTTCTCCAGTGCATAAGAGTGAAAAGTGAAAGTGAACTCACTCAGTCGTGTCTGACTCTTTGCTACCCCATGGACTGTAGCCCACCAGGCTCCTCCGTCCATGGGGTTTTCCAGGCAAGAGTACTGGAGTGGGGTGCCGTTGCCTTCTCCATTATGAAGCGCTAGATAACTCATACACCTCCTGACCCTCTGTGGTCAACCTCTCCCAGCCTCCAATTCTGGTATCTACGCATCAGCTGAGCACCCTGTCATTATAGATTTGTCTTCCTTTTCTGGAATGTCAAATAACATATATATATATATATCTTTTTTGGTGGGGGAGGGGGCTGCACTGGGTGGGGCCTTTGCTGCTTGTGGGGCCTTTCTCTAGTTTTGGCAAATGGGGTATGCTATCTAGCTGTGTGCGTGGGCTTCTCATTGCAGTGGCCTTCCTTGTTGCAGAGCATGGGCTCAGAGTGCAGGCTCAGTAGTTGTAAGGCACTTATATTTGGGCTTCACTGCCCATGACTTATGGGATCTTCCTGGACCAAGAATCGAAACGGTGTCCCCTGCATTGCGAGGCGGATTCTTAACCACTGGCCCACCAGGGAAGCCCAATATATATATATATCTTTTGCGCATATGATTTACCCATGTTGTTACATATGTTAGATACTGGTTCATGTTTATTGCTGAGTAATATTCCAGTATATGGATATACCCAAAATATTTTACCTATTCACCTATTGATGGATGTTTGTATTGTTTCCAGTATTAGGTTATTATGAATGAGACCTCTACTATTATCCTTGCATAATCTGTGTGTGAAATATGCTTTATTTCTCTTGGGTAAATATGTTGGAACAGAATTGCCAGGTCATATGGTAAGTGTAGGCTTGTATGTTAATCTTTTAAAGAAACTATCAAACTGTTTTCTAAAGTGTTTGTACTGTTATCAAGATTTCTCATTCTTTTGACTTTTCAGCAGTTGACAGGGATGTACCTTGATGTGACTTTCTTTGTATATACCCTGCTTAATCTTGTTGAAACTCTTGACTTTACATGGTAATGATTTTCTCTTAATTTGGAAAACTTCACCACTATTTCTTTAAATATTTTTTATTTCTCTCTGAGACTCTAATTATGCATACATTGGATTGTTTGCTATTTTTTCACAGATTAATTTCTAATGGTTTGCATTCTCTATACAAATTTTCTGTTTGTTCACTCATTAGAACCACATTTTCCTTTAATTGTTAGTACTTATTTTCTTTGAATACTTTGAACACATTCATAAAAGTGATTTGAAATCTTTGCCAAATTCAAAATTTTGGCCCACGCGTAGTTATTTTCTGTTGACTGCTTTGCTTTCTTATTTCTCTGCATATCTAATTTTGGTTGAAAATTGAGTAGAGTGGGTAAAATGTAGTAATTCTGTATTCTGCTACCTTCTAAGAGTTTTGTTGCTATTGTTGTTCTAGAATACAGTAAATTGTCTCGAATGAAACCAGAAACGCTGCCTCCTTTGTGCTGTGTGGGAGCTAATATATGTGCTCATTTCTTCCAGTTTCTGGTTGCTGTGTATTTTGGACCTGGCTTCCTGGGGGGGAGGTTGGGGGGGTGCTTTTTCCTAGGTTCCTCGATCTCCCACCCCACACATGCATAGTTCTGTGCTCGCTGAAGCATCATGGCATAGTTTGCATACAAACTTTTATTCTCACACTTTCCACAATTCTCTTGCTCCCAGGATTTTGATCCTAAATTTCCACTGCTCTGCCATCCCTAAACTCTTTCCCCTGACACTTTGAGTTGGTAAGACTAATGTTTTTTCACGTCCATAGTCATAAGGGTTGTGAAGTACTGTCAAAAGTACTTTATTTTTGGGAAGACAAAAATAGAACAACAAAATACAAACCCAAAACCCATCAACTTGTAATTCTTACTTGGAGCAAGTATAATCTTTCAAGATTTATTTATAATCTTATAGTTATTTATAATAAATTATTTATTTATAATCTTCTCTGACATATTAACCAGTTACTTCAAATAGTTGATTATTTAAAAAAATAATTTGTCCATACTTTGTAATTATTATTATCTAGGAAAGGATTTACCACCTACTTTACTCCACCATTATTGGAAGCAGAAATTGGTGGAGATTTTAGGTGTTCCTGAGGATAGCTTATGTGCATAGAAAGATTATTTGCAGGTTGTTAACATTAATATTTGATTTATTAAAATTGCAAACAGAAACCTAGATTTTCCTTAATCCTTTAAGTTCAGCTTACAAACGTTATAAAGTCAGTAAAGTACAAAAATTTTAAATTTTCCTTTGATTAAAGTTTACTTAATGCAGGGTGAATAGAGCATATCCCCTTAAACATTTAGTCCCATTTACAGCTCAGTTAATTAAATTCCTTCAATCATTAAAGCTGTATTTGTAAGTTTAACATAGTTGATTTTCTTTTCAGCACTTCAAATGCCTCTAAAAAGCATTACCTTCCCAAGTATCTGGACAAGCATATTAAGTCTGATAGAACAAACTGATAAATATAGCAAATCTTTAAAAACATTCCAGTGCTCTTTAAAAATCCAGTTGAAGTCTCTATACCTTTCAATTTACAACTATAAATCAGTTACTCAATTGCCTGCTGTAAAATGGAATCACAACTATAATCTGCTAAATTCTCTCTATGCCAAAACTCTTAATCCTACAATCACTGTAAACTCCAAACACACACAGATTGTTCCAGTGATACTAGAACCTATTTTCGAATGTAAACACAAAAGTGTTGATCTTGGAGGGAGCAACCCTGAAGAGAGACCTTACTTCCCTGCCCAGGAATTAAACCTGGGTAACCTGGATGAAACCAAGAGTCCTAACCACTAGACCACCAGGGGCTAGGGGCTAGAAGCAAAGTGGCCCTGGCTCTTGCCCCTGTTTGAAAGCCAGAATGTTTCCAGGGGTCAAAAAACTGTAAAAACACGTACAAAGTTTATTATTAGAGCCACAGCACAATGCATGGGAAAGCACACAGGAAAACAGTTTGTTTATCCAACTTAGAAGCAGAGCAGGGATACACACGGAGAGAGAAAGAGTATGGGCATCCTCTCTAATGAGGAGGCCAGTACATCAGACACTAGGCAGACACACACACACACGCACACGCACACAAGTGCGGGCGTCCCGAGCCCGGAGGAGCGCAGCGCAGAGGTGACGTGAATCACCCACATAGGACAGACCTTTCAGTATTTGCCTTTGGCCAATTACCTTGTTTCCGTCCTCACACCTGACTGGTCCATGATCCTGCCCAAGATGCGTGCGCAACTGTTTGCTAAGACGGATCCCACCATAGAGGCTTATGGGTGCATGTCTGCGCTTATTATGGGTTGGGGCCCCCCTTCCTTTTTGACCCCGAGGAAGCCTTCTTGCGCATGGGCAGACAGGGACGTCTTCCCTGACCTCCGGAGTAGGCACCTTATCTCTTTGCTTTAGCAGAGCTCAGCTTTACCGCTAGCTTTGTCCTTGGAGTGTCTGGATGAGAACAAAGGCTCAGTTTTACTCCACTTGACTGACCACCAGGTGTCTGGCCCAGAGGCCCACTGTCTCCTACCTCGGTATTAATGTGAGAGTTTATTTACTCATCTCTGTATTTGGTTCTCAACCTCCCTAGGGTTAAAAAGACTCCTGTGAAAGAAAAAGGTATGCTATTACTAGCCAATTAGAGTTATTAGCTCAATCAGATTGCAGGAGACATTTCAGCAGACTATAGTTTCTCTTGGGACAGAGATTCTTTTCCAGACACTAGATCTTATTCTCCTGGAGCCACTGAGTCCCCCACACACAGTTTTTTGAGAGTCACAAGAGAACAGGGACTCTGAGTTCATATCTGGAAGGGATTGATCTCTTCTGAGTTTAAGATCTGCCCTTAATTAACCCTACTGTTTGACATGAAGTCTGCTGCCTCCTATGTGGTTTGCTTCAAATACAGTTACGTTCAATAATTCTATGTCCAGCCCGATTCTGTTAATATTCTGAATCTTTATGTTCTGGCCACCCCTTGATATCTATGTAATGACATCTTCCTGAATTCAGCATACACTTCCTGTTTGATTCAAACTCCCAGGACTGAAGTCATCATCACTACAGTAGAGAATATTAGAGGAACATCCATCACCCAGCTTCCTCAGATCTTGACCTTTTGTGGGTGTTTACCTCAGGTTTTAAAAAACATGAGAACATTTTTGATGCAGCTGAAGCCTCCTGACTTAACTTTCTCCCTGCCCAGAGGGAGGAACACTCTCCTGGCTTTTGCGTTTAGGATTTCCAAGCACCTTTTGACTCAACCATAATGTGAATGTACTAATAAAATGTATTGCGTGGTCTCAAATTGTATGTAATATTATTTTGTGTATCATTCTGCAGCTTTCTTTTTTGTTAATCAGTGTTATGTTTTTGAGAGCGACTAATGTGAATATGTGGAGCTTCAGTTAATTTGACTGCTGTATAACAGTTCAATACATATATTGTAATTTATTTTTCTGTACATCTGGTTGATAGATATTTACTTTTTTCCAAATTTTTGCTATTATTATTGTTGTTGTAATTAATGTTTTTGATTGTCTGTGTATATACATATGTGTGTGAGAGTTTCCTTAGAATATACATATACAAATGGAATTTCTGAGTTGAAGACCTATGTTATTAATTATTGTTAAATATTATTAAATATTTGGAAATATTATTGGAAATAATTATTTTGGAAATATTATTTTCCAAATGATATCACCTTTTGTTAGATGATCGGTCTTTATTCATGCATAATGCCATCTCCATTGTATATTGAATTTCTTAGGTTGTGTGAGTCTGCTTTTGGACTCTCTAAATGGACTACTATCTGTGTGTATACACATGTGTGTGTGTAATCCCTAAGGCAATGTTTCTTTTAATTACTATAGATTTGTATTTATTTATTTGTGATCCTCTGTTCCTTATGTAAACTTAATATCTGCTTATCAAACTCGCAAAAAATTGTATTAGAATATTGACTGAAATTGTATTCAATTCATAGATTTGGGTAGAATTAGCATCTTGATAATATTATCTTTTATCCATGAATTTGGCATTTATTTCTTAGTGTTTATTATATTCTTTTTTAATGTTTCATAATTTTCCAATAAATATGTCTTATACATTTTTGCTGCATTTACATAATTATATATTCCACTATTTATATAAACTATTTATACATAGATTCCTCTGGTTTTCATTGCTGTTGTGAATAGGATCTATTTTTCTATTATAATCTCTGGTAGTTGCCAGTAGAAATATAAATTATTAGTTTTAAAATGTTACTGATATTTCTAATCAGTTATAACAATTTTAGAAGTCTTAGATTGGCTCTCCATGTAGAAAACCATCAATTGGGAATAAAGACAGTTTTACATTTTCTTTTCCAACTATTACTAGTTTTATTCTTCTCTCTCATTGTATTACCCATGACTTCCTCTATAGTGGTAAATCCAGGTGATGATGGTAGAGATCCTGTCTCACTCCTGAATTATTGTTTATGCTTCTCAAGTTGTGCCATTAACAATGATGTTTAATAGGTTTTCTTGATCACATTTAATAATATAGATTATGAAATTAAGGAAATAATTTCCTATTCCCAATTTTTTTTTCAGCATGAATAGGTATTGACTTTTATCAAATATCTTTTCAGCATCCCTTGAACTAATCAACTTTTCTGTTTTAATCAATTAATGTGATTTATTACACTAGTAGTCTTCAGATGTCAAATCATACTTTCATTTCATTTGGCATTAAGAGTATACTATTCCAAAGTAAAGGTTTCCCCAGTGGCTCAGTGGTAAAGAATCTGCCTTCGAAGCAGGAGCCACAGAAGATACAGGTTCGATCCCTGGGTTGGGAAGATTCCCCTGGAGGAAGGCATGGCAACCCACTCCAGTATTCTTGCCTGGAGAATTCCATGGACAAAGAAGTCTGGCAGGCTACAGTCTATAGGCTCACAAGGAGTCAGACACGACTGAAGCAACTTAGTACACACACACTCATTCCAAAGTCAAAATACATTACAGGGTTTCCCTTCTCTTTTCTTTTAAATATTTTTGTAAACAAATCCCTTGAATGTTTTAGAAAATTTCATCCATAAAACACCTGAGACTTGTGCCTCTTGGAAGGCTTTTGATTACCAATTCAATTTCTTTAAACTTTTTTCTTTTGTGTATTAAGGCGTTCTATTTCTTCTTAAGTCAATTTTGGTAATTAATTTTCTAGACATTTATAAATTCATTTAAATTTTCAAATCTATTAGCAAGAAATTCATATTAGTGATTTTTTAAAAACTATTATTCTGAGATTGTGTCTCTCTTTTTGTTCTAAATATTGCTGATTTGTCTTTTCTCTTTTTTCTTGATTATTCTTACTGTAGATTTATTTTATTAATATTTACAAAGTCCATTTTCAATATGCTGTAGATACTATATTTCTTGGCGTTCTATTAGCTCCTAACCTTATCCTTTTCTTCCTTCGATTTTCTTTGATATATATCATCATTCCTTTGAAGATTAGTATTCTGTCTTACTTTGTGAGTTTCTAATTATCTTTTTTTTTTTTTTTTACATCACAACATGCTTTTATTTATTTTTTTTATTCTTTTTTTTATATTTTATTTATTTATTTATTTATTTTTTTGTCATACATTGATATGAATCAGCCATAGATTTACACATATTATCTAATTATCTTTTTATCTTAAATTTTTTTTTTACAGAGTGGCTTTAAAGCTATAATTTCAGTCTAACTCATCTCACTAGTTTTCATTGTGTGCCATTTTAATCATTGTCCATTTGAAATAGTTAACCTTTCCATTTTAATTTTGTCTTTATTCCATGAGTTATTTAGGATTTCATTAAAAAATTTCCAAACATACAGAATTCCCTGATGGCCTTGTGGTTAGGATCCCAGGGTTTCACTGCCATGGTCTTGGTTCAATCCCAGGTCAGGGAACCAAGATCCTACAAGCTGCATGGCCAAAAAAAAAAAAAAAATTCCAAACATACATATCTTATTCTTGCTTTCTATTCTGTTAATAATTGGACCAAGATCAGAGAACATGGTTTGTCATACTTATCCTTTGAAATCACTTGAAGCTATCTTTGAAATCTCAGATATATTCAATTTTTATAAAATTTTTACCTGGAATAAAAATTACATCTCCATGCTGAGGGTAGAGAAGTCTCTTTTATATGAAAATGTGCTCCAAAGAAAGTTGACTCAAATAGCGGAGATGACAGTTTTTGTAATTATTGAAAATTGGGACTTTTCTCTACCATCTATCTTTTTCTTTTTATTTTCTCTATCTTTTCTTTTTCTGCACCCCCTATTTCCTTCCTTTGAAGTGTTAATGAATTTTTCTGTATTTCCTTTTTTCCTTTCTCAGATTGGAAACTCTAGGTGTCACTTCCCTTCTTTTGAAACATTCATACTTACTTATACATTGTTTTTGTATACTTTTGTATACATTTTTAGGGGCTTCCCTGGTGGCTCAGATGGTAAAGAATCTGCCTGCAATGCAAGAGAGAGGGGTTTGATTCCTGGATTGGGAGGACCCCCTGGAGAAGGAAATGGCAACCCACTCCAGTATTCTTGCCTGGAGTATTCCATGGACAGAGGCACCTGGCGGGCTAAAGTTCATGAGGTCGCAAAGAGTTGGACTCAGCTGAGCAGCTAACACTTCCACTTTCACTTTCATATATTTTTTGTAACAAAGTCTACAGTTACTTAGTGTGACAGAGAGTTTATCAAATGTTGACAACTTTTATAAAAGAATAATCCTCTCTCCTGCCTCGCTGTCCCTTGGTCTTAAGATTGTTATCTGGTACAGTGCCACTGAGTGCCATATGGGTAATTTTAAATTTTGTAGTAGCCAATTAAAAAAAAAATAAAAAGAAAGAGGGAAAATAATTTTAATATATATTTCCTTTCAGTCATATCCAAAATATTATCATTTCAATATGCAACCAGTACAAAAATCATTGAGATATTTTACATTACAGCATCTTCAAAATCCGGGATGTATTTTACACTTTGTGTGTGCATGCTCAGTTGTATCTGACTCTGCAACACCACGGATTGTAGCCCACCAGGCTCCTCTGTCCATGGGATTTTCTAAGCAAGAATACTGGAGTGGGTTGTCGTTCCTTCTCCAGGGAATCTTCCCAACCCAGGGATCAAACCCGTGTCTTCTGCATCTCCTGCATTGGCAGATGGATTCTTTAGCACTGAGCCACCTGGAAAGCCCCATTTTATACTTCATCATATACTTAATCAATTCAGATCAGCCACATTTCAAGTGGTCAGTGGTCACTGAGAGCTAGTGACTACTGTATTGGATATCTCAGGTGTACAGTTTTTATTTTTACCTATTTCAAACATAAAATGTACCTATACTCATTAATTAAAGTTATTGTATATGCAAATATATAATATATAGTACGCTTTCCACATATATATATATATAGTATAGCTGCATGTTATGTCCTTCCCTGACAGCTCAGTTGCTAAAGAATCTGCCTGCAATGCAGGAGACCCCGGTTCAATTCCTGGATTGGGAAGATCCACTGGAAAAGGGATAGGCTACTCACTCCAGTATTCTTGGGCTATGTATGTTATGTAGCTAATGTTAACTTTACCGATAAACCTACCCATTTTAGTCCTCATTATTATTTCTTAAATCTCACGTCTCCCCTCTGGATTTGCTCGTCTTTTTGTTCACTCTTGTCATTTACTGTTCTTTGAGTGAGAGATCATTAAATATATTCTTAAAACATCTTGTAAGTCTGAAAGTTCTCCTTTGTCCTCACCCTTGAGTAATGGTTATGATCCTGGGCTGACAATCCTCTTCCCTCAGGGTTTTGAAGGCATGGCGTCTCCTGCCTTCAAGCGGTGAGCCTGGCTCCTGTCCCCTGACTTGGGGAGGGCGCTTCCAGGCCCCTTTATCTGCAAGGAGCTGAACTCTGGAGTCGTCTGCTTGTCTTTGGATGAACGAACCCTCAGCAGTCCCAGAGCTCCCACTTTCCATATTCCTTCCTAGTTCTCTTCAGTTCTGATCTGTGGTGATACTTATTTTTGAATTCACTATGCTCTTCTAGTATTCTATTTTATTTTTCATCCATCATTGACAAGGAACATGTCAAAGTAGGAGCTGACAGAACCATCTTGTTCAGAGATCAACAACTTTGTTCAAGTAGAATTTCAAGTATTTTGTTTACAGTTTTGTTGCGTTTGTGATCCTTTCCTTCATGGTACACAGGAAAGATATTGATTCTTGCATATGTATTTGTAACTACCCATCTTTCTTCCTAATTAATTCTGCTTGGTTTTTCAGTCAATTTTGTAGATAAAAAGTAAAATAATTTGCAAGTAATGTGTTCTTTTTTTGTTTAGACGTGACTTCTTTAATTTCCTTTTCTTATTTTATTACATGGGTTGGATCTTTCATATTAATAAACAGTAGTGATAGCTAAAATCCATGTCTTGTCCCTGACTTTAAAGAAGATTTATCTTTTGTCTCATCATCAAATGTGATAGTGGAATTTGATCCAAAGTAAATACTCTTGATTAGGTTAAAGGAGTATTCTTTTATTTCCAGTGTACTGTCTTTAAAACAAATCAGAAACAACTGTAAAATTCTTTTTTGGGTGGGAGGTGGTAAAGTTCTTTTAAATACTTCTTAGTTTCCCTCAAGATATTCATATGTTTTGGCTTATTATTGTGTTAATATATATTGATTTCATAAGATTGAATCATCCTTCACTCCTGGAATAAGCCTTATTTGGTCATGGAGTACTATTCTTTTAATATACTGCCGGATACCATTACTAATATTTTAGTTAGACTTTTAGATTAAAATAACAAGTGAGATTAGCCTTGTAGTTTTTCTTTTTGTGCTTTCTTTGGGTTTGATTTGAGAGTTATGCAGACTTTGTAAAATTAACTGGGAAGCCTTCCATCTTTTCCTATGCTCTGAGAGAGTTTAAACAGCATGGGAATTATCTGTTCCTTGAAAGTTTGAAAGAATTCATCTGTGAAACCATCAGATTATTGTCTCCAAGTTGTTATTTTTACATTGTGGATCCTCCCTTTCACAAGTAATTTTTAACATTTGCAATTGGTTATTTAAGGAGACTTGCACCAATTATACTGAAACTTTAACAGTGTTACTTAACCCTTTCTTTGTCTGGTATAACTGCACCTCTGACATTTATCTCAAACGTTTCCATTTGTAAGCTTTTACTTAATTGAATTATATTTTAAGATTCTCTAAGGAAGAATATATATGTTCAACTCCCTTGCTCGTGTGATCATATCTCTCCTTCCTACATGACATATCAATTTCCTGAGAGTAATTCTTGGGGTATAATCTCTTCTTCTCAAAACCGTGTAAAACTTTTCATCTGACATTTATTACAGCAGTATAGAATTCTAAAAGTCTTGTATTTATTCCTTTGAAGATAACCTATTTTTAAAAATATATATATATTATTCTTGGATCTTTAGAAGATTTTTATCTGCATCCAGTAATGTAAAAATTCTAAGGTATGCTTATACTTGGGTCATTGCTTATTGATTTTTGCCTTGAATGTTGTTTACTCCTTTAGTATGCATTCCTACATCTCTTTTCCCCCTGGCTTTTTTAATGTATTTTAATTATATGTGTTTTGCATACATATACAGCTCTTGCTTTAGTTCCAGTTCTCATTTTTCATGACAAATAATCCTTAGGCTTGATTATTTGTTTGTACTACAAATATTTGAGGGGGGCTTATTTGGCAAAGGACTCTGATCTAGGTTCATGCACATAACTTGCAACTTTTCTCATAAATTTCTTTTCGGATTTTTTCTCTGTATGCTGGTTTGATTCACCGATACACTTTCAGTTTCTTTAGAGTTCTTTCTTATCTCAGTCACATTTCTTTTCACCTCATTTTGCTACCCTTTCATCTGTTCCTGTCATGTTCTTAAAGAGTACTTCTTTCTGTTTTTGCATTCTTTGGCAAATAACAAGATAAATTAGCCTCCTGAATTTGCACTAAACTATCTTCAGAGGTATGTTCTGCCCCTGAATCTTCGGGTTGAGTTTCCTTTCTTCTCATTCTGCTGTATCCTCCCGTAGACCTCATTTGGTTTGTTTCCTTTACTCTGGAATAATAGCTGTGTTGACTCAGAGCTTGCCAAAAGACTTTGAGACTCTGTCTCTGCGTTCTCTCTGCAGACCTGCCTGTGTGCTGAGTTCTCAGCGGGGGGTGAAGTCTATTGTCCCCCCCCACCGCTCCACCCCTTTTAGGAACTGCCCACTCCTCTTCTTGAGGCTGGCCCTCCTGTGATCCATCCACAGGGCCAGGTTTTCACCACGTCACCCCGCCTCCAGGCCACAGTGTGGGCACCTGGCCGGGCCATTCACTCTTTCATTGGAAGTTTTGCAATTATTAGGGTGAGGAGACATCTGTTTCTCTTTGGTTCACTGAAGCTGTGATGCAAATTTTAGGAGGGGTCTCAGTCACATTTGCTATCGTGTGGACTGGGGAAGTGGAGAAAACTGATTCAGAGAGAGAAAAAGAGATGAGTCAAGCAGACGAACAGCGAGATAGAGAGATGAGAAGGGACTTGTCATTATGGGAAGGGGGAATTAAACACACGCAGAGGTGTTATTACTGGAGTCTGGAAATATCAGCATAAATTCATGGGGAATATATACGGTCTCCACATAGATATGGTGACAATGATATAGATATCGTCTCCTTGGAGAAATGAACAAGCTTAGGCAGGGGCAAGCAAAGTACAAAATGAGCCTGAAATATCTTATTGTGGTAGGAAGCAAGGTAAAGGAAGCATGTGAAAGAAACAGGGGCCAGGTGAAGGGTTCCAACTAGCCAGATTCAGGGCGATATTGAGATCATTAGGTGTCGTTTCCAGGGCTCCGAACAGCTCCGTCTGGCACCAGAGTCCTTGCTGTCTCAGCACAGGGAGAAATTCAGCAAGAGGCAACGTGATAAGACAAGAAGTGATTTATTAGAATAAGGTGCTTGTAAGGTTCACACACGGACAGCCAAGCCTTAGGCTGCCCCCGATTAGTCAGTGGGTTACATTTTTATAATCAAACGAAGAGAGGGGAGTGGGGAGAAGACCTTCTTTGTCTTTCTTGAGTAGACATCATGCTTCCAACATCAGTTCTCGCCCCCCACCCCAACTCCAGGTAGGGCCAGGAAGTTTTCTTGTTCCTATATGTTCAGGCCAGGACTGTAATAACACTTAGGAAAAATTATTTCAGGTCTCATTACAATGAGGGTCTTTCATTTTGAAAATTCACCTTTCGAAATGATTGTCTTTTGTGTACACCAAGCATGTCCTGGGGGATTGTCAACTTGATGAACGTCACTGGGCGGGTTGTAGGCCTTATTCTCAATTATTGCTTCATTTTGGGGGTGGGGGGAGCATTGTACAAAGAAAATATCTTAAGGGCCAAGGAGCATATTTTGGCAGTCATTACCTCACTGAGCTCACTGGGCAGGATATAGGTCTCAAGCCACCATTGTTTTCTTGTTTTGGGGTATGTCTTGTGCTTCTGTTGCAAGGTTTTGCTACTAAGCAAGTTAACTTGATGTTATTGTTAAGCGACCCAATCTGGCTTTGATGATAAGCGACTTGTTTTACTTTATGAGTCAAGCAAGCCCACATTGTTTTAGAATTTTCCCATTACTTTCTTCAGTAATCATTAGTCTTATTGTCCCAAAGCCCCATCAAGTTCTCTGTCTACAATTCCCTAGTGGGGTTTCTGTAAGATTTCCTATAATCCTACAGGAAATTAATCCTGAATATTCGTTGGAAGGACAGATGCTGAAGTGGAAGCTCCAATACTTTGGCCACCTGATGCTTAAAGCTGATTCATTGGAAAAGACCCTGATGCTGGAAAAGATTGAGGGCAAGAGGAGAAGGGGATGAAAGAGGATGAGGTGGTTGGATGGCATCACTGATTCAATGGACACGAATTTGAGCAAACTCCAGGAGATAGTGAAATACAGGGAAGCCTAGCATGCTGCAGCCCATGGGGTCACAAAGAGTCGGACATGACTTAGTGACTGAATAAATAGGGTTTCTAAGCTAACTGTTTGATTACCCTACTCTATCCCTATCAATATGAGCATTAAAATAAATGATGAAAGTCTTGGGTTAAAATCTATTGAATAATAAAGAAAGCCTAAATCCATAGTAGTGTAAGAAAACAAATTGAGGAGAAAGGAAATTTCTTCTTATAAGCAGAATGCCAACTGACAGTAATAGTTAGCAGACACCAGGAAAGTAGTTGATATAGGTAGGGAGTGGTCATTGACTCCTAAAGCTGGTGGGAGGAAGTTTGATGTGAGAAGTGGAATACGGATGTAATATCAGAATATCTCCCAGCAAAATGCTAATCAAATACAAAGGAAGATATGGTGATTTGTACAATGGACAAAATCAAATCAGCAGATATCAACTTGAGCAGGTCATCAAGGTCAACATGACCACCACGGGAGCTAGTCAACAATTTTTCTACCGACATGATGTTTGTTGTTCAGTTGCTAAGTCATGTCCGACTCTTTGTGACCCCATGAACTGTAGCATGCCAGGCTCCTCTGTCTTCTACTATCTCCTGGAGTTTGCTCAAATTCATGTCCATTGAGTCAGTGATTTGATCTGTCTCATCCTTTGCCACCCCCTTCTCCTTTTGCCTTCAATCCTTCCCAGCATCAGGGTCTACTGCAACAAGGCAGCTCTTTGCATCAGGTGGCCAAAATATTGGAGCTTCAGCTTCAACAGCAGTCTTTCCAATGAATATTCAAGGTTGATTTCCTTTAGGATTGACTGGTTTGATCTCCTTGCAGTCCAAGGGACTCTCAAGAGTCTTTTCCAGCACCATAATTTGAAAGCATCAATTCTTTGGCACTCAGCCTTTATGGTCCAACTCTCACATCTGTACATGACTACTGGAAAAACCATAGCTTTGATTATATGGACTTTTGTCAGCAAAGTGATGTCTCTGGTTTTTAATATGCTACCTAGGTTTGTCATAGCTTTCCTTCCAAGGATCAAGTGTCTTTGGGTTTCTTGGCTGCAGTTACTGTCCACAGCGATTTTGGAGCCCAAGAAAATAAAATCTGTCACTGTTTCCACTTTTCCCCTTACATTTGCCATGAAGTGATGGGACCAGATGCCATGATCTTAGTTTTCTGAATGGTGAGTTTCAAGTCAGCTTTTTCACTCTCCTCTTTCACTCTCATTAAGAGGTTCTTTAGTTCCTCTTCACTTTCTGCCATTAGAGTGGTATCATCTGCATATCTGAAGTTGTTGATAGTTCTTCCAGCAATCTTGATTCCAGCTTGTGATTCATCTAGCCTGGTATTTCACATGATGTACTCTGCGTATAAGTTAAATAAGCAGAGTGACAATATATAATATGTGATGTAAGATATACTGAAAAGAGAGCAGTGTAATTTTTGTGATTATTTCCCAGAGTTTTAAAGTAATTATGGCAATTGTCTTCTACACCTCTGTTGAGAAGTCTGATGCCAATGTTATGCCCTTATATGAAAGCTGCTTTTTCTCTATAAAGTTTTGTGCTCTTTTAGCCTGTGTTCTAAAATATCAGGATGATACATATCCTAAGGCATATATATATATCAGTACTTTCAGCCACTCTTCTGGGTACTTTGCGGGGCCTTTTAACATACAAACTCATCTTTCTAGAATCATTTTTTTAAGTTTTCATTTCCTGGTTTTCTCTAGTCTGTCATATCTTGAACTTCTTAGATTAATACTTTAATTCATTTTTAAATTTTTTCTCTTTCATATTTATCTGCTCTTTCCTCCCCTTGCTCTTAAAAAGAAACCTTTTGGGTTCAGTCCAAGACGGTGACAAAGGAGGCTCCTGAACTCACGTCCACTCCTGGATATACTGAGTCTATAGCTATACACAGAGCAACTCCCTCTGAAAGAAATCCAGAGGCCAGCTGAGAGACTCCTACACATCAAGTGAAAGAGGAAACACCCTCTGCGAAATGGGTAGGGAAGGTTGAGACATAGTCCCACTATAAACCCCACCCCGATCACAGTGTCATACAGTCAGGAGGGAACTCACCACTCCCAGCTTCTCCCTGAAGACTGAAGGGTTTGGACACACATCAGAAGTCCCAACTTTTCAGACTTCCACTCGAGGGGCCCCCAGACACCTGTCTCTGAATGCTCACTGCACTTGCACCCGTGAGATCCACACGATTACACACACAAAAAAACAGCTCTTAATGGGCTTACTGGTACCCAGATAGTCATCTCCCTGGGCTCAGAGTGGAGATTAGCAGGCAGAAAGGCCCCTTTCCCACTATTTCCCTGAAGAGGCTTATTTGTATACTTTCTAAGCTGCTGCCTGAGGGTCAGACTTCTAGAATACCTTCACCTCAGGGCTGATGGCAATCTTTCCCAGAGACAGGGAAGGCCAGCAGGTGCTGACTGTGCATTCTCCCTTTGGCTTGCTCCAGGTCACCTGTGCCTTCCTGGAAGGAGTTTGTGCAGCTGTCTGGCACTTGGGCTTCTGTGGCTGCCACCCGGAGGATGCACTTTTTGAATGCCTGGCTCAGGTGGCCAATGGGGCTTCTGATTGCAGACCCCACAAGACGTGGCAAACATTTCTTAACTGGCGGCCAGCCCCCTCCCCACCCCATCCCCACCCACCCAGGACTCACTGCTAGAGTTGAGAGAAATGCTCACCTCCCAGCCTTCCTCTGGAAGAATCCTATTTCTTCAAGCTGCTGCCTGTCCCAAAAAAAAAAAAAAAAAGCTGCTGCCTGAGAGTTCATCTTCCAATCAGTTTGCATCTAAGCGATGACTCTGATCCTTTCCTTTGGGACACTGACAGGTCTTGGCAAAGCATCACCTACTGAGAGCTACTAAGAACAAAGGTGGTTCAGACAATCACAAAGGTTTAGAGACAACCAAGAGTGCAGAATGGGCTAAACAATAGGATCCATCTCCTACATTCTTTCCACTCTGGCAAGACTGGAGAGGTGGCTGTCTTATGCAGAAATCAACACAAAAAATCAAGGAAAATGAAGAAGCAGAAGAATAGGTTCCAAATAAAGGTAAAGAATGAAGATAGCTTAAGGAACTTATGTGACATCATTAAGTGAACCAATATTCACATTAAAGCTTTCACAAGAAGAGAAGAGGGAGAGAGTAAGAAGCAGAAAGTTTATTCAAAGAAGCAAAGGTTAAAAACTTCCCTAACCTGGGGGAACAGACATCCCAATCCAGGAAGCCTAAAGAATTCCAAATGAGAGGAATACAAAGAGACCCACACTGAGAAACATTATATAACTAAACTGTCAAAAGTTAGAGATAAAAAGAGCCTCTTAACAATAGCAAGAAAGAAATAACTTGTTATGTGCAAGGACACCCTCATAACACTATTGACAGACTTTTCAGCAGAAATTTTACAGGTCAGAAGGAAATTGCATGGTATAGTCAGTGTTGAAAGAAAGAAACTTCCAACCAAGAATACTCTACCTGATACAAGTGTTATTCAGAACTGAAGCAGAAGTACATTGTTTTCCAGACAAGCCAGAAATAAAAGAGTTCATCACCACTAGACAAGCCTTATGAGGAATGTTAAAGGAATTTTAAAAACTGAGATAACGGACACTAATTAGTAACAGAAAAACATGTGAAAGTATAAATCTCATTGTTAAAAGTAAATATGTAGTTTAGATACAGAATGTTCTAATGTTATATGGTGGTGGATAAGTCACCTATAAATCTAATATAAAAGTTAAAAGATAAAAGTATTAAAATAAATATAGCCACAGTATTAGTTAATGGATACACAAGGTAAACAGATGTAAATTGTGATGTCATAAACTGTTGGGAGAGGAGAGTAAGAATGTTGTGCTTTAGTATGTGTTAGAAGTTAAGATGTTATCAGATTAAAATAGATTGTTACAAATGTAAGATATTTTATGTCGGCCATATGGTAACCACAAGCAAAAATCTATGGTAGATATGCAAAAGATAAAGAGAAAGCATCCCACTAAGCATCCCAATGCAGAAAATCATCAAATCACAAAAGAAGAGATCTAATGAAGAAGAAAGAAACAAAGGATTTACAAAATAGAAGATAAATAACAAAATGGCAACAGAAAGTTTATTATCTATCACTTACTTTAAATGTAAAAGGACTAAATTCTCCAGTCAAAAGACAGAGTGGCTGCTGAATGAATGAAAAATCAAGGCCCTACCATAAGCTGTCTATGAGAGACTCACTTCAGCTTAAGGACACACACAGACTAAAAGCGAAGGGATGGAGAAAGATAATCCATGCAAATGGAAACCAAAATAAAGCAAGGACAGCTATCTTCATATCAGACAAAACAGACTGTAAGCCAAAGACTGTAAAGAAAAAAAAAAGAGACAAAGTCATTCATTATATAATGATTAAGGAGTTAATCCAACAACATTTTGATGTTCTGCTTCTGCCCAGAGTCTGTCTTATGGGGGAGGATGAGGAAAATAATATGCATGTTCCGTCTTCCATCTTTTACTGAAGGTCTTAAGATCTGTGTCCTCTAGTTGATTGTTCCTTCCGTAGAGGAAGCCTGGTGCACGTGTTCAGGCTTAGACACATGGAGAAGGCAGCCTCGGTTTGGGCAAGGTTCACCCGGGCCACCACTGTGAGTTCTGCTGCGAGAGACCCGGTACTCAATGAGCCAAGCGGTGAGCTCGGTGGCATAAAGAATTAAGGTGACTTAATTATTGTGATGCTGAAGCTGAAACTCCAATACTTTGGCCACCTCATGCGAAGAGTTGACTCACTGGAAAAGACCCTGATGCTGGGAGGGATTGGGGGCAGGAGGAGAAGGGGACGACAGAGGATGAGATGGCTGGATGGCATCACCAACTCGATGGGCATGAGTTTGAGTAAACTCCGGGAGTTGGTGATGGGCAGGGAGGCCTGGTGTGCTGCGATTCATGGGGTCGCAAAGAGTCGGAGATGACTGAGCGACTGAACTGAACTGAACTGAATTTTTGTGAAAAATATTTCCATAGTTGCAAAAGTGTATAGATATCTCCAAGGTCCTATTTTAAAAGACAGTAAGTACATTTTTTTTTTTTTTTTAAGTAAGAAGGGACAGAGCCACCCTGCTATCTGTAGTAGCTCTTTCTTCTCATGGACCTGTGGTCCTACCTACAAACAGCATTGTTCAAGTTCTCCAGCGGGGAAAGTGAAGGATTTCTGGTCAACCCAACCATAGCACTATATAAGAAGGCTAAATACTACATCCCTACAATTTAGCATATTTGCCTAAGGGATAATTTTTCTCTCCTGAAATGTGATTCTCTCCTATTCCATTATCTGTTTTCCAGGGTGGACTAGACTAACATTGCAGTTGAAAGGAAACAATCTCCTGCAAGTCCTTCTGGCTGAGCATCTCCTGCTTTGTCACATGCCTGGGACAAATGACTTATGGGAACTACGCTTTCCAAGACGCAACATGGCACCAGCCAGGTTCGCAGACTGTTGACTCCCTGGGTTGTGATGTCCTTCTGAATGGATAGAAAAAGTCTAAGGGACTTCCCTGGTGGTCCAGTGGTTAAGAATCTGCCTGCAAATGCAGGGGGCACAGGTTCAATCCCTGGTCTGCAAAGCAACTAAGCCTGTGGGTCACAACAGCTGAACCCACGCTCTAGAGCCCAAAGCCCACAAGAAGAGAGGCCAGTGCAGTGAGAAGCTGAGAAGTCGGCACAGGGCAACTAGGGAGTAGCCCTGGCTCGCTGCAACTAGAGAAAGCCTGCATGCAGCATTGCAGACCCAGCGCAGCCATGAATAAAGAGATCAATAAGAAAGTTTGGAAGGGAAGGTTGGGGTGGAGGGGAACGGGATCCATCCCCAAAACCGACCAAACAAATCAGACAACACTTGAAATGACTGGTTCATTTCCTGGATGTTAGTGAATCAGGAAGAAGACAATAAGGGTTGAGAGGTTTTTCCAAACTCTTTTCAGTCCTTATTTACTTTATAAAGCAAAATCTATGATAGGGTTGTCAGACGTTCCCTGCAAAAATACAGACCGTTATCTGTATGTGTGGGAAACACATTTTTAGTCAAAATATTTATTTAAACATTTCAACTGATCATTTGTTCCTTTTAGGAAGAATGATTTCACTGCATGTGAACCTCGATGGAAAAAAGGTTGAAAAATTGAGTAGTTCGTTCTCCACAGCTCCAACTCACATTCTGCTTCCCTCATCCACACTTTATTATTTCTATCGAAATTTCTTTTTACACCTTCCTTTGAGACAGGAACCTATACACAGCCCTGAAACAATTTCAACAAATGTCAACACAGAACGTAGGAAGAAATACACCAGGTGCATTTTCCGAATCAATAAAAATGTTATTAATAATAAAAGGCATTAGCAGTTTGTAAATTTTCATTTCTCTGGGCAGGAAGCCAAAATTCTGGATCATCAGGTTAATACCAGACACTCGGAAGCTGGCTTGGGAAGGAAGGCTTTCTTCATTCTGCTCCGTTGGAGCAGGGTTCCTGGCTGTTCCTCCAGACAGTGACCCCTTCCCAGGGATGTTTCTTAGGGCTGAACCCGTGAAGGAACTGGGGGAGTCCCCTTGGGCAGTTCCCTCACTGATCAGGTCAAGAAAAGACTGGTCCAGGCTCTGCTGGGCTCTCTAACCTGGCCCTAAACGTTAAATAACCTTAAACTTCCGATCTTAGCTGTTTATCTCAGCTCAGGTGAAGTAAAGAGGCTATATAAAGACCTTCCTGGTTTTTTGTTTTGTTTTTCTGGTTGTCAGATTCTATGTTGGAGTATTGTATTAAAAAAAAAAATTATCGGTAAGTCTCTTTTTTAAAAAAAAAGTGGTAACCAAAAAGTAGTTTTCTGCCTTTCTACAATTAATTGGTGAATCTCTACCCAATTAACGAAGGCAAACTTCAGATTTGCATTATTGCTGCCCTTTCAGGTTCCAATGGAACTTAAAAAAAAAAAACAAAAAACACTCAATGGCTCATTTCAGCTCTACCTAAATGTCCTTACAGCGCAAACGTTATTTTTGGCTCAGGGCATATGCTTTCAGCTATCTCCCGAAAGCTTTCCCCGCCCAGGCTGTGGAAACCCAGCTTTGCTGAGTCTATTCAGGCCCCTTCACATTTGCATGTCTATCAGGGGTCTTTCACAGCCCAGTGGCCCCAACAAGTACTTGCCAATGGCCGCATTGTTCTTCAAAACCACCCCAGATCAGGGCTTGCAGCGTCCTTCTCGCCTGGCCATTGAAACACCTGTTAGTTTTCTGGGATTTTGCTTTTTCCTTAGCGTTGTACCTTCTCTACTTGCTAAGATGGCTATTTGTGGGGAAATGCTTGAACTTCCTCCTGGAAAATTCTTTGGAAGCTACCTCCTGTTTTATACGAGGTTGTCTGATTCCCCCTTAGTGCTCATGTTTACTTCATTCAAAAAAAGCTGGATGGCCACATGGATGGGAGAATGAAAAACACTTGTGTCTCTCCCTCTCATGTGCTTTAGACATTGATAATTCCCCCCATAAGAATCTGAAAAAGCGTGGATCTGCGTATACGTATAACTGAATCACTTTGCCGTACACTTGAAACTGACAAAAGATTGTAAATCAACTCTTCTCCAATATCAAATAAAAATTAAAAAATTCTCCCCAAAGTTAAAGTCTGCACGAATCTAAAGCAATTATATTGTGAAACCAACATTTCCGATTAGGCTACAAAACATCTCGGTATTCAGGGAGAGGAATTAAAATCTACCGCAAATATTTAATTCACATTTGCACAGGTCCAGTGAGCCTACTTACAAAAGAGCAGGCAAGATTCTGAGTAGCTATGTTTGTTCTGACTTGCGTGGCTATATATACATGATATATGCTTATGTGTATAGATGCATACATTACACAGATATGTTTATTATAAATATATGTATATACATTTAAATGTATATACATTTATGGCTACTTAGAGGCCTTAAAGACTAAAAAAATAATACCTTTCATTTTTATTCTTTAAAATCTGTATTTAGGGTCTGCACAGCATTAGGTTCATCTGTAAATTTATGAATTTTTGCAGACTCACATTTGATACTCAGACCTGAAAGTAAGACAACTCACTTTTTTATTTCCATGTTATGAATGAGTTATTATTTTTGTCATTAATAACTACTTTATCATTCAGCTCTTTGGAAGCAGACCAGGCTTTGTGACTTCTGGCCTTTACTGCCCTTTTCTCCTTGTTCCCAGCTTGGTGGCAATTTCCCCCCAAAACTGTGATTTTTTTTTTTTAATATGATCATATAGTACTTATATTGAGTTAGAATTTTAATAACAAGCAGATAATTAATTATAAAACAAGTCATAAAATTTCATTAGCGTCGGCAATACTCATGGGTAAAAATAGTTTAAAACAGTTTCTCCATATTGAGTTCAGGGAAGCTGTGTGCTTTAAGATTTCTTACTGTGGCTTTTTAAGCAACTTGGCTTCACAGCCCAAGAAGCTTTAATTCACTGTTTCTCAGAAGGGTGGTCAATTTGCATTTGGGCTGTTTTCAACAAGTCATTTTGGGGCTTCTGGGTAAATTGTATGTAAAATATTTATTCTATGGAGTCACCCAGGAGAAAGGGTACACATTGCCATTTTTGGACATTTGTGATTATAGCCAGACAGAGCTAGATAGGATAGAGTCTGAGAAAAAAATTTCAAAACCTCGACCACCTAAGCAAACGCGGCATGCAGGCTGGAGGTCCCCTGGTCCCCCAGCGTCTTTGAAATACATGGATAACCAGAGACTGTGGCCCACGGATTCAAAGCTTGACCTATTTCCTCTGGGTGCCCCCTTCCTTTTCCTTCTGGGTGGAAGCCTTTTCCCCACAGGCTAGCTCTCCTTCCTGCCTTTACTGCAGTGGGCGGTTATCACTCCCTCCAAATACATTCATTTTTTTTTTTTTTTCTTTTCCAGGCTTGGGGGTTGGGGAGGGGATTGGCTGGCTGTGGTAAGGAAAAAAATGTGGCTATCTAAAAGCAGGATGAAACACCCGATAAGATTATGTTTCGGAGAGACAGAACTGGCTGGGCCTCCTTGGGAGATGCCTCTGCGCTGTAGCAGGGCCCGAGACGGGATTAGACACAGCCCAGCCCGATGCCCACTCAGCTCGGGGCTCTTTCTGGCCCCTCTCCTCTGGGGAGAGACCGGGAGAGAGGGCAACTGTGTCGCCGTTATCTCCCAGCAGCAGACAGTGGAGGTTGCGGAGGGGAGAGGTTAAACACTAGTGTCAGTGTTTGGGGAGTCTGGGGAGTCGGTCGGCAGAGAGGTGGGGGGTAGCAAAGGGGGGGTAGGTGGGAGCCCTGGCAAGGCTGACCCAGAGCCGAGGGAAAACAGGCTGGCCTCGCCTGCCTCCCCATCTCCAGACCCTACATCTGTGCGTTGGTGGCTGTGCCGTGATTCCCCCGCCTGCCCCCTTCAGCCCTGCGGTTTGGCACTGGCCTCGGCGCTGGAGCCTCAAACACAGGATGCTCACAGAGGATGCTTGTTAAGGTATCCTGATCCCGCCTTGCCTTTGGCTCCCCTGGAAATCCTCTGCTTTTGGAATTCCTTTCAGGGCTGGGCCCCAGTTCTTCACGTGGCCCAAAGGGTTGCTAATTTTCTTATAGCAAAGGTAGAACTGATTTTGGGGAAGAAGTCTTGCAGCAATCAGAATCACACCTGAAAAGGGGTAGAAAATGAAGCATGGGCTTACTGCAAAGGAACCCCTTTGAAAACATGGGGTTACCAGGAAGAAGTAATACATGCCATGTTTTTGTGATATATATATGATATATATATATTTTTCTGGAAGTATTCCAGAATAATTTTGCCAATAAGTTAGTACATTTGGGATAAGTGTGCAGCTTCTCAAAGTGAGTGGTCATTTTGTAGGGTCTGGTCTGCACACACAGTGTTTGCCTAGAAAGAAAGGCTTGTTTTCTTCCCCTGATGTCATAGCCCCCATGATGGACTCTTCCTCAAGAGCTGAAGAGAGCCTCCACTCACAGCCATGGAGGAGAAAAAAAAAAAAACAGTTAGCTCCCAGGCCGCGTTCAGGTTGGTTGCCAGGATCCCTCCTTAGAGGAATCCGCCACCTGAGAGATGGGAGGACAACAGCCTGCTCTGGGGTGAGATGCCGGCAGGACGCCGTGAGGGGGCCTGGCTGGGACTGGGTCCACCTGGTAGCTACTTAGTGATTTATTTATTTGGCGGTTTCACTCCTGACTTCCTGACTGAATTTAAAACCTCCCCTCTTGGGCTTATATTTTCCTTAGCTCTAAAGTAGAAAAAGAAAGAAAGAAAAAAAAAGAATGATTTCTCTGTTTGTGTAACTCAGTGCTATAGCGATGCCTGTGAAATTCTCTGGGCTCAGAAAAGAGAAAAAGGGAGAAAGAAGCAGAAAATCACAAGAGAGAAGAACAATACAGAGACAGACCG
This sequence comes from Cervus canadensis, assembly GCF_019320065.1. NCBI lineage: Eukaryota > Metazoa > Chordata > Mammalia > Artiodactyla > Cervidae > Cervus > Cervus canadensis. Next base: position 34,112,861 of record NC_057416.1, on the reverse strand, counting down.
GCAGGGAACAGGGATGAAGGGCAGAGATGGGGGGGGAGGGGGGGGGAAGAAGAGCAGAGAAGAAGGGAGAAGAGAGGAAGGGAGTGAATGCAGGGATGAGGCAGAAAGAAAGCGCGGAGGGCAGAATGGTCTGATCAGACCAGAGCTTGGGGCACCCGAGGAGCCCTGGCGGCCCTGGGGAGACAGAGTGAGATCTGCTCTGAAATCTTCAGGGATCTATCTTCCACAGATGTCCTGGGTACAGAATTCCCAGGCCTAGGAAAAAAAACCAAGTTGCCTTCTTCCTGTGGTGCAGGGTTATGGGGCTGGATGGAAGGGAAGGAAGCTATCTGCAGAAGGAGAAAGTGACAGGTTTCCACCTCAGGCTTGTTATGTGGACCAGGAGCTGAGGCAGAGTGGGAAGAAGACAGACTCTCAGGTCGGGGGGAGTATATGCAAAAACCTGCAACCATCTACAGACGGGTTAACTCTAATGTATATGAAATCGTATTGTTCTATCGCTATAGAACAATGTATTTTAGGGGCTTCCCAGGTGGCGCTAGTGGTAAATGACCCTCCTGTCAATGCAGGAGTCATGAGAAACTCAGGTTCAATCCCTGGATCAGGAAGGTTCCCCAAAGGAGGGTATGGCAAACCACTCCAGTATTCTTGCCTGGAAAATTCCATGGACAGAGGAGCCTGGTACAGTCCATGGGGTCACAGAGTCAGACACAACTGAAGCAACTTAACACACACACAGTGTGTTTTTTAAAAATTGCTATAAAAACAATCAAGTTAGAACAAATAATCCTAAAATTTATACGAAATCACAAAAGACTCAGAATTGCCAAAGCAATCATGAAGAAAAAGAACAAAGCTGGAGGCATAACCCTCCCAGACTTCAGACTATACTACAAAGCTACAGTAATAAAAACAGCATGGTATTGTTACAAAAATGAACATGCAGATCAACAGAATAGAATAGAGAACCCAGAAATACACTCATGCACCTACAGTCAATTAATCTAGGACAAAGGAAGAAAGAATATACAAATAGAGAAAAGACAGTCTCTTCAGCAAGCGTGCTGGTAAAGCTGGACAGCTGCATGTAAATCAATGAAATTAGAATGCTCCCTCACATCATATACAAAATACAAATATATTCAAAATGATTTAAAGACCTAAATATGAGACTTGATAACTTCCTTGAAGAGAAAATAGGCAAAACATCCTCTGATATAAATCACAGCAATGTTTTTTAGCTCAGTCTCCCAAGGCAGAAGAACTAAAAGCAAAAGAAAGTAAATAGCACCTAATCAAACTTAAAAGCTTTGGCACAACTATCAACAAAATGAAAAGGTGACCAATGGAATGGGAGAAAACATTTGCAAAGAAGACCAATAGGGCTTAATTTCCAAAATGTATAAACAGTTCAATATAAAAAACCCAAATAACTGAATCAAAAAATAAGCAGAAGACCTAAATAGATGTTTTTCCAAAGAAGACACACAGATGGCCAACGGGAAAATGAAAAGATGTTCAACATTGATAATTATTAGAGAAATGCAAATCAAAACTACAGTGAGGTGTCTCTTCACATCAGTCAGAATGGCCCTCATCAAAAAGTCTACAAACAGTAAGTGTAGAGGTAAGTAAGGGTGTAGAGAAAAGGGAACCTTCGTATATCCTTGATGGGAATGTAAGTTGGTGTAGCTCTATGGAAAAGGAAATGATCCTCAAAACTAAAAATAGAACTACCATATGATGGAGCAATCTTCCTTCTGGGTATATACCCCCAAAAGACAAAAACTCTAATTTGAAAAGATATATGCACCTGAATGTTCATAGCAGCACTGTTTACAATGGCCAAGAAATGGAAGCAGCCTAAATGTTCACTAACAGATGATTGGCTTAAGAAGATGTGCCATATATATATAACATTTATATGTATATGAATATTAGCCATAAAAAGAATGAAACATTGCCATTTGCAACAACATGGATGGACCTAAAGATTATCACATTAAGTAAATCAGATGAAGAAAGACAAATATTATATGATATCACTTATATGTGGGATCAAAACAATAATACAAATGAATCTATACAAAAACAGAAATAGACTCACAGACATAGAAAACAATCTTTTGGTTACTAAAGGGTAAACGGAGAGGGGAAGGATAAATTAAGGGCATGGGATTAACAAACTACTTTGTTAAAAAACTATACAAACTATTTTTCATAAAATGGGAAAGGGAGTTACATTCAATATCTTGCTCTAACTTATAATGGAAAATAGTCTGAAAAAAATAACTGAATCACTTTGCTATACACCTGAAACGAATGCGATATTGTAAATCAACTATAGGGCAATTTAAAAAAAATCGAGGAAGGAGATCCAGCCAACACTATGACGGGTGGACACCTGGGTGCCCACTCTGGGGTGCCATCTTGAAAAGGTACCAGCTCTGCTGTGTAGGGGAAGGGTCTTCGGTGCCCTTGCTGACATACTTTTTATTAATAATAGCATCCTTGTGTGCCCAACCTGAAAGAGAAATGTGCAGCCTCACAGCGCGATCTGACCCTGGGATGCGTATTTAAAGTCAGACTATTGTGGGAACTCACAGGAAGGTATAGACTTTCCCATTTAGGTCCAGCTATTCAGCCACAGATTTGCTTCCTCCTCCCAGGAAAGGAGGTGGGTCCCCTCCCAAGAGGATGTATACAATCCCAGGTCTGCGTAGGAATCCGAGGGTTGTTCCAAGGGATGCCCGATCCTTGGATGAGATTTCCTTTCTCTTTATTCCTCCAAGGGAAGAGTGTGGAGATCCCAGGGGGAACCCCCCAGTGCGGGGAGGCGGGGAAGGGCAGGAGTCGCTGGCTGGGCTGAACTGGGGAAGCTGACAAAACGCACCCTCCTCTCAGTCCCCTCGAGCGCCCACTTCCCGGCGCCTCATCACCCCCAACCCGCTGTAACGCACGGTGTAATCTCGCTTCTAAACACCGAATTACAGCAAACCAGGGGGAAAAAGCCCCGAAAGGAAGAATTAATTTCTGCTTCCCCATGCAAATCCTTTGGCCAGTCATTGAAGGTTCAGAGCAGGACCAATTCAGCTCCTTGTGCAAATTCCAAGCTGAAGGCATTTAGAAAAGAAGAGAGAGCGAGAAGGAGAGAAATTGAATGGATTTACTTTTCTAAGCACCAGCATTAACAAAGGTTCCATTTTCCATGGTTATGGGTCTGGCGAGCCGGCTCTCCCTGACGAGCTCTCCAAACACATGTGCTGGCCTGTTGAAAAGGCCTCACTGTTGACTGACAGATAATTGAAGTGACAAATTGTTTCATTGTATTTGGCAGGGAGAGTGCTGTATTAGATAATTATGGGGAACAGAGGAGCTCTGGGGTCTCAGGTCACAAGACATGCCTGACCCTATTTTCTGAACGCTCTGAATGGGGTCCTGGGTCCCAGAGGACCTGAGTGAGGGGCTCTTTTTTTCTTGAGGCTGCGTTTTTGTGTGTATGTGTGTGTGTTTTCCTTCCCCTCCCCCTCCCGGCTCACCCCTCCCCCCCTTTTCCGATCTAGTGATTAAGAGCTGAAGCATATAGAGACCTCCAGAGCGGAGAGAGGGCCCTGCTCTCGCCCCCATCTCACCCCAATGCCAGTTCCTGGCCATTTAGGAAAACAGCTTGTGGATTTTATCCACAGCAGCAAGTTTGCAAACTCGTCATCCTCGGTTTGGCTGCCCACAGCGGCCTGAAAGGAGGCTGGCTGGTGCTGGAAGGACGGGGGCTGGGGTCAAGGGAGTCCCTTCAAATGGCTGTGGGTGCTGGGGCACATCCTGCCAGAATAAAGGGGGTAAGGGGTTTTCTGTGTCATCAGGTCTTCCTGCCTTTGGTTTACCTGAAGATAAGTTAGGGGATGAAAAAGAGCTAAAGATTATTATTAGGTAGTAGCACCATCTCTTTTCCCAGCTAAGCCCCAGGAGGGTTGTAGCATTTGTTGGTAGAGAAACAGGGGCGCCCTCAGGTTGGAGAACTCCCCATCTGGCACTCTTTCTCTCAAACACGGGAGGCCTCCTAGGAGATAATGAAAAAAGTTTCTGTGAGGTCAAAATACAAACTGTGTCCACCTCTGCCTTTCAAGAAGCTGGAAGCACATCATGTGTAAGGGGTACATGCATGGGTGGATGAGTGGATAGGTGGGTGGATGAGTGGATGGGTGGGTGGGTGAATGGATGGATGGATGGGTGGGTGGGTGGATGGATAGATGGGTGGATGGGTGGGTGGATGGATAGGTGGGTAAATGGGTAAGTGGATGGGTGTGTGAATGGGTAAGTAGATGAGTGGATGGATGGATGGGTGAATGAGTGGATGGGTGGATGGGTGAATGGGTAAGTGGACAGGTATGGGTGAATGGGTAAGTGGATGGGTGGGTGAATGGGTAAGTGGATGGGTGTGGGTGAATGGGTAAGTGGATGGGTGGATGGATGGGTGAATGGGTAAGTGGGTGGGTGTGGGTAAATGGTTAAGTGGATGGGTGGATGGATGGGTGAATGGGTAAGTGGACGGGTATGGGTGAATGGGTAAGTGGGTGGATGGATGGATGGATGGGTGAATGGGTAAGTGGGTGGGTGTGGGTGAATGTGTAAGTGGTTGGGTGGATGGATGGATGGATGGGTGGATGAGTGGATTGGTGGGTGGGTGGATGGATGGATGAATGGGTAAGTGGATGGGTAGATGGGTGGGGGGGTGGGTGGATGGATGGAAGGGTGGGTGGGTAAGTGGATGGGTGGATGATGCATAGATGAGTGGATGGATGGGTGAATGGATGGATGGGTGAGGGGCTTCCCTGTGTCATACCTCCTGCCTTCCCCCACACACCAGGCAGTCATTCTCAGGAGTTGGGGGAGAGACCCAGGGTTTGAGATGTCTCGGATGGTTGAGGGAGAGGCCAGAATAGGCCAGATGGGCCAGGAAAGAGCCTCCTTTCTACTTTACAGGAGTAAGTGAGAAGCTGATCTCCCTGTCCTCAGCCTGCAGCAGCTCAGGTAGAGGTGAACAGTAGATGGGAGTCTGAGGATTTTGAGTCTAAACCTCTCTTGTTTTCTATGGAGCTTTGATGTTTCAGAAGATTCACTTTTCTTTCCAGTGGAAAGGTATTAGAATTATACAGACTTTCAAGATTCCTCAGTTTCAGTTGCATTTTCACTTTTCCCGAGACTTTTCCCCCTGCCCCATTTTTTTATTTTTTGATTTTTCACTCTTAAACAGAAGTCCAGAGGAGAACCTCAGAAGGTGATTGTTATTTGGTTTCTCCAAAAAAAAAAAAGAAAAATGGTGGGAACACCTAAAAATTTCTGCAGTGTATGTGACCCATGGACTTTCTCTGACTGTTAAAAAAGTTCAATAACTTAAAAAAGAACCAAAAAAAAAAAAAAATCTCTCTAGTGGTTTTATAGCCATGATTCCCTGGGGTCAAAATCTGCTGTGTTCAGTTCAAGACTGGCTTTGACTGACTTACAAAAGATATCTTCTGTGTGTGTGTGTGTGTGTGTGTGTGTGTGTGTGTGCTAAGTCATATCCAGCTCTTTTGTGATTGTATGGACTGTAGCCCACCAGGTTCCTCTGTCCATGGAATTTCCCAGGCAAGAATACTGCAGTGGGTTACCATTTCCTTCTCCAGGGGATCTTCTCAACCCAGGGATCCTAGTAAGAGCTATTAATTGGAGGGGTTGTGAGTCTGAGGGGAAGGGAAGAGGGCAGCACAGGATCAGCAATGAGTAAAAAGGTTTTAGCATCTAGTGGTGAGATTACGGCGTGGCTCTGGGGCGAGTTTTCAAGCATGGCTGCCATCAATTCCCTGGCACTTGCATGCTTCTCATCTCAGCAGGAGATGGACTTGGGTTCCCCTCCTGTAGGACTGACCTTAATGCCTTACCCAAACATGGCGGAAGTGACTTTCAAGGACTTTTATGGCAAGGTCACCAACACTTTGCAGCTTCTCTGTCTGGGTCTCTTAGAATAGTTGCTTCTTGGGACACTCCTTCTTGGGACATCCCTTCTTGCGGCCCAGCCACCATGCTATGAGAAGCCATATGGAGAAGCCACGTGAAGCTGTTCCGGTCCTTAACCAACTGACCTCCAGCTGACAGTCAACTGGCAACTGTCATCCTTCTGCCAACTGCCAACTGCCAACTGTCGGCCATCCAGTTGAAATGGAGCAGGACCCTCTGGGGCTTTCCCAGGATGGAACCACCACACACCCCCATGTCCTCTGCCTGCTTTTTGTCTGTAGAAAAATTTGAGTCAAAGGATATATTTAATCAGAGAAGTCAGAAGATGTAGATGCAAAGGAAAGCTGTCGGATAAGATCAAATAATAATGACCAAGTCATTAAGAAAAGCCAAGGACCCTTAATTCCTCCTCAAGGGTTCTCGATAATACTCTGAGCCGTATCCTTTGAACTGCTTTGTAGAGACTGAAACCCTCACCATGTGGAAGAAGTTAACTACACGGTGACTGGACTGTAGCCTTGATACAAGCTGACGCCGTTCCAAGAACTGGCCTCAAAGAAATGGGAACAGACTAACCTTGAACCAAAGATTAACTGACTTAAAACAGTCAAGAGGATGCTGATCAGACCACGGATGACCCATTTCAAGATAACTGTCAGAGTTGACTGTTATTTTCTGCATGTAGTCCCCTTCCTCTGTCTATACACCCAGAAAACACCCCTTTAAAAGCTCTGGCCCTGTGATATGTGGGGAGGGGACGAGAGAGGAATTGGCCTTTGGGCATGAATCTGCCTTCTCTCCAGGTTTCCAGTCTCTGAACAGAGCAACCTTTCCTTTCTACCAACACTTGCCCCTCGAGTCTTGCTTTTAAGCCGTGAGCAGACTGAGCTGTTAGAAGACTTCAGCCCTGACCCCTCTCTATCCAAATACAACCCAGGAGACATCTTAAACAAGCACAGCGCAACTGCCCCATCAACAGACACATGAGCGGCAGTAACAAACTATTGTATCCAGCCATGATGTTTTGGAATTGTTTGTGAATCAGCCAGGTGACCAACTCCCCCCATCAAAAAAACAAGGCTCTGGCCCTAAAAGCTTATCTCAGGGAAGGAGCCAAAGAGAGAAGGGGGACTCCAGAAGAGGTAAGAGAAATAGAACACTGTCTATGAACAGTAGATAAAGCAGAGACCTAGAAGAAGAAGGCAGAAATTCTATGGTCCAGAGGACTTTTTAAGCTGATGTAAGACATGCAGCTGGCCCCGAAGGCTTTGAAGTGCTAGGGAAACAGCATCATGTTTTTCTCTCCTTCTTACTAAAAGGATGCTTTTCCTCATGAAATCAGTCTGAAGGACTCACCATGTTAGGCAGCCTCTCTTCCCTATCCTGCTTTACCCATGCAACTGAGTGACGACAGACGCGATTCCCTTGACGGGAAGGGAGTATAATGAATGTATGGGGTTCTCCGTGTGGGGTAAGTAAAGACTGAGGATGTTTTCACAAACCTGGATGATGAGTTTTGAGGGTTTGCATCCAGAAGCTGGAGAGGTTTGCAGAACTCCAAGGTTCATCAGGAAAGCAGTCTGGGGACTCTGTCAACTCAGTCCCTTGACCCCACACTGAGCTGGATGCAGGAGCAAGCACAAGTCAATGACATCGAAGGTCCTTGCATGGGGTTCCCACCTCTCTTGCCCAGCGGACTTATTTCCTGTTTCCTTTTCCCCGCTTCTCCATCCCATTGCACCTTCTGGCAGAGACCCTTCCATGGTGATTTAAAGACCTCTTTGGAAATGAATGATCTCAGCCCTTTCTCTTTCTAAACCTCCCTTTTGGAGTCAGGCTCCCAGGTGGACGTGCATGCAACTCTGGCAAACAGGCATGTCCTCCTGGGGCCTCAGCCTGGAGGGAGACTGCAGGCAAACCCCTCTGCTAGCTGTCTCTTCCGAAAGAAGAACAAAGAGGAGATGGATAGTCCTCGAGAAAATTCAATATGAAAAATTCGGATTTGATAGGAGGTAAATTAGAGAGCTATTCATACTGTAGGAGGTATTCCTTTAAATGTCCACTAGTGCATTTAAATATAATTTGATTTTAAACCTTAACCAAAGTAGCATTTCATCAGGCTGTGTTTACCATGTAAAGTGAGAGGGACAGATGTTTATAAGACGGAACTCTAGCAGAAAGTGCCTCAGTCTAGAGACAAAGGGCGCCCTTGATTGATTTCTCAGAGGGGGAGATATTTTTCTACCTTCTGGAGTTAAAAACAAACAGCCAAAGAGGTGGACAAATCAGGCTTTCTGTCGTCAATTCACTTCACCAAGCACTTTGTAAAAGAACCTATATGCTCCCATTTGGAATATGCCAAGTAAAGAGTTTCAAACTAGTATTTTAGGAAGAAGCCATCTTAAAAAAATATAACAAGGTGAAACAAATTTTGCTATCACAAAAGGGTGTAACATGAGACAATATTCTTTCCTTCTTTATTCCACACCATTTCTATAAAAATAAGCTGATATTCTTAGGTCTCAGGAATGGAAGATGAATTTTGCTGAATTATCTAGAAAGAAACATTAGATCTACGTGTGAAGACCTTTAGATTCTAAACTTCTCAGACAAACTCATTCTCAGGGTAAATCAAAATCAAATCCAAACAACCAAGCTAAACAAATAGACCATAAGGGGAAAAAAAAAAAAGCCAACAATAACAAAAACAAAAGTGAAAAAAATTTAAAAAAATAAAAGGCTCTGTGGAAAGAAATTACAAATAAGAGTGGAGGAAAAATGGGAGCCTAATTCAGTTTGATTCTATGTAATTCAACTCAACTCATCCCACCCCAGCCCAACATAACCCAACTCAACCCAGTCCATTCCAATCCAATCCAGTCTCATCCAACCTAATCTAATATTTATTGAGTGCCTACTATATGCTGGCAGACTGTTAGACTCTGCGGATTCAGACTAGAGTGGGACACACTCTCTGCTCCCAAGAAGCGCTGTTTGCAGCATCTGCAGAGGATCAGATGTACGTTCATATATGAGAAGAGGTCCCGGGCTCCTCCATGGCTTCCTGGCCCTCTGGGAAAGCCCTGCCCTTATGACCCCACCTCTGTGCTGCCAGCTCAGCCTGATGCCTTCTCACCCCTGCACAGAGGGGGTACCAACAGCTCCGTGTGCGTGGCCGGGGGTGGGGGTGCCCATGGGCAATGTGCCTGGTCAGATAGAGCTCATCTTTTCCAGCACGTTTGCTAGGGCTTAAATTTCATTTATGATCCCTTTTATTTCTCTCCCACTGTCAGCCTAGCACAAATAATAATTATTAAAGCCCTTTCCCCACTATTGAAATAAAATACAGCCAGAGAGCTAAAGCACAGCCAGTCCATTGAGAGCTGACTGAAGCTGGGTAAGGCCAATAATTCAAAACAGATGAACGAACGGCAAATACTATGGGCTCAGTATCCCAGGCTGACCTGACCTTTGAAACTTGCTGAAAGTTATCCTTGAAATTCCCCAGAACTCCTTGAATAACTTCTGTAAAAGGCTTATTTATCACAAAGTCATAAATAATATTCGCTAGGTATTTGCTCCATCTATCTAGAAAATGAATGAGGCCAGAAGACGTGAGCTCAGTGGCTGAGCTGGGGTGGGGGGGGGCCAGGGTTGTGGGGTGACCGTTCGCAGCTCTGGGAAGAAACTGCAGAGGAGCTGCAGCTTTCCATCTTCCGTACATGGGGGTGGGGGTGTAACAGGAGGGTTGCTCGAGGAATTTGGTTCAATACAGCAGATTTTAATTTCATTGCCTCTACACAGAGGTGGCTGCAGATGGCTGTCAGGAGACATAGCTCTGGCAAATAATTCAAGTGATACTTTTACAATCACCAAATTGTTTCTGGGCGAGATCCCAAAGTCCCTTCCTCGTGAGGTAGGTGCTCGGCAACTGCCTTCAGTGAACGCTAGAGGCACGAGTCATTCATTCATTCATTCAACAAATCTATCCAAAGGCATCATCCTTGTTTTTTGAGGGCTATAGAGATATAAAGGATTCGATTACCTCTTCCAAGGAATCTTTGTCATTAGAGAGACAGAAAAATACGCTACCTTCTCGGACACAATGTGGAAAGCAATAAGCATCTTAGGGCAGAAACAGAGATAGGGCAGTAGGAATCCAGAGGATGGCTTCCTGCTTATGGGGGCAGGCAGTGGTAAGAGGGGGGTCAGGGAAGGAGATGAGAGGATTGCTAGAGGAAACCCCACCAGGCGGAATCTCAAAGTCTGGGAAGGATTTAGTAGGGCAGGGGTGACTCCTTCCAGGATGAATGGAGTGTGAGAAGATCAAATATAGACAGATACAAGGCTTGGCCCCAAACAGGCTATGAGTTTAAAGAGGGGTTGGTGGTGGGAAGGGAGGCAGGGAGGCTAGGACCACTGACAATGCTTCTCATAAGATCTAAGGAAGATGGTGTTACAGGAATGAAGAGAAAGGGATGCTCCACACCTATTATGCAGGGTGACAGACAGAAGTTGGCATCTAATCGTGTGGGTGTTGCGGGGTGGGAAGGCAGATGAAGGGATCCTCAAGCAGTAATGTTAAGATCCTTTCCTCTCTCCAGCGTGTGATGCTATTAAAGATGATGCTATTCAGTCTCACAGTCTGAGTCTGCCTGCAGGGAATTGGAGGTCAGCAGGGAAGTTAGGAAGTGATGCCTGCTTGGGGGAGAGAATCACAAAGGACAGTCGACTGTCTTACGCAGCTGACAGCTGGGGCCAGGAAAGGTGTGAGGTGTTTGCAGGTGAAGAGGATGGAGCCTGTTGGGGGAGGCTGAGAAAAGGGAGGGGTAAGAAAAAAGGGGGTGCACAGCCTGCAGGAGGAAGCCTGGGCTCTCATGAGTGGATGCCGGGGAAAGTCAAGGCAGGGAGAGAGGGGAGTCAAGAGAGTGCTCGGTGCCATCCCTGCTGGTCCAGCGGTTGAGAGACTCCAAGCTTCCATTACAAGGGCCGGGGCTTCAGTCCCTGGCTGGAGAACTAGGACCTCACATGCTGTGTGGTTAAAATATAAAAGAAATAAATAAATGGGGGGGGGGAAGCAAATTTTTAAAAAATGAGCACTTGTGCTCACTCTGATGAGGTCAGAGGGCGCAGAGAGCCACCTTGAGATCAGGGGAGGTGGTTAGTGCTGCACCAGATCGGCAGGGAGCAGCGGTCAGGACATCCTGCCTAACGTTTTGCCTCTGTTTTTATCTTTACCCAGGTCCTCTGGGCTCCGCTGGGAGCTGTGTCTCCCCCATTCCTCCCTGGAGTACAGAGCTCTGAACTGGGTGGCTGGGCTGTTTGTCTTTTCTGGGGAAGAGGAGCCCTTTGACAGGAAGGTGGCTGGATAGATGGGAGAGGGCAGGTTTGCCATGCCAAGGAGCTCTGCCCCGCGATGCTCTGAAGCTCCTGCTTGCTTTTCTGTGTTCCTCAGTGGCCTTCTCGGTGACTCCCAGAGGACACAGACTATCTGAAGGGCACAGCATCACTGGTTGTGTTGGAAGCCTCTCTAGGAGCTTGACACGGTTCCTATTCTTATCCCAGAGTGTTAGAGCTGAGCAGGGGCTGAGAGGTCATATTGACCAGGGGCCTCCAACCTGTCAGCCCAGGAAACCAGGTCTGGACTGAGTGTCCCAGCAGCTGCCTGAGAAGCCCTCCAGGGTCACAGAGGGAGCCTGGCGGTGCAGCCTGAGTCCGTGTCTCCCCACCAGGGCAAGGTGTGATGCCGGGCTTCAGAGATGGAATGGGAAACCAAGCTGCTAAAAAGGTGCAGAAATGACTCATGGGGATGATCTCCACCTGGCAGCACCATGAGCTTGGGGCCTGGTGGCTCAGACAGTAGAGAATCTGCCTGCGATGCCAGAGACCTGGGTTCGATCCCTGGGTCGGGAAGTTCCCCTGGAGAAAGGCATGGCAACCCACTCCAGTACTCTTGCCTGGAGAGTGCCATAGACAGAGGAGCCTGGCAGGCTACAGTCCGTGGGGTCGTGAAGAGTTGGACGTGACTGAAGCAACTAGCATGATGACCCCTGGCATAGAGAAGAAGCGCAATAAAAATGAGTTGAAATGAAAAAAGTGAGGAAATCCATTAACTCCATTATGATTAGAGAAGGAATAAAGTTTGAGGAATGAGGGGTTTTGATTGTGAGCTCAGTCTCCTCTCACTGCCCCATAAGCTTTTCCTCCCCAAACATCCTATTTCTTTAATGACTTCGTATCTTCACCAGCTGCGTGTCTTTCTTCAGCTTCTTCTTGAAATTCCAGAGTCTTCCTCCAGGCCTGAGCAACTCAGTTTTCTTTAGGCGCCTGGAGTGTTAGACCTATGTTCACTGTTCACTCACTCCTTATTCAGTAATTCCGTTTCTTTCTTTTCTTTCTTCCTCTTTCTTTTTTTACTTACAGCATTAAGACATTGTTAATTGGCCATCTATTGTAAGTCAGGTAAGGAAGAGATATTCTTGATGTTCCCTGTAGGACTGTGTATAAATAAAAGACAGCCTGGTGGCTCATGTCCCCGGTGGTGGGTGCCAAGTGGCCACGATTTGCCCCTCCCTGGACTCACACCGTCCTGCGTGCTCTGTGGCCGCCCTCCGTCCTCGGAGCCCGGACTTCGTCACGTGTCTTGCTCTGGCTGCCGGGAAACCCTCAGAGGCTGAGAAGCACCTGTGCGGTGGGACCGGTCCTCTCTTCGCATTTGCAGAACCTGTGTCTGCCGCCTTGTGAAGAAGCTTCTGGTGAAGGGAGACATGGGGCCTGGTTGTTCTGTCATCCTGGTCGGCGGTCTGCCATCAACCAGATGTGGAAGTCGTCCCATGACATTTCAGGGCTGTTTATGACAGTGAAGTCGCTCAGTCGTGTCCGACTCTTTGTGACCCCGTGGACTGTAGTCCACCAGGCTCCTCTGTCCATGGGATTTTCCAGGCAAGAGTACCGGAGTGGGTTACCATTTCCTTCTCCAGGGGATCTTCCCGACCCAGGGATCGAACCCGGGCCTCCTGAATTGCAGGCAGATGCTTTACCCTTTGAGCCACCAGGGACACCTGGTGTCATCCTTGAGAGGCTGTGAAAAGTGAGCTTCTAATGTCTTTCCAACTAAAACTTCATTCTTGCACCAGGATGTGCCATGCTTTTAGTCCCTGAATCATTCTCCAGCTATGGATCTCATTTTATTTTGTTCACACTTCTTTTTAAAATTTTAATTTTATTTATTTTTTCATTGAAGGATCCTTGTTTTACAGAAGCGTGTTGGTTTCTGCCAAACATCAACATGAAGCAGCCATCGGTATACATATGTCCCCTCCCTCTTGAACTTTCCTCCCATCTCCTACCCCTCTCCTACCCATCTAGGTTGTTACAGAGCCCCTGTTTGAGTTTCCTAGGTCATACGGCAAATTCCCATTGGCTATCTATTTTACATATGGTAATATAAGTTTCCATGTTACTCTCTCCATCCATCCCACCCTCTCCTTCCTTCTCCCCTTGTTCACCTTTTGAAAAAATGTTTATTTATTTACTTGATTGCACCAGGTCTTAGCTGTGGCATGCAGAATCCCGTACCCTGACCAGGGGTGGAATCCGGGCCCCGTATATTGGGAGTGCGGAGTCTTAGCCACTGGACCATCAGGGACGCCCCTTGTTCACATGTTCTTGAAAGCCATTTGCTCTCTTCCAACCTCTGACTTGAACTCAACAATAACTATTCATTGGCCCCTCATCACAAGATGACAAGTATGAGCAGTGTCCACCAAACTCCCCAGTCTGCTGGGAGCGGGTACAGTGGAGGAAGAAGTGTGCATCTCCCGGGCATCCCCAGGGAGCACGGGAGAGCTGCTCCTTCAACCAGGGAGCCTTGCAGACTGGGCTCCACTCTGCCAGCTCAGGGCACCCGTCTCCCTCCGGCCACGTGGAGCCTTAAAGGGCCAGCGATGGCCATCCTGCTGCAAGGCCCCAAGGGGCAGCGTCTCTGTCCACCCACTCAGGAGTCTTCCCTGGGTGAGGGCAGGGTCTCAGCTTCTGGGGCACAGAAGACCCAGCTGAGGGGTCTGTGCTTTGTTATAAGAGGGGATGGTTCCAGAGGGTTGGGTTGGAGCCTGCTTTGGGGCTGCTCTGTGATTCAGTGGTCCCTGCATTCATGGGGTGACTTCTAGGGCTGGGGAGACTGTCAAGAAAATGGATGAGCGATGCAGATACACAAGGAAGGGGTGGTGGTTATAGAGATGCAGTGAACAGCAGCGGCAGTCAGGGCGTCACTGGCCCGGCTAGCAGGGTGATGGCGCTCTAGGGCGGGCTTTGTGCTCGGCCAGCCTGGATGCTGCCTTCTTGCATGGGGCACCCTCTCTCTGGCTCTCCCACCTCCAACCTCAGGCTTCTTCACTCCAGTCATCCTGACAACGCCTTGAACATCCATCGCCCCCTCCTGCCAAACCCACGTCCGTTCCTCTGTCACAGTCCTGGGCTCTGGGCTCTACCAACAGACCGTTCAGCCAGATAAAGGCAGCCGGGTTAATCTGTCCACCACAGCGGTGCTCCAGTCCCGGATAACACGCTCCTTACTGCAGACATGTGGCTGGGCTCTTGGAGAAGTTCACGGAACAGCGAGATTTGGGCTGGGGTTTGGTTTGTACCTGGGGGCCCTGGGGAGAGCTTGAACAGATGGGGTCTCACTACCTCTTAAGCCATCGTGAGGGTGGTGGCCATTCAGCCTCCCTCTATGTGTCTGACGCTGACCTCTGAGCTGGTGCAGCAGAAGAGTCACTGGCTTTGGAGTCAGATGAATCTGATTTGGCCCCTTACAAGCTCTGTGACTTACAGTTTTACTTCCTGCCTCTGGACCTCAGTATTTCTTATCTGGATAGGAAAGTATCTCATCTAATAGGAAAAGTAAACCTTTTCCTAGCAAATGTGGGCTTGCTGTGAGAATTGGAAAGAATAAATGAAAAACAGTTACCCAGGGTGGGTCCCCTCTGCAGGCAGTTCTGACATGAGGGTGTCCTCCTGCCTGAAGCCTTGGGGATGCAGACTGCCCCCAGGCTCAGAGCTCTGGAGAAAGACCCCGTGGGCACCAAGGCTGGTTCCACCACTTATGAGATGTGTGACTTTAAGAAAGCTACTTTTCTGGGCCCCGGTTTCCTTATCTGTAAGGCGACAGTGTCAGTCCTTAAGTCATAGGGATTAAGCAAGGGATCTCGGAGTGTGATGGAGCTGGCACTGTGCCAGGCTAGAAGGATGGTTCGAGGGGGCAGGGGCGGGGGGAGGACTTCATGGGCTGACCGTTTTGTCTCCTCTCTCAGCTCTGTCTCTCCCCAGTGGCGGGGTCCCTGCTGGGGCAGAGGCACTGGGGAGCAAGATGTGGGGCCCCGGGGGCTCAGGGTGGAGGTGCCCGCCCCATACTGCAGAGGGCAGGGGTTCTCAGGGTGTGACGGATCAGAGCATCTCACCTTAAGAGGCCTGGAGGCTGCAGACAGAACTTTCTGGGAGGGATAGCCTGGGGCTTGGGGTGTGAGAGGTTTGGCATGCAGGTGGAAGGGAAAGAAACTCAGCTTTTGTTTAGCTCCTGGGTGTGTTAGAGCATTATTGATATACTCATACATTATCCCCATTAGTCTAACATGCCCCAAAGGCATGTTATTATTATTATGGCGTGTCATGTGGCATGTGGGATCTTAGTTCCTGGAGGAGGGATCGAACCCACGCCTCTGCAATAGAAGTGCGGAGTCCTAGCCACTGGGGAAATCTTGGGCGTGCTATTATCATGCCGCTTTGTAGACAAGGAGCCCAAGGCAGAGTGGTTTCTACCCGCTGAGGCCACGTGGAGAGTGGCTGAGGGAGAGGCTCTAAGCCAGGTGTTTTCGGGGCTCCAGAGCTCCTCCTGGGCAGAGGCTGGGACGCGGCCCCAGTGGCTTCGGCATGATCTGCAGATTCTCCAGTTACCAGGGAGGCCAAGGCGAGCCGTGTGACACAGGGTAGGCTGGATCCTTGGGGTGTGGCTCTGCGAATCGGTCAATCAACAGACACAGGCAGACTCCAGCTTCGAACGCGGGCTCGGGGGGCTCGGGGCAGCAGGGGAAGGAGACCTGCTGAGCTTGCCGACTTGGACCCGAGTCACCACCTTGGCGTTCGCTGAAATCGCCTCTGAAACTCTGGATGGTAAGGCATCACAAACCCTCCCTTTTTCTCTTCTCCTGGAGCTGTTCCTGACCACAATTTCTACTGTCCGTTTGTTTTGTTGGGTTGTTTCTCTTTCTCCTGCAGAAAGGATACTCAGATCGAAAAGACAAGTCAAACAAAAGCCTCGGTGGGATGAGGATTGCGGCTGATGGAGTTCCGGCTAACTGAAGCATCCTGCGGAAGGGGGCTTTTGTCCCTGTCACTCAGCATTGGTTTAGTGTGTATCTGCCATCACCACTGACAACCAGCGAGTCCTGTGTGTGGTCACGTTACCTTCCGGGGGGTGTCCGGGCCAGGGGATAAAGGGCCCAGCAGGTGGGTCTGCCCCTCCCTGATCTCCTGTGGGGTCAGTAACCCTTGGAGAGGAGGAGGATCTCATGGGGTCGGGCCACCCCTGCTCTGCCTTTGCACATTTTCTGCACAGTGATCCCAGGTCTGTGTGATGGATGCGGCTGAAACTGGGTAGCAGGTGCGGGGAGGGGCAGGAAGGAGCCGTTGAGAGGAGGGCTGCAGGTCTGGCATCTTCGGTGGGCCAGGCCTCTCTGGTTAGGAGGCTGGCGGTCCCCAGGGCAAAGCGCCTTTTGTTTATCGTTCATTCCTGTGTCTTCCTTCCTCCTTTCTCCTTCCCCCCTTTTCCATCCATCCATCCAAGACACTGTGTAAGAGATGTGGGATGACATATACAAGAAGAGGTCCCTGCCCTTGAAGAGCCTCCAATCTAGGAAGATGGGTGAGATCAAGACACACGTTAAGCATAGCAGGAAAACAGCTGGGCTCTAGAGCAGAATGTAACCATGAGCTTTCAGGGGAGAGGTCTTGCTGATGGGGTCAGGAAGAGAGGTGAGTGAGTTGAGCCTGGAAGGGTAGGTGACGGGGTTTCAACTGATGGAGGGGACAGGATCAGCCTGTCAGGGAACAGAAAGAGCAAAGGTCAAGGTTGGAGGGTGGGAAGCCTGTGGGTGTCAAAGGAAAGGGGAGCTGTTCAGTTTGGCTGTGGAGGAGGAGGAGCAAAGATAAAGATGGGGGCAGTTTGGAGCCAAGTTGCAGAGGGCCCTGACTTTAGGCTTTGCTGGGAGGGGCAGTCAAGCTCCACACAGGGTTTCTGGCTGGTGGGTGTCTGTCCTGAGCAGTGTTGACACGCAGCTGGCGGGGAGGGACCACAACACCAGAAAGGGTTTTCCGTGGCTCTTCTTGGATGCCCAGGGGGTGAGTCCACAGCCACTGTGGCTCCCTGACCCAGAGGTGCCTGCCATGACTTGCCCGGTCATTCCTCTCCCGTCCCAGGACTGCGAGCCACTCCCATTAAGGTGAGGATCCGCAGAGTAAGCCCCGGCAGACATCACTGGATGACTAAGTGATGGGTCACCCTTATGGAAGAAAAACATTGACCAGAAGAACCTGTCCAAGGGAGGCAGAGTTTGACACAATAAAACTTTGTCAGAGACAGAGAGGCATCGCTTGGTAGATGTACATGTCCCAGCCATGACCGGAGAAGGTAATGGCACCCCACTCCAGGACTCTTGCCTGGGAAATCCCATGGACGGAGGAGCCTGGTGGGCTGCAGTCCATGGGGTCGCTCAGAGTTGGACATGACTGAGCGACTTCACTTTCACCTTTCACTTTCATGCATTGGAGAAGGAAATGGCAACCCACTCCAGTGTTCTTGCCTGGAGAATCCCAGGGATGGGGGAGCCTGGTGGGCTGCCCTCTATGGGGTCGCACAGAGTCGGACACAACTGAAGCGACCTAGCAGCAGCAGCAGCAGTAGCCGTAGCCATGACAGTCTTCTTTTTTTTTTTTTAAAGCATTTTTATCAAAGTATAGTTGATTTATGTTGTGTTAATTTCTGCTGTATAGCTAAATAATTCAATTATATATATTTATATATAAATATGCACACATTCAGTTATATATATGTGTACTTACACAGCTATGGTTATTCAGTCGTCGTGTATGGATGTGATAATTGGACCATAAAGAAGGCTGAGTGTTGAAGAACTGATGCTTTGGAATCATGATACTGGAGAAGACTCTTGAGAGTTCCTTGGACAGCAAGGAGATCAAACCAGTCAATCCTAAAGGAAATCAACCCTGAATATTCATTGGAAGGACTGATGCTGAAGCTAGAACTCCAATACTTTGGCCACCTGATGCAAAGAATCGACTCATTGGAAACGACCCTGATGCTGGGAAAGATTGAAGGCAAGAGGAGAAGGGGACGACAGAGGATGTGCTGGCTGGATGGCATCACCGACTCAATGGACATGAGTTTGAGCGAACTGCAGGAGACAGCAAAGAACAGGGAAGCCTGGTATGCTAGTGTGCATGGGAGTGCAGAGCTGGACACGACTGAGTGACTGAACAACAATATATACACACATACACACACACACAGTCTTTTTCATGTTCCTTTCCATTCTGGTTTATTGCAGGATGTTGACTATAGTTCCCTGTGCTATAGAGTAGGGCCTTGCTGTTTATCCATTCTCCATTTGATAGTTTGCATCCGCTAACCCCAAACTTCCACTCCATCCTTCCCCCACACTTCCTTGGCAACCACAAGTCATGATTGTCCTTTTGAATGAGAGGTGAGCTTAGTTCTTACAATACTTTAAAGGGTGTGAAAAGGTATTTTGTCCACAATCATTGTCTCTCTCCCACCACTGCCCTAGGCCTTGGGCACCTTTAGGCCTTCTGGTTTAAGGACTACATGGCCCCCAGCGTATAAACACTTACTTGGGAAGGGGAACCCACGGAACTCTCGGACCCTGACATCTCAGGATGAATGGATTCCTCAGGTCAGCAAATCTGTATGCTGCCAGCTTCCAAGGACCAGCACCCAGGACTGGATGGATGCAGAGTATTTTTAACAAACACTGAACAAACATCTACTTGTTAAGTGAGCCAGCGTCTACACCAGAGCTGGGACTGGGGAAATAAAGATGAATACATCTCAGTCGCTTGCAGTAGCTGTTCAGAGGGTCCTGCAATCCAGTAAAGAAGAAGCATCGCTAACGTTCTGCAGGGCATGAGGACTGTTGACAGGAGCTGTTAGCTTCTTCATGCGTTACCTCCTCTAAATGCATTATGCACTCTTGTAAGAAGATACTAGGATCATTACTATTTTAGGCTGAGGAAACATACTCAAAAGCAGGTATACATTGTGTTAAAATCAAATGAGGAAGAGCTGGGGGGTGGACAGCGGTTGGCGAGCGAGCAGGTGCAGACTTAGCCAGACTCCAGCATCCTCGCTGAGTCTGCGGGGCTAAGAGGTAGGAAGGCTGTTCTAAAATCCGACCTCTACAGTGAGGTCAAGAGGAGAGAAGCCAGCCAGACCCTGGGGCAGGAGAACAGAGCAGGGGGGAGGCAAGGCAGACCCTGAGGGTGGGCCGAGGGCGGGTGGCAGCCCTGGGCCCGCATGGTGCTCGGTGCATGGGAAGCCCTCGATGAAGGCTAGAGGAATTTGCTCTATTTCTCTCATCAGTGAATTCTGGGGGCAGGATCAAAAGGAGGACGGTGGAGGCATGCCACCCCACTGTGGGGTTGACTCAAGGGGCCAGAACCCAGGTCTTCTTCTCATGGGACCTGCCAGCCTGCAGATTTACGAGAGAATCAGTGTAATCCTTCACTCAGAGGCCGTGGTAAACTTTGATGCAACCCTAAAACTACGTGGAGAATAAAAGCTTCGCCTGGTGGATCCTGCGAGGATGCGTGTGTGTGTGTGTGTGTGTGTGTGTGTGTGTGTGTGTGTGTGTGTGCACTCAGCCAAGCTCCCTCAGTCCCAAGCACACATGCGGGCTCCCTTTTCTTGGAGGAGGTCAGTGACAGCCCAGCCTCCCATTCACAGGTTGGAAAAAGAGCATTAATCTTCTTGACGTGGCAGGGGTGGGGGTGGGGGTTTGGGGGCCGGAATCCCTCAAACTGGGACATCCCTGGGAGCAGAGAGATCCTTGTCTTCTTCGACTGTGTGAACAAGCCTTGGTTCATAAGTTCAGGACATAAAGTCGGGGTGGGGGGCTTGAAGAAAATCAAGTAGCATTCCAGAAAACAAATACCGTCTCCCATCTTTCTCCTTACTACCTTTTTTAGGGGGATAAATAAGGGCAGACAGGGTTTCCCTGGTGGCTCAGAGGGTAAAGAATCTGGATGCAAAGCAGGAGACCCGGGTTTGATCCCTGGATCGAGAAGAACCCTCGGAGAAGGAAATGTCAACCCGCTCCAGGAATTGCCTGGAAAATCCCAATGGACACAAGAGCCTGGCAGGCTACAGTCCATGGGGGTCGAAAAGAGTCAGGCACGACTGAGTGGCTAACACTGTCACTTTCACTTCAAGGGCAGAGAGGGAGTGAGCTCAGTGCCCTTGGAGGAATTCTGCAGTGTTTTCTGAGAACAGACACCCGTGTCAGCAGGAGGGGCAGAAAAGGCAGGCCTGACTCGGTCTGAACTTGCGCGTGGAGCATAATTTATACAGCCAACGGCTTGTGCAAACTGCTGGCAAGCTGATGAGGCCACACCTTTCTCGAATGGGGTCCTTTACCTGGACTTCCCTACCTCCCCGAATCCTCTCTGTTCGCCTGGGCTTTGCAGCCACAGAGGGGACTCGGGTCCCGTCCACGCGGGATGAGAGCGGCAGGATGGGGAGTGAGGTGCGGGGCGGATGGTCAAGCACCCGCATCCATCGGGTACAGGACCCTGTGCCCGCACCCTCCTGACTCAGGCCTGGGGGCTTCTTTTCCCACCTCACCCTCGCTTCACGTCCAGTCTTCCCTCCTGTGGACCACCCAGCCCCCTCCCCCTCAAGCCCTGACTTAACCCAACATAGATTCTGCCTCTTTCTCAGCCCCACACCATGAAATACGGGCTGGGCCCTCATTGTTTCACTGGGGGCTTTGTCCCCTGGTGGGGACTTTGGAACTGTCCTACTCCATCTCTCCAGGGAAATGTCACTTTTCCTAGCCTTTCAGATCGAATCCTCCTGCTTGGTTCTTTTCCCCACAGCACTTCCCGCTTTCTTAACGTCCTGCTTCCTGGTGTGTTTGTACCTTCCCAGTCTCTCTCCACTGGAAAGTCGGGTGAGAAGGCAACTGGTCGCTTTTCTCCCCACTGCGGCCCCAGTGCCTTGAAGGACGCCTGTCTGCCACAGGGACTAGAGATGCTCAGGCCGGCGCAGTGGGGAGAACGGAGCCTGGAGCCAGCCGTGCAGACCTAGGACTTGGCTTGTTCTCTCCTCCACGCCCTGGGTGATTCCGGGCGGGTCCAACAGCCTCCCTGGGGCGGGATGACGGCAGCCCGTCCTCCCGTGACGCCAGAGCCCTGGAGCGGGGCACGTTAGGGACTCTCAGGCTTGGCCGGCCAACCTGCCTCTGCAGCCGGTGCCCCGCGCGCAGGGGCGGTGCTCGGGTGCGCCCGGGGCTGCAAAGTTCTTTATGGAACCTCCGGAGCAGGCTTCGTTAGTGAGGAGAGGAACGAGAAACAAAGAACGACCTTCCCAATTATTAATAAGGCAGCAACCCCATCCATCTTAATGAGACAGGGCGGAAAAACCCAGCGGCCCGGCAGCGGGTACACAATGGGATACAATAGAGACCTTGCTCTCCTTTTAAAAAGGAGGAAAGAAAGAGAGACAGACAGAAGGGGGAAAGCAGCAGAGATTGGAAAGCCAGTCCAAACATCCACCTCCGTGGCCCTCATAGAAGGTGTCCCCCATGGGCTTCAGCCACAGATGTCGGAAAAGTGCCAAGGGTGCGGTGGTCCTCTGCTGGGCGGGATGCTTCTTTGGCAGGGGGAGGGGATGGAGCGGTACCCAGCCAAGTGAGAACCTTCGATTCCTGGGTGCAGGATCTAGCAGCACAGAACTTGGTACCTGAAAAGGGATTTCAAAAAGTTTTGTTAACCTTTTCAGTTAGTAGCTCTCCCCCCAACCCCCACCCTGCCACCACCATGTGGTGTAAAAGACTTTCCGAGTCCTGGATCTGGGTCCTTCTACTGGTCCGCTGAGTGACTTTGGGCAAAGCGTTTAACATCTCAGCCTCCGTGTCTTCAGAACTAATTCACCTCCCAGATTTGCTGAGGTCCCACCACAGTCATCAACGTATCAGTAATCCTCTAAGTGTCTGATACAAAGGAGGTATTTAGCAAACCATCCTTGAAACAGAGTCTGAATCCCATCTCAGCTGGTGGAAGGTAAACAAGGGCTCCAGGCTGCAGCTGGGCTACCTTGATGGTGGGTCTGCCTCACGTCTGCCCTGATCGCCATCCCCTGGACCGCCTGAGGGCCCAGCACGGAGTAGCTGAATGGATGACGGAAAGGCCAGGACTCTAATAAAGATCTCAAGACAAGATGCTGATCAAGTGTTGATCCTGCCCTGAAAGGTGGGGAATCGCCCCTCCTTCTGGAGACAGTTCCCTGAAACATGGAAGCCCCATCAGCCCTAAGGGTCCTTGCCCCCACCCCCTACAGCAGGTCCCCCAGGCTGCGAAGTCCAGCTGGGAGCACCAGCCGTGCTCCTCTCCTTTCGGTTGCAATTCTCTGTCTGCAGGAGATGGTGGAAGGACGGAGGGAAGCAGCACACCTGGGCGTTGGAACACCGGCAGGTGGGCGGCACAGACAGGGCGTGGCCTGGAGCCCAAATCTCCAGCGGGATGACCGGTGTTCAGACACACCGGTCTCACCTCCAGTGGGGTGACCAGCCCTTGGACACACCCGTCTCACCTCCAGCGGGGTGACCGGCCCTCGGACGAGCCGGTCTCACCTCCAGCGGGGTGACCGGCCCTCGGACACGCTGGTCTCTTCTCCAGTGGGGTGACCGGCCCTCAGACGAGCCCGTCTCACCTCCAGCGGGGTGACCGGCCCTCGGACATGCTGGTCTCTTCTGCAGCGGGGTGACCGGCCCTCAGATGAGCCCGTCTCACCTCCAGTGGGGTGACCGGCCCTCGGACAAGCCGGTCTCATCTCCAGTGGGGTAACTGGCGCTCAGACAAGCTGGTCTCATCTCCAGCAGGGTGACCAGCCCTCGGACGAGCCCGTCTCTTCCCCAGCAGCGTGACCAGCTCTCAGACAAGCTGGCCATGTCCACCTAGGTCCAGGTGTTCTGGGCGGGCCACGGAAGACATCTCGATGTGGGGGAAGGGGAGGGAAGAGGGGCAGTTAGGGTGGTGGGGGACACGCTGCAGGGTGCCCCGGGGGTGTGCCCTCCCAGGGGCCCGGAGGCGGGGCAGGATGTCTCTGAGGTGGGTGCCCTGCTTTCAGGCGCTGCCGCCCTCCAGAGGAGGCAGGGCTGGATCCCAATTAGAGCCAAGGTTGCCTGCCAGTGACGGCTGCACGCTGCCAGCACCCTCATTAGCTTGGCAGGAAATCCCTGCTGCCTCACTGTGTCCCGCCACAGGCCCAGACACGCTCCCGGGGGGTCCCAGCCCCCGGGTCTCCGCCTCCCCACTCTTGTCGGGTGACACCCCGCCGGTCCAGCGTTTCCTGAGAGCAGACACGCCCAGGGCCCTATTTGTGGTGTGTGGGGGCAGGGTTCTCACCGGCCTCCCCATCCTGGGACACAGTCCAGTCCAAGCGGGAGAGGTGTGTTTCATGTGGCAAGTTATTACAGGACGAATTCCTGCCGCTGAGAAAGGATGGCCGCCAAGCTCTCTCCTGATATGACAGACATATGACCTTCCACAGCTCCCCTCTCGGCCCCTTCCTATGGGAGGGTCATCCAGCGATGGCCAGGAGGATGGAAGGGACCCAGGCAAGTTTGCTGGGAGGCAGCTCAGAGGCATCACCAGGGACCGCTGCCCCGCCCCCCACCCCTTGCTCAGAGTTGGAGCAGGTGGACCAAGCTCAGTGTCTCTTCCTAAAGGGATGCAGGATGCAACAGACAGATGACCAGACTGGACCTGGGTGTCCCGGGAGGGCAGGCAGCCCAAGGAGAGCACTCAGGGGGCAGTGAGGAGGCCACATGCCCAAGAGTGAGCAACGAGGCACAGCAAGATCCTTGCACGTAGTAGGAGCTCATTAAATGCCTGTTGATGGATTGATGGCGAGAGAGTTCTCCCTCCAGGCTTCTCTTCTGTGTGGTCTGGAAATGCAGATATGATTCTATAGGCAGCGTGAACTGGACAATGAGGGCAATTATCCAGAAAATGTGAGCCGTCACTCACCCCCTCCCACACGAAGGCTTTTGCAATAATTACCTGATGCTCCAAATGAGGCAGAATTTTTAAGAACCTATGTCATTGGGGCTGATATTAGAGACTTACCATGTTCTCTTTGCTGAGAAAAATGGTTATGTTGTTCTCTTTACCCAACCTCTTTTCTTTAACAGTAATATTTATTCTCTTACCCTTCCCCCCTACTCCCTGCCAAAGTGACGTATGGTCATTGTAGACATTTTAGAAAATGAAAAAAAAGCCAAAAGAATAAAGTTTAAACCGCCTTTGATTCCAAAAACCAGAGGCTGTGAACATTTTAGTGTTCCTATTTTCGAGTATTTAGTTATCTTTTCCCTTCTTTCCTTCCTTCCTTCTTTCTCTCCTTTCGTTTCTGTTTTACTTATTTTTAACTTTGTAAAAAATGTTTTATTTTGCTTATTTTTTTTGCCGACGTGGCATGCGGGTTCAGTTCCGCAACCAGGAATCCAGCCTGGGCCCCTTGCACTGGAAGCATGGAGTCTTAACCACTGGACCACCAGGGACGACCCCCTCCTTTCTTTTTTTAAATTGAAGGATGCATGTGTGCATGCTAAATCGCTTCTGTCATGTCTGACTCTCTGCAACCCTGTGGACTGTAGCCCACTAGGCTTCTCGGTCCATGGGATTATCCAGGCAAGAAGTGGGTTGCCATGCCCTCCTCCGGGGGATCTTCCAGACCCAGGGATCAAACCCATGTCTCTTATGTCTCCTGCATTGGCAGGTGGGTTCTTTACCACTATTGCTAGTGCCACCTGGGAAGCCCAAATTGAAGTATAGTTGATTTACAATATTATGTTAGTTTCAGACGAAGAGCAAGTGATTCATTTTTCTTCATATTATAATCCGTTGTAGGTTATTACAAGATACTGGGTATAATTTCCTATGCTCTACAGTAAATCTTTGCTGCTTATCTATTTTATGAATAGTACTTTGTATCACTCCCTTCTTTCTCTTCCTTCTATTCTTTCTGCAAAATTTGCATCATACTACATATACATTTGTATCCTATAGTCTCCACATTCATTCATCATTAGTTCATTTATTCATTCAGCAAGTGTTTCTGTTTTGAGTGCTTTCTAGGCACCAAGGCACGGTTCTATGGGATGCAGTTTTGAATAAAACTGATATAAATCTCTGCCTTTGAGACACGGTGGTGGAGGTATAAAGGGAGACAGACAATAAAATAAATGAGAAAAATATGTGGGTGTTAGAAGATCATAAGAGGTGGGTAGGAAAATCAAACAGGAAAAAAGAAAAACAAAAAAAGCAGGCCAATGGGTTGGTTGTGGTAGAAAGGCCAGGTACATTTTGAAATAGGAAAGACCTCCCCGAGCAGGTGATGTCACTGGCAGGAGAGCATTCCTTCCTGAGATGCCTCGTGTTCAACACCTGAGATCTGGGTGCTTGGAACGACTTTCTCAGGTGCACAAAAAATCTAGGCAGAATTCTTGTGTTTGCCATATTGATAATGCAATAGTGAAGAAGAAAAATGCAAAGAGAAGAGCTAAAAGCTGTCTCTCTCCAGGGGGGATCAGAGCACATCCCTGGCAGAGAAGAGAACCAGCTGGGAGAAGGCCAGGTCCGTGGGGGCGATGTTGTAGCACCTGCTTCTCTGCCAGTGGGGGATTCTCTCGTCTCTCCAGCTTGACACAATTGTTAAGAAATCACATCCAAACAGCCGGATTGTTGGTGATGGCTTTGCTTGTTTCACACTGGTCTTTGCCAAAGGTTATAATCATCACTAACATTTGCATTGGGCTTTTGAGTTTCCTGGTGTTTGGGGAGTTTCTGATGCAGTATGAGATGTAAAGGAAAGGAGATGTGGCCAGAGTATTCTTTCTACATAAAATGTCAAGGTTTGAAAGCCTTGAGCTTAAGTAGGCCGTATATGTGTGCACGTGCGTGTGTGTGGGTGTGGAAGTTAGTTGCTCAGTTGTGTCCAACTCTTTGCAACCCCGTGGACTGTAGCCTGCCAGGCTCCTCTGTCCATGGAATTCTCCAGGCAAGAGTACAGGAGTGGGTTGCTGACTTCCTCCCAAATTAAGGCCCTGAGGCTCAGAGAGGCCAAGAAATAGACCCCCTGGTTTGCTCAGGCAGGGAAACCAGACTCTTCCCATCACAGAGCTGATGGCTGATGTTATTACAGCACCGTTTCCTCCCAGAAGCCGAGCTGGTTTTTCCTAAATAAAACCCCCAACACGAAAGGTTGTTCTGGGGTTAACCACTGGTACCAGGCCTCGCAAATTAAATACAGAGCCTGCCTCGCCTGCGTCCAGGGCAGCAGCGCAGTCTCCGGTCTTGGGGGCGGCTGGCCCTGACCAGATGGTGTCTGCCTCCCAGCTCTTTTCTGGGTGCTGGGGCGCTTGGAGTGTGGGGCCCAGGAAGTAGCCTGGGCTGGTGCCCCCGTGCCCATTAGCCACCCGCTTCGGAAGCCCTGAATATGGACTTTGTCTGGCAGCCGCCATTCTGCTCCGAATGGACTAAAGCCAGTCATTTGGCAAAAATCAGCTCAGTTGCCGCCATTGTTCGTAAAGAGGCAGAGCTGAAAAGGCTTCGGGACTAATGTATTCTATTGTGCCCCGCCGGCCAGCCTCTGAGCGTGGGGAGGGGGCCCGCATTCCACAGACGCCCCCTCCCCCAGCGCTGGAGCTATGGAGCCAGCCTTTGGGGGCTGGGAGTGCCTCACCTCCCAGGGAGAGTCCCAGAAAATCAGGTGGGCAAGACACCCCATCTGGAACCGCCTCGGAGGAAAGAGAGGGTCTTGAGAGCAGCCAGGAGCCCAGTCTGAGAGCCAGGGAAGGAGTGGAAAAGTGGGGAGCTTCGCTGGAACCAGGAGCATCACGCTGGTGGTCCAGCCCTGCCTCCCTCCTCCCGCCTCCGCTCTGCAGGGCACAGCCACCAATCAAGCAGCCCCTTTCCCCTGCAACCCGTTCCCCATCAAGAACATTCCATCTCCGAGGACAAGAAGGGTCACGGGATTTGTTTGGAGCTGCCTGCAGATCTCTGGTTCCAGGGTCAGTCATGCCCGAACCGAGGGAAATATGATGTGTGAAAGATAAGGGGAGAGGACCTGGCGACAGGGTGCCTGGGCGGACACATTCATCACATGCGCCCTTTTGGCGCAGAGAAGCAGTTTTTTGAGTAGTCTTGGCAGACTATGTCTGGTTCCCTGTGTTTTTGCAAAACTGGACCTCCATCCGGGGCTTCCCCTCACCTTGGAGGGCTAGAGGGGACCACAGCCAGGGAAGGAGGGAGGGAAGGCCAGGTGTGGCCCCCTGGTGCAGGACTTTCCAGCATGACAGAGGCGTGCAAGTGTGATGCCTTTGGACTTCAGGATGCCCTGCTTCTTCCTGCCAGCCACCCCCTTTAATCTGTTATAACTGCACTTACTCTTGTGACAACAACTACCCAACCTTTGGGGGCAGTATCAGAAGGCTGAGAGCCTCCTTGTTAGTTAGCTAGTTAAGGGAATGGACAGAATGATGAGGGGAGAGAGAGCGATTCCTAGATGATAGAAGGATGGGTCTGAGATTGAATACGAGATCTCTGCATGCTGAACGCCACAGTGGGGGTGAGGTGGGGTCCTGGGGGGCTTGTTCTGGGGCCCAGTTCCTAGCATGTCCATTGATTTCCCTGAGTTGCTGGACAAGAGATGGACAGACGCAACTTCAAGATAAAGCACATTCCTAACAGGGTGTGACACTTTGTCATCCAGGCTCTTCCCACCGTCCCTCTCTCCAACTTAGCTCTGCCGACACCGGCCCCCTGAGGCATCTCTGATGGGTCTTTCTTTCCCATCTCTACGCTTGTAAGGGTCTGGGGACACATCTTAGATGCCCGCTTCCCCACAGGACCCAGCTCAGACAAAGCTTGCGTCAGGAGAAAAGGCAGGATGGAATCAACCCTCAGTCTGAAACCCCCACTGATTACGAGGAGGCACCTTCCTTGCAGTGGAGCCAGAAATAGAACCCCCAAAGCTGAGTTAAAATCATGAAGATGCAGAGCGTGTCATCTTCCAGAAAGGATATTTTATTCTCCAGTCAAGGCGCCAATGATGATGGCTGTAAAAGAAGATGCAAGTGATGCTGGTAAGAACTACGTGATGCCTCAGGAAGTGCTCGGTTACATATTTACAGATGAAAATGGCCGGAAAACTTTTCCCACCCAAGGAGCTCAGGCAGAACTTGGAAAGCACTCCAAGGCTGAGAGGTTCTACTTGGGAAGTTGTTACTGATGGAGCTTATACCGTATATTCAGCAGTTTGGTTAATAGACTACAGTTGAACGTCGAGAACAAAGGGGTTGGATGGACATGCTATGCTTTCCTGAGGGCTGGGGATTATGGCTTTCTTGTAACGCTGTAAATATTAAAAGGATCCATAAAAGGGCATGCTTATCTAGGGACAGATACTAAATAATATAGACTCTGGACCTGCTGGAAGATTACAGAAGTCTCCAGATACACAACTGCTTATACTGCAGTGCGTGGGGGAGAAAGTGTGGTCTATTTGCTCCTGGCTGGCGCGGTCAGCCTCGGAGGGATCAAAGGCCAGCACTTCCGTGCTGCCTACACTTTGCCTTGTAGCACCCCCTCGCTGTTTCCTTAAGAAAAGAGAGTCGCCTGTCCACCCTTCTGTCTTGTGAACGCGGTCTCATTGCTAAAGGATTGTCTGAATGCTCTATCCTTGGGGTGGCTGGTAAGCCTCTCCGTGACTGAGTCCCCTCTTCTGATAAGTAGGGGTCCATAAGCCCCTTCCAGTGGATTGCTAAATCAAGGAATACAGAGCAACGAGGGTGCTTGTGCGTGACAAATCCACTGACACCTAGATCGAGGATTCTTTTGCAGCTATAGGTATTGAAACAGAAGAAAGAAGAGTTTCTTAGGATGGTACTTCTCATTCTTAAATATGCATAACATGCCTATAAGAATCTTGTTAAAATGCAAATTCTGATTGAATATGCCTGGGATGAGGCCTGAGATTCTGCATTTCTGACAAGATCCCAGAAGCTACTGATGCTGCTGGTCTGGGGACCAGACCATGAATAGTAATGTCCCAGGAGGCAGTGAATAGTATTTTCAGTCCTCCAACTTCCCATCTGCTGTGAGAGTCTCTAAACAAGAGCAGTCACTTGGGTCACTTCAGTTTGTTTCTAACTGTGTGAAAGAGAAAACCAGAATGACTTTGAATTTCAACAAGTGAGGCAGAGAGACTGCAGGTCTGGCCCAACAGGAATTCTGAGGCAAGCCACTCAAGTCACTTCTTATGATCCAGGTTCTTCCCATCTTTCTGTCCCTACATTCTAGTATGTGAGACTTTATCTGCATGCTTGTGGTCCTCATGGTTGCAAGATGGCTGCTGTACCTCTTGGCATCACATCTGAACTCCAGGCCAGCAAAAGAGTGGAGGGAAGGTCAAGGTGCTTGCTTTCTAAGGCTGCTTTCTTTTTTTTTAAGCTTGCTGTGCAACTTGTGAGATCTTAATTCCTGAGTAGGGACTGAAACTGGATCCTCAGCAGTGGAATCAAGGAGTCCCAGCTGCAAATCTGCCAGGGAATTCCCTAAGGCTGTCTTTTTCAAAATGCTTCCCAGGGTGTCCCACTTACCAACCTGCACTTACTTCTGACTGCACAGAGCTGGGTCATAGGACCTGTCTCACTCAGGGATTCCATGTGATGACATGGCAGGCAGGGGCTTAAGTACGGAAAATGCAAGGATGAAAAGGATAAAACTTCTGGCTTCAAGGAACTTCTGGAGGAGCTCCAGACATGCAGACAAGCAAAGAACATTTGAGGAGGGCTGCCTGGATAGCTGTGGTGCACAAGGGCAAACAGGGGGCCACCCTGGCCTTGCAGGGAGAGCCTGGGGAGTGGCTAGACATGAAACGATGGGGAGCTGAATCTTGGGTACCGGCTGGGACGACGGTGGGCCTGCAGGGGCAGCGTGGTGCATTCTGGGAACGGCGCATCCTCTCGCTCCTCCGTGGGAACTGCCCTGGGGCTGGGATGCAGCGGCACGCCTGCAGGACTCCATAGGGGCTCCTACCTGGCATACGACCAGGTTGATCGTGCCATACTGGTTTTAAAAGATTTTTAATATTCCCCCTGGGAAGACCATGCAACTTTGCAACTCTCAAGATGTTCAGGGCCTGGAGAGGACTGTGGACAGACCTTCCACCTTACATCATGGATGAGCTCTGGTACAGCGCTCTCTTTCTCTCTCTCCCTGGTGTAGCGAGCTCTCCCGCTTTGCATGGTTTGCAATCTTTTCTCCTCTAGAGCTTTTCTTCTGGGCACCCACATGATGGAAGGTTGGCGGCACGTGTTTCGTTGGCAGCTGCAGGCTCAGAGCATTGTAGTTCCCTTGGCAACCCAGGACCCCCCCGAGTCCCCTTTCCTGACAAGCAGTCCGCACACCCCACTTCTGACCCCGGCAGGCACCCGCAACTCTGTCCTGCTCTTCTGCAGGGAGACGATGGGTGAGTGCCCATCAGGTGTGGTGACAACACTGATGCTCTGAAGCCAACCACCCTCTGATCTCCATCCACATCTGGGGGCCCCTCTCCCAGTCTTAGAGGTCGTGCTCACCTGAGTTCAGGCACTCTGCCCCCCACCCCCAGGACCCTCAGGAAGGCACCTCGTGCACTTGCCCCTGCTTCAGACCCATCTCACCATCCCTCCCTCTCTCGAAACCATTGCCTCCTTCTAGCTGGTCTCTGGGAAGAACTTGATATATGAAGTTACGATAAGATGTCAATGCCAGCAGAGGCTCTCTGGGTTTCTGTCCCCAGAGATGGGCATTTCACAAAGGCAATTGTGTTCGAGTCAACAGGTTTGGAATCCAAGATGGGTTTTCCTGACCTGAGTCTGTCCAGCACAGAGCCCAGTAATGGCTGGACTGCTAGTAAGGGTCCCACCACTCTGAGCCTCTGGGTCTTCTATTCAAGGGGAATAACCAATTGCTCCGCCTGCTCAGAGGCTTTCGTGAGGCCCAAAGGCGATAATGCAGGTGGAGTGAGGCCTGGGAAGGATGGCAGAGGGGCAGTCACTACTGGGGATGGGGGTGGGTGGGGGGGAGAGTGCCTGAGCTCAGGTGAGGGCCGCCTCTAAGACCGGATGCGTTCTTCATGCAGAGGGAGACTGAGAGAGGGGACCTCCAGCTGCGGATGGAAATCAGAGGGTGGTTGCCTTATACCTGATTGACACTTGCCCATCCTCTCCCGGCGCCTCTTTTATATCAAACCCCCGAGAAGGGCGGGGCGCGGGGCTCCTCCTCGCGCTCCCCGCTGGCCGCCCATCCCCCCTCGGGAAGCCGTCTCAGCAGATTTATGGGCCCCTATGATGGAAGCCTGTGCCACTTCACTTTCACTGCCGGGATCGCCAGAGCGGAGGGGTTCCTAAGGATTCACTTTCTCTGCTCTGTGATGGCCAAGCAAAGCCCAGAGCTCTGAGCCACGACCTGGCACTGGGTCTCACCAATGCCAAGGCTCTTCCAGCTTCTCTTGACCCTCCTCCACTCTCAGATGCTGTCAGAGGCTCCCAGGATCCCGGGCCTTTTGGGTTCCAGATGCCGATTTTTTAACAGGCTTGTGTTAGCATTTGGGGGTCAGGGTCCACACAGGATTTACAGGAAGTTCAGTTATTCTCCAGGAATCGTCCAGGGCGTTCACCAACTCCCCCACGGCCTGTGCCCACTGGTTACTCAGCAGCCTACTTGGTGCAGGCCCCCTGGGAGAGGTGAGTGGGATGGGTTTCTGCCCATAAGGTTCACTCTGAGGGTTAGAGGGATGCAGGGGGAAGACCCAACCCGCCACTGTTGCCTCTGAAGATGGAGGAGGGGGCCAGGAGCCAAGGAGTGGGGGCAGCATCAGAAGCTGGAAAAGACAGTAAAAGTCCCAGAGCTTCCAGAAGAAACACAGCCCTGCCAACAGCTTGATTGTAGCCCAGAGAGGCTCTGACCTCCCGAACTGTAAGACCTGTAAGACGACAATACATCAATACATCTTACAAAAGCCCCACACTGTTGTTGTTTAGTCACTCACTCATGTCCGACTCTTTGCAACCCCGTGGACTGCAGCACACCAGGCTTCCCCGTCCTTCACTATCTCCCAGAATTTGCTCTAACTCACGTCCTTGAGTCTGTGATGCCATCCAATCATCTCATTCTCTGTCTTCCTCGTCTCCTCCTGCCTTCAATCTTTCCCAGCATCAGGGTCTTTTCTAATGAGTTGGCTTTTCGCATCAGGTAGCCAAAGTATTGGAGCTTCAGCTTCAGCATCAGTCCTTCCAATGAATATTCAGGACTGATTTCCTTTAGGAATCACTGGTTGATCACTCTGTTCACAGTATAAGGTGCTGAGGATCAGTTCCTCTGCAGTCAAAGAGAACTATTTGAGTTATTTGTGCTGACTTATTGCCTTAGTTCTCAGGAAACAATGCAAAATTGATGTTCAAGTATATACCTCTTTTAGCCTGGATCCTTCCCATATCTGCCTCCTTCTACTACATATTTATGTATTTATTGGGGGTGCAGAGACTTTCTGGGCACTTACTGTATGCCTGACACCATGCCAGATGCTAAGGTTGCAAGGATAAGTGAGACAAAATAAGACAAGATCCTGGCCCTCCAAGAGTTCCCGGTCACGTAGAAGACCCCGAAAGCAAGCAATTATAAAATAGGAGTGTGGTAATGAAGTGTACACAGATGCTCTGGGGAGCAGAGAAGAGGAAGTGGTTAATCCCACTAAGGGTGGAGAAGGAAGGTGATGGGTCAAGAGGGGAATTGGGCAAGGTTGCTGGGAGGAGGCAATGCTGGAGGGATGAACAGGTGGGTTTGCCATGTGAAATATAGGATGCTCATTTCAATTTAAATTTCACATAAACAGGTATAAGGTGTAGTATAAGTATATCCTATGCAATATTTGGGACATACTTATACTTAAAAAAAATCTCTTGTTCATCTGAAATTCAAATTTTACCAGATATCTTATATCTTTATTTGCTAAATCTGGTAAGTCTATGAGTTGGAGTTTGTACAGAGGTGGAGGGAATTACTGACAAAATGACATGCATGATCTGGAGGATGGAGGTGGGATACTGGAAGGACGTTGGAGGACAAGGTCTTGATTCCTACCGAAGTCTGGGCTTTTTCCTGTGGACAGTCAAAAAGTCTGTGAGGGTTTTAATCAGAGAAACAAGCCATTAGAGATTTTTTAATGTTAAGTTAAAAATATGTGTATTCACTAGAGACTCATACTTGGAACTTTGGAAGAACTCTTAACTTAGAGTTCTTGAGTCATTTAGGATACCTTAGATTGTTGTATGTATCCAACTTTTATTGAACTATACATGCAGAGAAGAACTCATATACTGTGTATTCAGTTATTATTATTTTTTTTTGTAAATCGTGAATTATTCTGAATTTTGTTAGTTTTTCTTCCTTCATTTATCTGGATGATCCTATGATCATCTCATTTGTTCTATTAATGCAGTAAATTAAATAGATTAATTTTTGAACTTAAAAAATATGAGTCCTTATCAATGTATGACAAAACCCACTGAAATGTTGTGAAGTAATTAGCCTCCAACTAATAAAAAAAAAAAAAATATGAGTCTTAATCCCCTCTTTTCTGGAAGACGGTATAGAAATTCTACAATGTATATATTTATAATTAAGGTAGTTAAGTGAATACAAAGGGCCAAGCCCAGTTTGACAAAGACTCATCTGGAGAGTGAGAGGGTGGGTCTGTCTGAGCGGTGGGGCAGGGAATGTATGACTGTGACCTTGAGGTTCAGGGTAGGCCCACTGCTGCCAGATTAGCGTGGCCTGGGGAGCAGAAATTACAGGGAGCACAGTTTCCCTTCAGGAAAGGGAGAACATTCTACTGAAGTTGCCTGAGTCTGGTGGCTGTGTCCCCAAGAAGCGACAGGAGCCAGTGGTGGCAGCTTGGGGCTCAGCCAGCCCCCATCAAGTGTGGTCCAGAGGTTCACCAGTCCTGTCCTGGATACTTCAGAATGCATTTGGAGGGACTTCCCTGGTGGTTCAAGTGGCTAAGACTCTGAGCTCCCAATGCAGGGGGCTCTGGTTCCATCCCTGGTCAGGGAGACTAGATCCTGCATCCTGCAACTGAGAGTTTTCAACCCACAACAAAGATCAAAGATCCTGCGTGCCACAGTTAAGACCCAGGGGTGGCTCAGTGGTAAAGAATCCACCTGCCAATGCAGGAGACACGAGTTCAATCCCTGGGCGGGAAAGATCCCCTGGAGAAGGAAATGGCAACCTGCTGCAGTATTCTTGCCTGGAAAGTTCCATAGACAGAGGACCCTGGGGCAGGGTTGGGGGGTGGGGGGCGGCTTCAGTCCAAGGGGTCGAAAAGAGCTGGACGCAACTGAGCATGCACACAGCCAAATAAATAAATAAAAGAATGCATCTGCAGGGCAGCTCTCATGTTACATGTTCTTAGGACAATAAAAAGTGAATAAAAAGAAAGATGCAGAGGGGTGCTTGCCTGTGAGAAGATGGGACTGGACTATGCCTTTAAGTGTTTATGGTTCTTCCTAGACAGTTCCAAGCCCCACACAGCAAGTCAGGCCAGTTCTTGAGTCAGAGGGGCCACAGGACGTTTGTACCTCCATGGAGGCAGAGTGGAAAAGATGCTTATCCAAGTGAGAACATTACTGGGTTTCATGTTGTCTTCTGTGGAATGCCACTTTATTTGTGTGTTTATTGGTCACGAGGCACGTGGGACCTTAGTCACCTGACCAGGTGCATTGGACACCACGCCCCCCCGCGTTGGAAGCTCAGAGTCTGAACCACTGGCTCAGCAGGGAAGTCCGTGGAATGCGACTTTAAACGTTGCAGACCTTAGAAGCCTAACTGTGAACCTCAGCGACACTGGATGCTGAGAATCCACAGATGGTACCTTCTGAGGGAGCGGGGCAGGCATTAACTGCTCTGATCTACAGACGAGCACTCAGCCCAGGGAGTCAAGTACGAGTCACCCAGCCACAAGAAGCCACACCCTGCGTTTCCTGACTCTGGGTCAGGAGGCTTTTCTCCACGTGGCCACAGACCCATGACTGCCCAGCCACAGGCAGGAGACCCTCCCCTCCGCCCTGCTGTCCCACTGCTGGCTGACCGAGAGGATGCTGAGTGTAGTTCTGGGGAGTGTGTGGTTAAGGATCTGCCTTGTGATGCAGGGGATGCAGGTTCGATTCCCAGTCAGGGAACTAAGATCCCACGTGCTGCCGGGCAACTAAGCCTGCGTGCCACAACTAGAAGATTTTGCATGTCATGGCAAAGACCCGATGCAGCCAAAGAAATAAATACATAAAATTAAAAAAAATATATATATATATATATATTTTTTTTTTTTTAAAAGAGCAAAACCTGCTGGAAAGTTTTCCCCACCTCATTGTTTTTCTTCTTTTTCTGGCTGCACTGTGTAGCGCAGAATCTTAGTTCCCAGACCAGGGACCAGGATTGAACTCATGCCCCCTAGAGTTGAAGTGGGAAGTCTTAACCACTGGACCACCAGGGAGGTCCCAACTGCCATTTTTCTAGCAAAGGGCAGGGAGGAGCTCTGGGTGTAGGTGCTGGGAGGCCCCACAGTGATCCTGCTTGGCCTGACCATCAGCTTCGGGCTATGGGGAAGCTGAAGAATGCCTCCTTAAGCTGCGGGCTTGAGGCAACAGCGGACGCACTCCCAATGTTCTTGTACAGGCACCTGGCAAGGTGGGGAAAATAAGAACTTTTTGGAAATGAAAAACACAAATGTGAAGGTATATTTTCGCCCCTGTTCATTTAAGAAGGAAAGGTGTGCCTCCTGGTCCATGATCCCATTCTGGAGACCCCTGGCTTCTGAGATCTCTGTCATGTCAATAGCACGTTTAAAGAACCTTTGTTCTACAACTTTCTCCTCTACACAGACACAGACACAGACACACACAAATTCTTGCCTAGCGGAGGGCAGACTGGGCTTTGAAGTGCAAAGTTTTGACGACATGACTAAGGACAACCTCCCTCCCCCGCCCCTTGCAAAACCCCAACAACTGCATTCGCCTCTAAAATACGGAGTGTTGGGCTATTCTGCCTGGCGCTGTCTTACAGTACGAGAACTGACTGGGGCTGGCCGTCATCCCTCAGAGTCCTGTTCAGTGCTTGGTCGCTCAGTCATGTCTGACTCTTTACAACCCCATGGACTGCAGCCCGCCAGGCTCCTCTCTTCGTGGGGATTCTCCAGGCCAGAATACTGGAGTGGGTTGCCATGCCCTCTCCAGGGGATCTTCCCAACCCAGGGATGGAACCAAGGTCTCCCACATTGAAGGCAGATTCTGAGCCACCAGGGACGTCCGTGGAATGACTCTAAGCATTGCAGACCATAGAAGCCTAGCCTTGAAGTGAAGTGAAGTGAAGTCTCTGTCGTGTCCGACTCTTTGCGACCCCATGGACTGTAGCCTACCAGGTTCCTCTGTCCATGGGATTTTCCAGGCAAGGATACTGGAGTGGGTTGCCATTTCCTTCTCCAGGGGATCTTCCCGACCCAGGGATCGAACCCAGGTCTTCTACATTGTAGGCAGACGCTTTACCGTCTGAGCCACCAGGGAAGTCCCTAGCCTTGGTGTGGGTTAAAGACTGTCAGTGGACTGAGACTTGAACCCTGCCTTTCCAGCTGGGCCTTGGGAGGAGCCAGAAATGCACTGAGTTTAAGATTCTGGGGTCTTAGTTGCACTCATACTCCCTGTATTTCTTGGGACAGTCATGTCCCTGGGTGCCCCAAGAGGCCTCTCGCTGAGACTGTTTGGGGGTGATCAATCAGAAACAACCAGACCTAGGCTAGGCCCTCCCACGAATGGAACTGTGACATTTACTCCTGCCTCGAGACCCCCAACGACTGATGGAGGGGCAGTCCCATGAACTAATTTCCCGAATTTTCATATGGGACAGACATATGGGTCCTTCCACCATTTGGGGAAACAGAACAGACATGAGTGAGGGCTGGGCGAAGCCTGCATCCAGAGGTGACAGGATGTTATCTGCTAACACAACTCTTTGCAGGGAGTGAGTAAACAGGCACATTTGCCTTGGGACCGAGGGCCTGCCTCCGGGGGAGAAAAGGACCCCTACCAAACTGCATTTTTCTCTAACTGCCCCTTGAATTGAGACACAGTTGCCTGGTTTCCTGCGGTCTCTTCTCTGCCTGTGAGGAATGTCTTCCCCAGCTTCTGGGCTGAGCATTACCAATTGTTTAGGGATTAACCCTTTGCCACCCGAAGGAGTCTCGCTCTCCCCCCATCTCTTTTCCTCCACATTGCTCCTCTTGCTTTAGAGCACCTTTCATCAGCTTAGAAATGATGGAGAAGTTGGCCACCAACACACGCTCCCTGGGTGCACAGTGGCATCACTATGTCTTTAGGCGCAGGACTGCTTTAAGAGCCTCTCTTCATCGAAAAACTCAAGTCGTTTGACTTGGAATCTGTCCATCAAGAAATTTGGTCTGCAGGGTCCAAAGTCAGCTTCCCACAGCAAGGCAGCGCCTCCTCCGGTGTCTGCCTTCAGCTAGGGCTCTGTGGCCCATTTGCCACCTGGGGTGGTGTCACGCCACTCAGACGCGATCTGCAGTTTTCTCTGAGCCTCCTCTTCACCCCACACTTTGGGACACAAGCAGTGTGGAGACCCAGCCAGCCTCAGGGACAGTTGTTGCTCTTGCCTGTCCCTGGGGTTGGTTGTGGTCACACTCCCAGCTTTCTGGAGCTTGGGCCTCATTACAAAGGATCCCCAGGGACTCTGAGGTGGAGGGTGGCAGGGGGACCACCCTCTGTTCCAGGGTGATGGTGGGGGTCGGGGGTGGGCTGGATGGAAAGAAAGGGCTGTTTCTGCTGGGACTTCTTTCTTGCCTTCTGTCTGAACAGGAACCCTTGGTTTTTGACTTGAGGTTCCTGGGCTGGCTCTGAATGTAGCATGTGTGCCTGAGTGATGGACTTGATATTTACACAAGCCACGCTGATAAGTGCACATGTGTTTTTAATGTTTTGGCTTTCTAGACCACAAACATGTCAATGTGCATATGCGTGCACACACAGACGTGCTGTCGGCCTGGGCCTTGAGCAGGGCTCTCTTTTCCCTTCTTCTTTTCCTTTAAAAAAACTACAACAAAAAAACCACAATTGTCCTCCCCAAATCAACACCTTTGTGCGCACCTTTCCCTTCCACACTGCCTCGGAACTGTCGGAGGGCCATCATCCGGTTGTCCCACCTGGAAACGCGGCTGTCTTTTAAAGCCAGCAAACGGCCGGACTCCACCTTCCCCCGGGTCTTCGCGGGAGCCGAGCTCCACCGGGCCGGGATGGAAAGGCAGACTTTCCTCGCTACAGCCTTCCTGAGCCCGGGTCCGCCGGCAACGGCCGCTTTCCTACTGCAGCCACAGAAAACAACACCGAGAAAGCAGTCTGCTGCTGCGTTAAGTTAGCGAAAAGTGTCAAAAAGAAAAAAAGAAAAAAGTCTTGATTATCTCATGGACTTGCAAGTGCTGTTACGCGTCCTTGCTTTCCTGAGATCTGACTCAAGCTAGCTGCAGCGTTGCGCATCCTTTTTACCCTCCGCACGCTTCTCTCCAACCCCTCTCTCCTTTCCTTTTTTCTTTCTTTCTTTTTTTGTCTTTTCCTCGTTTTCCCCCCTTCTTCCTTCTTTTATTTATTTATTTTTGGTTTTGTTTTTTAAGGGGTGTTGACCTGCGCTGAGTTCTGGGGAGCCGAGCCCTCCCGCCCGCGAGCCGATTGGCCGGCGGCGCGGGTGACTGACGGGCGGGCCCGGAGCGCTCCCGGCGGCCGGCGCTGATTGGCCGGCGCGGCTCGGAGGGCTCGGCCGCGGGAGCGCCGGGCACTCGGGTCCCGCCGCCTCGGGCGCCTGGGCCGCACTCGGGCCGCGCGCTCGCCTCCCCGCGCAGCTTTCCTGGGCCGCCCCGCCAGCGCCAGGCAGGAGCGCGCGGCCGCCCAGCCGGGCGCGGGTGCGGACGGCGCCTTTTGTCCCCGGAGCCGGGGAGGGTGCAGGGTGGGGCGGGTGGGTTCCTGCAAGTTCGCGGCGGGACGCGCGCGGGGAGACCACCGAGGACGCCCCGCGTCGCGGGGGCCGGGGCGCCGAGCATGGGCGGCGGGCGCTGGGCCGCGGCGGGCGCGCTGCTGGCGCTGGCCGCCGGGCTCCTGGCCGCGGGCTCGGCCAGCGAGTACGACTACGTGAGCTTCCAGTCGGACATCGGCGCCTACCAGAGCGGGCGCTTCTACACCAAGCCGCCGCAGTGCGTGGACATCCC
This sequence comes from Cervus canadensis, assembly GCF_019320065.1. Classification (NCBI taxonomy): domain Eukaryota; kingdom Metazoa; phylum Chordata; class Mammalia; order Artiodactyla; family Cervidae; genus Cervus; species Cervus canadensis. Next base: position 34,073,194 of record NC_057416.1, on the reverse strand, counting down.
GGCCGACCTGCGGCTGTGCCACAACGTGGGCTACAAGCGGATGGTGCTGCCCAACCTTTTGGAGCACGAGACCATGGCCGAGGTGAAGCAGCAGGCCAGCAGCTGGGTGCCCCTGCTCAACAAGAACTGCCACATCGGCACCCAGGTCTTCTTGTGCTCGCTCTTCGCGCCCGTCTGCCTGGACCGGCCCATCTACCCGTGCCGCTGGCTCTGCGAGGCCGTGCGCGACTCGTGCGAGCCGGTCATGCAGTTCTTCGGCTTCTACTGGCCCGAGATGCTCAAGTGCGACAAGTTCCCCGAGGGCGACGTCTGCATCGCCATGACCCCGCCCAACGCCACCGAGGCCTCCAAGCCCCAAGGTGAGGCGGGGGTACCCCGGGCTGCGCCCCGGGCCTGGGGACGTGGCCCTGCCCGACGGCCTCGAGACGTCCGAGGTGGTGCCCGGCGGGGCAGCCCCGCGCGCGCACCCGCTCCGGGTCGCGGAGCGGCTGCCCTGGGAATCCAGTTTCCAGGAAACAAAGCGTTAGCTCCGGGTCCCAGGAGAGCGCTTTTCTCCCCTGGGAGGGAACCGAGTCCTCATCGGAGCTTTGAACCCCCGGGACGAGATGCCGCCGGGGCTGGGGGCGGGAAACACAACCCAAACTCTAAATCTGGGAAGCTCAGGAAGGCCGAGCAAATGCTAAGTTGCAGCTTTGTTTATATTCTTAGGTTCGAGGAGGATTTTTTTTTAAAAAATCGCTTTTCTTAGCTAGTCATTCAGCCAAGTAGCTCCCGGACTGGTGCAAAACGAGCTGAGAAAAAAAGTTTAGAAACTGCAAGCCTTTCTGTTTCCTCCTTTTAGGTAACAGTTTCGGGAGACTTGAGGGAGGGGGGTGGATGGAAAGACTCTTCTCCCCCATTCTTGCATACCCCCTGCTTCTCTCATTCACACAAATCCTCAGGTAATTAGAAAGATAAAATTGTCATTAGCTCATTGTTCCGCTCTCCTTGGGGAGCGGACCGCAAATTGAAGACTTTCCTAACAGCCCCGGGGATGGGCAGGCGGGTGTTCTCGGAACCCCTCCCGCTTAAAGGGCAGCTCTTGACGGGGGAGGAGGCACATCACCGCGCCACCTCCCACCCCCAGGCCACAAGACAGAGCAAAACAAGTTAACAAGCCAAAAAGAAAAAAAAAAGAAAAAGAAAATCCCCAACAAACCAACACCCCAGCACCATTGCCTGAACTTTGAGAGGAATGAATTCAACCCCGACTTCTTCGGAAGCAGAGTTGAGGCTCAAAGAGCTGCCAGTGATCAGAGGTGGGAAGCTGGGTGCCCTGGGCACCCGGCGGGTGTCTCCAGGGCTTTTGGAGGACAGGGCTTAAGGTGTGTGTGTGTGTGTGTGTGTGTGTGTGTGTGTGTGAGTCGGGGGGGGGGGTGGGGGTGGAAAAACCTGTTGCTTGCTGGCTCAGCTTATCTCCAAGTGATGCCGGAGGAGGAATGTCTCCTGCGGGGCAGGCTCCCCAGCGTGAGGGTTGGGTAGTCTGGGGAAGGGCACCCTGAAATTTGAATGCCTTTCCTTATTTCAGGGAGGGCGGAAATAGGTCCAGAGTGGGGGGTGTGGAGTTGGGCCTGACGGGTGGACAGGGCAACAGCCCGAGGTCTGGGCCCCATGGTCGCCCTTCCTGGAGGTCCGCGCAGGCTTCACCTTCGGGGAGATGCTGCCGGTACCTGGAGCAGACTAAGCCCTTGGTGTTCTGTCCGGATAGAACCCACGGGATTTTCCTTCTTCCCTCTGGGACAGAAGCCCAACACTACCCCCAGAGACCGCGGCCAGCTCTGCTGGGGCAGAGCCCACCCCCAACTGCCCCTGTGTGGTACGAGCGAAGACAGAAACCTTCCGGGGGGGACTGGCAGGTGGGGGCACTGGCTGGGGTGCCTCCTTATGTATGGACAAGAATCCTCTCAGCTCGAACACCTCCCGCCCCTCGCCAGAGGCAGGGGTGGTTGAGGGAAGGGAAACCAAAATCCATGCTGTCTTCTTGGAGACCCCCTTGGCCCCCCCGAAGTCTGCCCTTGGCACCATCTGCCTCCTCCCTCCATCCCAGGAGTGCTCAGGTAGCTCCCTCTGGACCAGCCACACAGCCGTGAAGGGACCAGTCTGGGGTGGAACTTGGGACCTGGTTCTTCCCACCGTGTGTTTGGTGACCGGTTCTGCCGGAGGCCCTGCTCCTACCCGGGACTGCAGCCCCTTCAGTGGGAGGAACCTCACCCAAAAGGCGTCCCCCGGGGCTGCCTGGTCACTGCTGTCAGCTGAGCCTGGAAGTGGGAAGGATGGGTGTGTGTGTGTGCGTGTGTGTGTGTGCAGGTCAGGGGGAGAGACCAGACTCCTGGTCTTCATCCCTCATGGCTCATGCCCCCAGAATAAGAACTGATACTTTTGGAGGCGACCAGGTACACGTGCCCCATTTTTATCCTTTATTTCTTTTTATTCTGTAAAATTAAAATGGGATTTTCAAAGCAGTGACCTGTCTCCGAATGCCGGCTGGCTGGCTTCTGTTCACATAGGGGGGCAAGTACTGTTTAGGGTACTGGGGCAGGCCTTTGGGACCACACATCATTTAAGGTAAACTTGATAATGAGATGAGTCAAAGGAGGCTCCCTTGCACCCCCAAAAAGCTGAGGCTCAAGCTGCTTCAGTTATGGGAGAAGCACTTTTTTTTTTTTTTACAGAAAAGTTATTTCTCAATCTTGCACTTGCATTGGACCCGCGTGCACTCCCAGGCCAATACACTGTCATTTCTCCTCCCTGCCAGGTTTTACTGATTCAAGCTCCGTGAAGGAGCACATACTTTTAGTTTTATTTTGTTGTTGTTTAGGCATGTCGTGCGTTAAATCAGCCTGACTGTTTCAGGCGCAGATTGCAGAGGCCGCGGTGCCTCATTCTTCCCTAGAGCCCTCCTTAGGGTCCCTTCCCTGTATTGAGGAGCTGGCCAGGGAAGACCTGCTGTGTGTGTGTGTGTGTGTGTGTGTGTACAGTGTGCATGTGTGTGCATTGATTAAAAAAAAAAAACACCACGTGTTTCTGAGTCCAGTTGCACTCCTCTTCCCCTTAGATATTGATGAAACACAACACCTTTTGGTTTTTGCTTCTTTCACTTGAAACATTTGAAATACATCTGCAAACAGCCATTTCCTCCTGCCTCTCTGATGGATGACTGGGTGGGTTTGATTTTTTGCACTCAGGCTGCCTGCTGCCCCGCCCCGGCACAATCCAGAGGCCACAGATTAATATTGCCCTTCAGAGCTGGCTGTGGGAAAAGGTGAGGCGGGCTGGGGAAAATACACGGAGCTCACCCCAGTCACCGCCTGCCCCCGTGGGAGACGCTGAGCGCCGGACGTGGCGATGGGGCTGAGAACAGTGAGAGTGGTGTCCAGAGCCCTGGGCTGCCAGTCAAGTCGGGGACTCAGGGTGTCCAGACCTGGTGGTCTGAGGGAGCCGAGGCCACCCGGGGTTTGTGTTCGGATAGTCCTGCCCTGCCGCTTGTTTGGCCAGATTATATTCATTGAACTTTGCCCTGTGATAACTTCCGTTAAAATTTTTTTTTAACCCAAACAAGGAAGGTCCCCCAGCACAGTCCACACTCCCCAGGCCGGTACCTTGGTCCTTCCCATGCGGTGGGACTACCCTTCCATTTTTCTGCCCTTGGAAGCCAGAACCAGGATGCACAATTCCGGGTAAGCGTTTCCCTTTTGTCAGAAACATGACCTCTGGAATCCCATCTTAAGTTCCGGCTGAGAAGCACAGTTCCAGCCTCCGGGTCCAAAGATAGTCCCACCGTCTTCTGCTTGGAGCGAGGCAGTGGTTCCTGCTGGCGAAGGAGTCTGGACAGTGCGTGGCCCTGGGCCCAGCATCAAGGTGGGAGAGGGGTCTGCCAGCAAAGACGAAAGCCTGTGGCCTCTGCTGGGCCTCACAGGGCCCCTGCCTGGGAGCGGGGTGTGGTCAGGCATCCCTTCCCGGGCTCAGGGGACCAGCTGTGTTCCTGGGGGGCGGCGGCTCCGGCCCCAGAATGCTGTAGCTGACTCCCTGTCCGCCGTGGGAGGCTCTGCCCATTTCTCTGGACCACAGAAGTGCTCCAGGGCCAAGGAGATGCTGCCGTAGGAGCCACAGAGAGGGAGGGGGAAGGGAGGAAGAAGAGTCTTAACGGGAGTGGAGGTCGCTCAGCACACCGCCCTCCTTTGTGACTTGCGCAGAGTTCTAGTGCAGTGCTGGATAGAGGCCCCCTAGGATGTGCTCAAGCTTTCCTGCAACCTGGATAAAACTCCAAGATGTATGATAGATGATGGAGGCGATGCTGCTGCTGACGGTGGGATGGTGGGATGGTGGTCGCGGTGGCGGTGACAAGCCACCTCCCCTTCTGGCGATTCCACTGGGTGGCTTTCTCCCAGCTCTTCCACCGGGCCCCTTCACCTTCCAGGGGAGGGCCCCTCCAGCATCTGCGGCATTTGGCCGGGAGGAACCGCTGGCCCTGGCTTCCAAAGCCTCCTCCCCCCGGGGCCTAGCCGCCTCCAGTTGCCCCCCTGCCTGTGGCACACACACCTCCTCATCAAAGCACTTCACGGTGTGAAAACGCCAACAGAGGGTCTCCCCGTCCCTCTCGGTCCTTCCATTTGGCAGCAGGGCTGGTGATGCCCCCCCAGCCCCCACCCAGCTCCTGCTCCCCGACCCGCAGGATCTATCTGCAGCAGCCCTTCTGGGCAGGGGTGTTCAGGGCCTGTGGTTGGACTTTGTGAGTCTGGCTGATTTTGTTTCTTGGCTCATGGAGAGCTGGTCAGATGGATTGGGGAGTTTGGAAACAGGAGTGGGGCAGGAATCAGGTGGGTATTTCAAGGGGAGGGGAGAAAACAGGAAACAAACAAAAAACTGGGCTAGAAGTGTTTGGTTACAAGTCAGCTTTTCCCAGGGACCCACCACATCAAGACACGATTCATAGGACCCGCCCCGTTCAGCCCCAGATAATGTTGTGAATAGCTGTACCATATGCAGTAGCTCTAGTCCCTGAATTTTCAAGGAACTCGATATCTGCCTTGGTTTCCAAGACTCGTCTTTTCTGGGATTGCCTTTCAGAAATTCCAGAAGACTGTTAGCCGGCTTCTAGCCTGGTCCCGAGGCTGATCTCTGTCTGCCCCGGGGGCAGCTCCTCCAGCATCCTCGCCCCCCGGTCACTCAGCTCCTGTCCTCCCCTTTCCTCTCCTAGGCACGACCGTGTGTCCTCCGTGTGACAACGAGCTGAAATCCGAAGCCATAATCGAGCACCTCTGTGCCAGCGAGTTTGGTAAGAAAGCGGCCCAGGCTGCCTCCGGGAGGTCGGGCATCCCTGGCTCCTCCTGGTCTGAGTCCCTGGAGCAGAGCCTTTTGGAGCTTCTTTTTGGAGATGTGTGTTCTCTCCCTCCATCCTCTCCCCAGACAGCTGCTTTTCTCAGGCTGATTTGGGAGACTAGATAGGGGAACTGGCTGCTTTTTATGAAAAGGCAAACTTGGCTTCTGCTTTTCCCTGTGTGGGATCACTGGGTGGGTTTTTGGGGGGACCTTCTCTGGGCATGGAGGGAAGCAGATTTGGGCGAGCTGGGGGAAAACCAGGCTGCCGGCTGGTTTCCCGCGTGGCTCTTTTTTCATCCACCCCTAGGTGTCAGCACCACGCCGCCCAGGATCGGGGAGGGGGGTCATTGGTGTGGAGGGCCATGGGGGCCGGGACTCTCGCCTGCTTTCTGGCAAGTAAAATGACATTCCCACAGTGAGGGGAATTTTCCTCCCTTCTTCCCAAATCTCTCTGGGTTAAAAGGGAATTCTGGGTCCACATTTGCAGCCCCAGGAGGAGGGCTGGATGCAGGCCTGGGGCCTGATCTCAGGGGACCTTTCACGGGCGGTTCCTGTCGTCTGCTCCTCAGAAGATGGAGCCTCAGACACCTCGGGAGTGTGTCCTCTGGAAAAGTAAACATGAACTGCATCCTCTTGAAAGGTCGGCTCTCTTCAGCCTGCCTCTATTTTGTATGGAGCTTACGTATAAAATAGAGGCGCCCGGGGCTGTTTTGCTAAGGACAGGTTCTCACGATTCCAGCCAGGGTGTCCCTGAGGCTGGATCTCTTGCAGAATTCCTCCCAGGAAAAGTGTAAATGGTAGGTAAAGGGGATCTTTATGTCCCTCCAGGGCTACCTATTGTGGGTTTTCATTAACCAGGCATAGTAACGCACATGAAGGGCCTCATGCTGACCAAGTGCTGTTGCAGAGCTGCATACGTGTAAAGCGGAAGGAAACAGTACATGTGACACTTGTAGTCTCGGTATTTGTCGCTGTGACTGCGGGCAGGAGTTGGCCCGGAGAGCTCCTTGAGAATGCACACGTTTCGCTTGCCCTGTTTCTGCATGAAGTATCTCTGCCTGCCTCTTTGGTTCTTGGTGGAGGAGCTCTAGGAAGGTTTGTCTGCCCTGCCTTCTGCCGCTTGTGTTTGAGTCACATCCTTTGTCCTGGTTGCCATTTTCAATGAATTTCAAATAAGCTGTAGAGAGCACCTGCAGTGCTTTTTGCAGTGTTTGCAAACTCTGATGATGCTCCTTCTGTCCGACCGGGGCTTCCTGAGGCTCACATTCTTGCTCCATCAAGGGGACCCCAGCGCCCAGTGAGGCTGGCGGGTCTGCATGGGCCTAACCTGACCGAGTGACAAGCTTTCCTTCCACAGATGGCGCAAGATTCCTTCCCAAAGAGGCATTTGGGCATTGAGTAAAAGGCCATAAATAAAATCTCTCAGAAGTCCTCACCAGAAACCTTTTGCTGCAAAGGGGAGGGGGGAGGTGCAGGAGGAATCAGCTTGCAGGCCGCCGTCATCCCAAAGCATCCTTCCTTGTGCGGGGGTGGGTGGGGGGTTCGTGGGAGTGGGAAGGGGGTGGGGGACCAGGGTGGGGATGGGGCAGAGGGGTTGGATAATACTCAGCGGCCGCTTTTAGATTTCACCGACCCCCTTTTGATAGTGTAAATCACCACACTCTGAGAAGTTGACTCCCTGATGCTTCAGCAAATCCAGGGGATCCTATTAGAGCCATCTCTGAAAGGTGGTGTATGAGCGGATGCTTGATGCTGGGATCCCATCTCTTGGGACCCAGTGTGTGAAGGAGGCGGCGTCCAGTTGGTCATTCAGCATTTCTTGAGCTCAGAGCTCTATGCTAGACTCCATGTCCCCAAATATGGACCTAGCATAGCTGAAGATTTAATTTTTAAAAAATTTCATTTTTAATCCCGACCAGACAGGAAACGATCATTTCCTAGAGAATCGTGGAGTCATCTAACTCGCCGCCTGAAACGGGTGCTGTTGGCGAAGCAGGGCAAAGGATGTTCTGGCGCTTTGGGAAGAGAATCGCTTGTCTTCCCGCTCCGATTCCCTCGAACTCACCAACCTGAGTTTGATGAGGGGCTTTGTGGCAGTTCGTTAATCTAGAGTCATTCCCTAGGCGTGGGCTGAAGGGGCAAACCTTGGGAAAGAATGTGAATGTGAAAGCTGACCTTTGAGTGAAGGGCAAGGGTCTGCAGGGGGCTGGGGTAACCCACCTGGGGAGATGAATCCCCCCCACGCCACAGTGGGTGCCCAGAGGGTCCCCGCTGGGTCGGCTGGCCACCTGCTCCCTGCAGTGTGCGGGCTCAAGGAGTGTGTCCTATTTTAATAGCCAGTCCGGGCTTGGGCAGTCTGATTAGCAGTTTGGGTCTGTGTTCCTTTGGCCCAGAGATGGTTTCCTTCTTGAGCGCCTAGAACTTTGGCGTTCTCCTGGGTCCTCTGGGTCATCCTATCAAGTCCACTTATTTCACAAAGAAGGAATCTGACCTGCTCCCCCGGTGTTCTTTTTCAGACACGCTGCCTTTCCCACTTAAGATGAACAGCCTCGGGGCTGGACGCCAGACTTCCCTATCTGGATGCAGGAGAGACTTTTATGGGTGTGCGTGCGTGTGTGTGTGTGTGTGTGTGTGTGTCTTTGTATTGTGTTCTCATAAGGCAATAGAGAGGACTTGTTTTGTTTTCTCTCTCTCTCTTTCTCTGCAGGGGCTGAGTTCAGCTCTGCCCTTCTCAGCACCCTGGAGAATGCAGCCTTGTTGAGAAACGTGTTTCCTAGCTCAGCTCATTTCCAGTGAGGGAGGCAGTCAGCCACGCTGATGGGATTCAGTTAGGAGACAAAGAAATGCAGCGAGGCAAGCTGATACACAGCCGAGAAGAAAAAGAATGCTTTACTCCCCACTCGAGGGATCAAACTTTGCATTAAGCGGCCTTGACATCCCCGGTGGGAAGACATCAGCTTGTTGGAAGGCTCTTTGGGAGCTCGGGGAACAAGGGATCCATTCCTTCGGGGTCAGCACTCCCGAGCCCTCTCCTGCCAGTGGTCATCCTCAGACTCCTTACCCGGCCCATTACCGCCTCCCCGGGAGGTGCGATTGTCGCTCTCTGGCAGCTCTGCCTGCCCCCTGGTTCTCTCCAGCCCCGCACTGTACCTCCGCAGTGGAGAGTACATTTTTTTCCCGCCCCCCACTGTCAGGGAAGAGCCTCAGTAGAAACACCTGTGGGCTGATGCTCAGGAATGCAGCTGGATCAGCCCGGATCAAGCCCCAGATGTGTGGCGGCCCAAAGTTAGCCGGGGAAGAGGTTCTGAATTCAGCTAGGCGGCCAGGGCGCCTGCTGGGCTCCATTCAGGACGCCTGGCCCCCGCTGCCTGCTCTCTTGCTCTCGATCTGCTTTTCCTGCTCCATGACAACAGGGTGCCGCTGTTTTCTCTTGGACGGGGTCAATATATTATTTGCGAGCCGCCACACTTAGTAATCCCGCTGTTAACAACTCAGCGCCCATAACCATCTTTCCTTCAGCTCAGCTTATCCCAGGGGATGGGAGGGTCTGATTTATGATGGCTGTGGAGCTAGGACCACCCCCCCACCCCCGCCACCGGTCACTCTCTCGAGCTTCTGGATCCGTAAACACCTTTAAGTTTTTCTGGTAGAAACCGGCAGAATCATATACTTCTGCTGAGACAGTTCACAGCTTCCTCTTGTACTGGCTTCTTCTTTTCTGAGAGTTCAGGTGGCCCCTTTGTTGGTCCGGGATTTTCTGGCTGTGGAAAAAGATTTCTTGGTCCCCCTAGAAATTTCTCTTGCCTTCTTAACATTTTTTTTTCATTTATATGTTTCATCATAAAGAGTAAAACTGTACATTGCAACGCTAAACTGAGTCAAAGAGGAAAGAATAAAAAAAGGCTCTCCCCGTTAGCATTTGGGAGTATTTCCTAGAAGAAACATTCTTGGCGGTTCCTGGATCTTCACTAATTTGTTCTCACTCTGCCTCACTCTGCTTTCAAGGTGTCTTGGCTGGGCTACTGTTTGGAGGCGCAAAGTTTTACTCGGAATGTTTGATTACTCGCAAAAAGTAGGCTCGGCCTTTCCAAGCCAAACGTTGGGTTTCCTCCCGCAGAGGAGGAGATGTGGCTGCCAGCAGGGTGGTTGCAGGTCTGTAAGCTGCTTGAGAGCAGGGTCTGTCTCTGGTACCACATTTTACCTAATGTAAGACACCCCTTGATTGCGAGATGTGCCGTCCATCACACGTGCGGTGCCTTGTCCTCCAGGGGGACACATCCTTCGTGTTAAAACGTGAAAAGAATCTGTGTCTTAAAATGAACAAAACAAGGCCTGTGTGTACTTAGATTGGTGATTGCACAGTTCCATGGTAGGCATAAAATAAAAGTTTGTTGGACTCATGTATGGATGACAGGACATGACTGGGAGATGGAAATTGGCCTTTTTTTTTTTTTAAGTGGTTTAATTTCCAGCTTATTTTCTGTTAAGTAACCACAGCTTGATTTTAGCATGCGTCATCTGAAAATCCACAAAGATCAATGAATATAGGAATTTTTAAGTACAAAAATATTAATGATGGGACGTATACATCTGAGTACAAATCCTAGATTTTCTACAGTGTGCATACAGTGAACATTCACAATTGTTAAATGGGCACAAGTACATTTAAATCATAAGACTGGCCTGTATTTAAGTGGGAAAAACAATGTAAAAGTCATTTAATATTAAAATATTCCCAGATGAATACAAATTCGGATAATTTAGACTTACATTGTACACGGTGGCCTTTTTTTTTTTTTTCCCCCTTGACCTAACCATTGTCCATCCTCTCTTCTGGCTATTATTACATTCTACTAGTTCTTATGGAAACTTGGTGAATAGACAAATGATATTGTTCTGGCAGTAAATGCATCTTGTAGGCAGAAAATGGAGCATTGGTTTTATTTTGTTTTTCAGTTTTCTTCTTTTTTAAAAAAAGAAGTGTAGCTGATTAACAGTGTTGTGTTAATTTCCCCTGTACAGAGAAGTGATTCATATATAAACTTATATATACTTTATATGCATAAATATACATATATACATATATGTCTTTTATATATACATATATATTTTTTTCATATTCTTTTTGATTATGGTTCATGTGCTACAAAGTCAGACCTTGTGGTTTATGGCCTTCTTTTTTTATATAAGGAGAAAGCTCCTTTCCAAACGAGTATATGCAATTTGTTTATTAAGTTTGAGGGAAAGTACTTGCCCTGTTTTGGGTAACTGAGTGTATATGTCAAAAACAAAACCAAACCCTAATATCCAGAAATCTAGTTCAGTTGATTTATCATCGCTCAGTTGAAGTAAAATTAAGCAGACACACAGACGAAGGCAAGGTAACCCCGGGGTGGAGCTGTTGGGCTGAAAGCAACTGGTTTTCGTTGTCCCTGGAGGTCTCTGAAATACGCAGCCCGTGCACAGGTTTGGTAACAGTTGGAAGGATTTGTGTGGCCTTTCACGTCCAGGGAAACGCAGCGTCGGCCCTATAGGTGCCCTGGCAATGACACTGTCAGCCCGCGGTCCGTCCTGAGTCCTCCAGGGACTTGGGGTGGCTTGTTCTGTACAGAGTCCATGGCTGAACCCTCGAGGGCCCCTGAAGCCCTTGAATGGGTCTGGTCTGGTGGGTCATGATGGTGAGTCCCTGCTCACGCACGGACTCCGAGTGGAGAGCTGGGGGCCTGGCTGGCGGCATCAGGCCCCGGGCAGATGGGTACCACTCTCCGCTCTGAAGCCACCTCAAGGAGCCGTGAGGAGAAGCTGGGAAAGGAGCTGAGTTTCCCCTCTGTGAGCACCCCTTCTGCACGTTTCATTGTCTCCTGGCAGGAAATACTTACATGAGGCGGATGTCTCTTTAGCATACTCGACCCTGAGGACGTACACTGAACTGAGAGAGACTCAGAAGCCAGGATCCACGGGCGGGGGTGGCTGAGTTCATTTCTCCTTCTGCCCTGGTTCGTACGCCTGGCAACGTTGGGAAGTCTTGGAACCTCTCCAGGCCTCAGTTTCCCCACGAAGTGGCAGCTAATACCCAGGATCGGTTTTGTTCAGCAGCAGATGAGCTGGTGTAAGGAACCCAGGCCTGGGCCCCCACACCGACCAGACTCACTGACTGTCCATCCCGGTGGTCCTGCTAAGGGTGGAGTAGCCCAACCCAGTCCAGCCCTCTGTCCCCGGCAGGCGAGGCCTCCCTTCACCAGAGAAAGGGCTGCTGCAGCTCACAGGCTCTCGGTCAAAACCTCTCCAGAACCAAGCGCTGTTTCCAGCTAGCCATCCCATGTCTGGCCTCCTGCTGGGATGGTTGCTGTAGGTGGGGGCAGGGTTGGTTCAGAACATGATGGCTTCCCCTCTTTGGTGATGAGTGCAGCTTTGACGCGAGGTCATTTCTTGAGACAGTCAGTTGCTACACTGCATGGTTTGGGCGCCCTTTGACGTAGTTTTCAACCTGCCATCCCCTGATTATCCTGTTGAGTGGCTCCGATCCACTGCCTTGCTCTCTGCTTAAAAAAAAAACAAACCTTACCATGATAAAATATACATAACATAAAATGCACCCCTTTCATCATTTTTAGGTGAACAGTTAGTTCAGTGGCATCGAAAGCATTCAGTGTGATGCAGGCAGCACCGTCCCTCTTTGGATATTTTTCTTCATTCCAAACTGAAACTCTGTACCCTGGCAGTGACCACACCAACCCCACTCCCCCAACCCCAGCCTCCTCCTAGGTCCCGGGAACCCCCCACTCTACTTTCTGTCTCTAGGACTCTGACCATTTCAGGTACCACATGTAAGTGGAAGCCTGCACTGTCTGTCCTTTCATGTGTCTGGCTTATTTCACTTAGCATCGTGTCCTCCTTATCGTTCGATGTGTATATAAACAGTCATGGAGAAGGGAGGAGGGCAAGGGAAGGGTTTAGCCTCGAGTTCACCTGTGTTCCCCGGAGCCTTTCTGGGGGTGGGTGGAGAAGGAGCGGGTAAGGGATGAGCTGAGATGAGGCGGGAGGCCCACCCATTTGCTTGGGTGCTGTCTTGCTCCTCCGTACCCCTTTGTCGTTGTGAAGATCTGATGGGCTGGATGGAACCTCAGAGATCAGCCAGTCCAGGGCTGTCAGCTTACAGATGGAGGGAAATAAGACTCAGATAAAGGCATTACTCATCAGATGGCCCAAGGCTACTCCACCTGGCATCCCTTGCCGTTTTTTGTTCCCAGCAGCTCTTAGCTGGGTAGCTGGTTCGGATTCCACACCCTTCCTCCTTCATGTCCTCTCATGCCCATTTGCGTTCCCATTCTGCCAGGAATGGGAGAGGAAGCTTTCCGGGAAGGGGCACTGGGTACTTTCAGAGTCTGCCCGGTATAAACGGACTGTGCCTGACACAGGGAAGGGGCTCAGTAATCCATTGGTTTCTTTGTCATGAGCTGGGTCGTGCCGTCCAGGAGAAAGAACATAGACTTTGGGCCAGAGAGACTGGGATGAAATCCCATCTTTATATGCGGAGTGACTGCGAGGAAGTCTCTTAACCTCTCTGAGCCTGTCTCCATCATCTGTGGGCAGTGGTTCCTGTGTGGTTGTTTTGGGAGGAGAATGGGGTCAGTCAAGTGGATTCAGTTCCTGGACCATGGCAGCGGCTCCAGCCGTGACCAGTATTATCTCTTCTTATTGGAAAGAATTGTTTCAGGATGGAAACTGGCCTCGGTAGGAGGGTTGGAGTGCTAATAAAATCAGCTTGCTTGGCACGAAATGTTAGGAAATGGAATGGAATGTCCTGATGGATTTCTGGTTAGTAGAGGATTAAACCGGAGGAGCTTGCACAAAACCCGTTTAGGAGAACTTTTAAAAGCTTGACATGGCTTCAAGGTGCTAAAGTTCACAAAACCAAAAAACAAACCAAAACCCAGGCAAACCAAGCAAAAGGCAACCCTATACATACTAGAAGTTAGGCAGTCCGGGCTTTAATTAGATGACACCCTAAAGTCACTGTAAGACTGAAGTCATCAGATAATGATGACCGCAGGGCACAAGGAGCCCGGACTGAGTGTTTGCTAATTCCAGGACACGCCCACGGAACTTTGTTCATTTGTTTTGGGGTGGCTTTTAGAAATCTTATTCCTCATGAGAGTTTTTCTGCTCATAATGTACTGAGTCTAAGGGAGATCTTTCAGCCCTTGGTGTTGTCCACTTTTCCCAAGCACTGCCTCTGGCTAGTTTTTCACATTTTTTCCCCCCAGCAGTTGTGATAGTTGTGATATACACACCCGTTTGCTAAAACACAGGCCATATTCAGAAGCAAATGAGCATTTAAATATTGGCTAATTTCTTCCAGTTTTGCAGAAATGAGCCAGAAGCTCCCATCCGTATTTATTTTTCAAAGGAGAGCAAGTGGCCAAAGAGATGTCTAGGCCCTCACCCTGCCCCAGCCTGCTTGGAGCAGCCAATTAAACATGCATTAGCTTTGGAAGGCTGCTCAAAGGCCTATAGATTGCACTTGAAATCTTTGTTTAGTCTTTCAGGAACACTGTCACATGGATGATTTATCAAAGAAAGTTGTTTATCTGGCAGTAAAATAAACTCCGGGCCTGTTCAGACGAAGGTTTCCCGTGAATTTCTACCAAGGTAAACACTGGTAACTGGCAGATTCCGTGTGAAAGCCAGATGCATACGATAAATATTTGAGCTACAGCTCTGGGCTGTCCGAGGCCCGGCCTGTCACCAGCTTTGTCACTCTCGCCACAGCCCGGAGGCCCTGGCCTTGCAGCCTGGCCGGTGGGGCCACGAGGGCCGGCTCGGGCTGGCAGAGTCCACGTGTGTGCTGGAGCTGCCCCCACGTCGTGGGCCTCCCGGGGCTCAGGTGCCACTTAGCGCCAGCACCGCGGCCTCCCCGGCTCAGAGGGGGCCAGCCTCAGGCCGCTCCCGCCTGCCTTGCACTCACAGCCCGTCCACAAGTGGCCAGCTTAGGCTTCTCTGCAAATAGAGACCTGCTGAGCCCAACTGGCCGGAGACTGGGTGTGTTGAATGATCTGGGAGCTGGGGCGTGGAGGTCGGGGGTGGTGCCTGGTGGATTCTGCTGAGCTAGACGTAGGGTCTCAGAAGGCTGAGATACTTCCTGGGGGTCTCTGGCTGTGCTCCTTGGGGGTTGGGGGGCTCCATTTGGGATTAAGGAGGGGGCAGGTCCAGCCCTGTGAGGGTGGCATGTGTGCCTGGGGCCTGGAGCGAGGGAGGGAATGAATGGATGAATGGGGTGATGGAGCAGGAGGAGGCCAGGCCTTCTAGGTCTTCCCGAGGAAGATACTGTGGCCAATGTTTATAGTGACCTTTCAGGGAGGGGCTGAGTTATCAGCTGCTTGTTCTTAGACAGCCCCAGAGGCTGGAGGTTTGGATCACCCTGGTCTTGTTTGGGTCCTCGTGGCATGGCTGAGTTGGAAGGTGTCTGTGGGCACCACCTGTGACACAGGCTCTGTCCTGGATTCTGCCAATCCTGATATCCCTGGTGGGTCAGGGAGGGGAAGCAAGGACCCGAGAAGAGATGACGTTTGTTCACCTACAAGGGCTTTGGGGGCGGGGGGATGGGGGTCTGTGCTCATGACTGAGTATTGTGAGCTCACGACTGAGCCCCTCGCCATTGGAGGGGCTGTGGGTGTGGGAGGCCTGGCTGCTTCGACAGCTCTTCAGGGATTGCTGTGCGGGAAATGGAATCTTCCAGGCCTGCAGATACTTAGGGGAATAAAGGAGTATTTCTTTAGGGCAGGAATTAAGGGGAATCATCGACCACAGATTCTGAAAGGATGTCTGTGAGCTGGAGAGAGATGCCAAAACAGTACTTTGGCAGTGGGGAAAAACTAGGAAGCAGCTTCCCTAAGCCAGGCTTGCTCTCATTCAGGCAGGATTACCAGAGGGATTTTTCTCTCTCCTGTTTTCTCCAGCCCTTCCATGGGTGGTTTCTCTGGGACGTTTCCTCCCGGGGGTCCCTCGGATGTGTTCTCTGTGCTCTGTGAGCCCTCGGAAAATGAGTTCACTGGCTGCTATGTCTTCCACCGCAAATCCAGTTGGCTTCTGGAGCTGGCTTTAGGGCTGAAAGTGAAAGAAAGTGAAAGTGAAGTCGCTCAGTCGTGTCTGGCTCTTTGCGAGCCCATGGACTGTAGCCTACCAGGCTCCTCCGTCCAATGGATTCTCCAGGCAAGGATACTGGAGTGGGTTGCCATTTCCTTCTCCAGAGGATCTTCCTGACCCAGGGATCAAAGCCTGGTCTCATGCACTGCAGGCAGACGCTTTACCCTCTGAGCCACCAAGGAAGCCCTTAGGGTTAGGGCTGAAGGAAATCCCTACTTCTGTGACTGTGGCTGCAGAGCTGGACACGGGGCCTGGAATAAGCACTTGAAACCCTCAGCAGCTGCTGGACGCCCCTCCGCGGAGCGAGTCCCCTCCTGCAGGCTCCACAGGGGCCTCTTGGTCTGTGTCTGTGGCTGCCTGTGGCCTCAGCTCCCCATTGGGTCAGCAGATCAGAGGACCTGGAGGATGAGACAGGCCAGGGCCAGGCTCGTCTGTCCCTGTTTTCTTACTTTGGTGCCGGGTTCTAACTCACAGGCCTGTGGGATGGCAGGGTCTACCGGGGAGCTAGATACATCCAGAGCGGTTCTTTGGAGGAAATGAAGATGGACTGCAGACAGTCCATGGTGGCTCAGATGGTAAAGAGTCCACCTGCAATGCGGGAGACCTGGGTTTGATCCCTGGGTCGGGAAGATTCCCTAGAGAAGGGCATGGCAACCCACTCCAGGATTCTTGCCTGGAGAATCCCCATGGACAGAGGAGCCTGGTGGGCTATAGTCCATGGGGTCGAAGAGAGTCAGACATGACTGAGCGACTGAGCACAGGGCAGCACAGCAGACAGTGAAGACAGGCATCCTGATGTCAGGAGAGGAGGGCGGGAAAGGAGTTAGGACTCAAAACAAGTATTGAAAGTGAAAAGGGTTAGTCACTCAGTTGTGTCTGACTCTTGTGCAACCCTGTGGACTGTAGCCTGCCAGGATGCTTGCTCCTTGGAAGAAAAGCTATGACAAAACTAGACAGCATGTTAAAAAGCAGGGACGACACTTTGTCGTCAAAGGTCTGTCTAGTCAAAGCTGTGGTTTTTCCAGTAGTCATGTACAGATGTGAGAGTTGGACCATAAAAAAGGCTGAGTGCTGAAGAATTGATGCTTTCGAACTGTGGTGTTGGAGAAGACTCTCAAGAGTCCCTTGGACAGCAAGAAGATCAAACCAGTCAGTCTAGCAAGCAGATCAAACCAGTCAGTCCTAGAAGAAATCAACCCTGAATATTCACTGGAAGGATTGATGGATGCTGAAGCTGAATCTCCCAAACTTTGACCACTTAATGCAAAGAGCTGACTCATTGGAAAAGACCCTGATGTTGAGAAAGATTGAAGGCAGGAGAAGAGGGTGACAGAGGATGAGATGGTTGGATGGCATCACTGACTCAATGGACATTAGTTTGAGCAAACTCTGGGAGATGGTGAAAGACAGGGAAGCCTGGTATGCTGCAGTCCATGGGTCACAAAGAGTTGGACGCGACTGAACAAATTTTTTTTTAAAGAAGCTATTTTATTGAAATATAGCTAATTTACAATGTTGTGTTAGCTTCTGCTATATAGCAAAGTCATTCAGTTATACATATATATTCATTCATTATGGTTTTATCTTAGGATATTGAATATACTTCTCTGTGCTCTACAGTAAGACCTTGTTGTCTATCCAGTCTCTATGTAATAGTTTGCGTTTGCTCATCCCAGCCTCCCTATTCATCCCTCCCCACCCTCCACCCCGCTTGGCAACCACAAGTCCATTCTCTATGTCCAAGAGTCTGTTTCTGTTTGGTAGATAAATTCGTTTGTGTCGTATCTTATATTCCACATATAAGTCATATCATATGGTGTCAAACAGTATTTTTTAAAGTTGACAGAACCTGATTCAGGTAAATCACAGGTAGAGAAGATCTTCTGTGTTTTGGCAGCTGACTCCGTATCCTGTTAGGGCTCGCGTTGGCCAAAACTCAGGGGGGCTCAGGGGCTGAGTTGAGACATGAGGAAGGAGGCAGTCCCTTCCAGGTACCTCCCCCCTCCACTGGAAGGGTGCCGGGGTCCCAGAGGGAGCAGGATTTGGAGGGAGCAGATGTGTTACAGGAGTGACCCACCCAGCATGGCCGTGGGCCAGAGGCAAGAGACCCTGCCGGGCGGGGGAGTGAGGTGGTCTGCTGTGTGCACCCCTGAGCCCACGAGGGCAGCCTCCAGACCACGTGCAGCGCCCCCATGACAAGGAGGGGCCGGCCAGAGAGTCACGGGTTGGCCTCGGTTCTGAGATGCGGAGGCTCAGATGCCTGCTGCGTGCCAGGTGCCAGTGAGCACCCAGCCTCTAGGGCGACAGCCCCTTCCTCTACTCTTAGCAGGCGTTCATTTAAGGACAGGAGTGTGATGTGTGCCTGTGTTTTCCTTTAAAAACTCTTAACGATCCGCCGAAGGCACGCAGTCTTGCACAGATGTCACCCAACAGATGAGTGTTGCGCTTCTGCTGAGGACACGGCCCTGCTGATACCCTCGCTGGCTCTGCTGGCTTTGCGGTCCACAGACATCCAGAAACACAAGTGTTTATATCGTTTCTTCCCAGAGTCTGGGAGGAGGGGAGTCCCCACCACGGTCAAAGCCAGAGAGAGCAGCTGTCTCCTCCCTGCGGGTGCTCTGCCCTTGACAAGGAAGGTCAGACCTCAGCCAGAAGGCAGCTTTTACCAGCACACAGGTGCTTTTTAGTGGGGGCAGCTCCACCCATCTTTTTGTGTGCAGCTTTTCAAACTGCATTCTCAGTGAAAAGGCCCGGGGCTTCCCAGGTGGCGCTAGTGGTAAAGAACCCACCTGCCAATGCAGGAGACTTAAGAGACATCAAAGGGATCAAAAACCCAGGGTGCCCTGGAGGAGGGCATGGCAACCCACTCCAGTGTTCTCGCCTGGAGAATCCCATGGACAGAGGAGCCTGGTGGGCTACAGTCATGGGGTCACAAAGATTCAGACACGACTGAAGTGACTTAGCACGTGCACAAGCAACTTCTTGGAGGCGAGCAGCCCGTGTTCTCAGGCTTCAGTGGAGCTGGTGGGAGCTGGTGAGTGTGGCGGTGGAACTAGGGGCGGGGTGGGGTGTTGGGGGGGCACGGTGTGTCTCCAGATGAGCTCCTAAGAGAACCAGGGCACCTCCCCCTCTTTCTTCTCAGAGCCAGCTTGAGGCCAGAGCTTCATTGGGGGGGGTTCCACCAAGGGGCTCATGTGCTGCCTCTCAGGGAGGGGCATGGCACCCAGCACCTCTGTGCCAGTGAGGGCGGCGTTCCTGCCTTTAGGAGGGAAGTGGGTCATGGAACCAGCCATGTACTTGAAATAGTCTAAGGCGAACTGAATTGAATGGAGGCTGTCTGGTGCAGACTCAGGACTGGTGATGAGCATGGGGCAGGATGACGGGTGTGGTTCCTGCCTTCAGATGGTTGACCATCTAGAAGAGACGGAGGGGAGAAAACAAACATCAGATCGTGTCATCAATGCTGAAATCCCTGTATGAGGGAAGTTCTGGGGCCCACAGGTGCCCAGAGGAGGGAGCAGGTCTTCCTGGGGAGGAGGTGGGAGATGGGGGCGGCTCCAGAGAGAAGACACCTTGTACTGTCCTCCAAGGAGTTGGTTCAAGTTTGGCAGGCTGAAACGGTGGACACTGGAAGAATATTCCAAGGGGAGGACTCTGCAGTGACCAGGGCTCAGAGGCGTGATGTCACCCGGGTGCTGGGGAGTGGTGAACCTCTGTGGTCGGCTTGTAAGGCGTATGGGGGTGAGTGTCTAAAAATGAGACGGCTGGTGTCGGGGAAGGTCAGCTCAGGGCCTTGGATGCTGAGAGGAAGGAAGGAGCTTTTCATCTTGTTGGCCGTCCTGGGTGTGGGGAGCCCATTTTAAAGTGAAGGCCTGGGGTGGGGAGCAGAGAAAGAGGAGGAGGAGGAGGGTGAAGGGGGAGGGGGGAGATGCTCCCTCATCCACAGCAGTGAGGGGCAAACCTCAGGCGTCTGGGGGAGATGTTGGGAGGAGGGTGTTATGGGCTCAGGGCAGCTCTTGCTGGGGCCGGGCCACCCGCTGGAAGGAGCATCGGGCTGGCTGCTCGGATGAGCTCAGCACGTGGCCCGGGCAGCGGGGCAGGGCGCTCTGCTACGGTCAGGACCCCGGGAGACCTCTGGGCGCAGCGGGGCCGGAGCCGGAGTCTGCCGTCGGCGCCCACGCGAGTCAGCGTAGGGCGTTGGTCATTACCGAGAGCGGCGGTCATTACGAGCCGTCGTAAACCCCTTGACTTTCTCTGCAGACCTCCTTAGCGGCAGACACGCGGCGCTGGGCAGGCCGGCCCGGAACTGCGGGGCTGCGTCGGCCCAGATGTCTGAGGCCTTTTGAGGGGTTAGGCAAGGGGGCTGCAGCCCCGGGGCCAGGGGGCGGTCTGGGGCGGGTGCGAGCGCGATGTGTGTGCGTGGACTCACATTTGAGTGTGGGTGGGTGGGTCTGAGGGTGGGTGTAGCCGTGCGCTGCACAGGCATGTGCGGGTCTGTGCACAACGTGACTGCCTGGCGAGCATGCGTGCTAGCCACCCCCCCAGGGGCTGAGCCTCCACGGGTGAACATCACAGGCTTTCTCCTCCGCCACCCCCCAGCCCCCGCCCCCGCCCCCGCCCCGCAACCCCCACATCGCTCCAGAGGGGAGCCTTCCAGAACCTGCCAACGATTCCCCCCACCCCGGACCCGGGAAGGCTAAAGTGCCCGGGAGGGACTCCTGGGCAGCTGGCCTCTGGGCACTCCCAACAGTCATCTCTGCGGTCCAGTCTCCCGTGTTCGGTTTATTCCTCCAGATGCTGGCCAGGCCGATTTTGTGAGGTTTCAGTGTTTGCAGCAGTCCATTTAGAACTGCTGGTGCTCTGGGCGAGAGCCACTTCCTTGGCGGATTCCAGCGGTTCTCAGGGATGGTCGTAAAGGGCACTGGTGTAATCCCTGGGACAGAAAAAAGTTCATCGGGAGGAACAGGCAGGGCCTGGGGCGTCGGATGGACCCGAGTTCAAGGCCTGGTCCCACCACCTGCTGTGTCAGCCTGGGCCAGCCCCTTCTCCACCCTGGGACTCAAGTTTGCCCTCCCTGGAAACAAAACATCCACTCAACCGTAAAACAAAACGAAAGCCTTCTGGGCTTTCCTGGTGGCTCAGCGGTCAAGAATCCGCCTGCCCTTGCAGGGGACCCAGGTTCGATCCCTGACCCGGGGAAAATCCCACAAGCCACGAAGCAACGAAGCCCGTGTGCCACAGCTCCTAAGCCTGGGCTCTAGAGCCCGGCAGCTGCAACTACCCAGCCCACGGGCCGCAACTACTGAAACCCGCGCGCCCTGCAGCCCGAGCTCCGCAGCAAGGGAAGCCTGCGCACCGCAACTAGGGTAGCTCCCGCTCGCCATACCTGGAGAGCAAGCAGCAGCGAAGACCCAGCCCAGCCAAAAATAAATAAAATTATTAAAACCCCCAAAGTTCTGTGCGAGAGAACGTGGAATGTGACAGGCCGTGATTCGGGTCCCGGAGGCCCTGTGCGCTGGCTTCCTGCGCTGATGCGGCGGGGCGGAGCGAGCGCTCAGCATCTCTTAGGCGGTGGCGGCCGACGGAGGGTGTTCTGCGTAGGCAGGAGCGGGGTGAAACGTCCGCCCGTGGGCTGCAGGCATCATTCTTTGATGCCATGGGTCAAGGTTGGGTGTTTCCCGCTTTCCCTGGGGCCTGGAGAGTCTCTTCCTATATCCTCTTTAAAATGTCGAGGCTGCGTTTGCCCCTAAGGACAAGGGCCAGAGGGACGGTGGCTGAGAGCTGGGACCCGCTTGCTCCGCCAAGGGGAGTCCTGTGCCGGGTCGCTCAGATAGAACCCGGCTTGTTGAGGCAACAAAACCTCGACTCACAGGGTGGTGGGGTCCCCACCCCAGGCGCTATTGACCGGCTGGATGGCCTCTTGCCCGAAGAGGGCAGGAGGCGGGAGACACAACCCTCGGGTCCCTTCCAGCCCCGCGGAGGCCGGGGCTCGGGGGTCCTCTGGGCGCCTGCTGGCTGAGCTCCTGCGGGCGGCTTCCCCGGGGAGGGGGCTGTGTTGGTGTGGGAGTGAACCCTCCTTCTCAGGAGGACTTCGCGTGATTTTCCGGAGGACTGAGGAGGAACTGCTGGGGCCCCCAGCATCCTGGGGTACCAGCCTCAAGTCCGACCTCGCACATAGACCCTTCAGGAGGGCAGGGTTGGCCCCGGTAGGCACCACGGAACTTTGAAGCCGTCCCAAGATGTGCGTGTTTGTGATGAAGGCCAGAGGGCTTGGAGCCCCTGACTCCCGGGATGGTCCTCGGATTGCCAGGGAGGAGGCTGATGGAGCTTGAATGGAGGTGCGGGCGGGTCTCCCGCCTGCCCTTTCCTCCTTGCCGGCGGGACCATTCGGTACCCCCTGCTCCAGAGATCAGCTTTCCCGGGGACTTGGCCTTCCCAGTTGTGTAACTGGGTGTGCAGAGCGGGGAGGTCCCGGAGCCAGGCTGGCTGCTTTGGAAGAAGGGGGCGTGGTGGCCGGCGTGTGTTTGCTGGTGACGGACAGCCCTTTGCCTGCAGCCTTCTCTCGTTCCGGACCTAATGTGTCTTCTGGCAGGTTTCCTCGCTCTGATTGTCAGACCCCGCGGAGCACCAGCACTTTCCTCTGCTTCTACTCATATCCCCATCCCCGTCCCCCTTTCCCAGCGGGTCGGTGGGTGGAATCAGTCTGGACCGGTTGAGAACTCTCTGTGCTCCTTCCTTGGGCCCAGGGGCCTTAGCATGAGGCGTGCAGGCCGGAGCTGAGCATCTGCCTGCTCCTCCCTGGGAGCCCTCAGCGTGGAAATTCCAGGGGGGCCCGCACTCCAAAACTCCGACACAGACACTGACACGCAGCTACTCATGCAGTGGGTTTCAGGGTTGCTGGCACCCCCCTGGGTGTGGTCGTCAGGGGTGTGAGATCCGACAGCCCATTTTGGGGGGTGGTGCTCTAGTGAGGGGAGGCATAGGAGCAGTTCCCTCTGTTCAAGCCCCTGGATCACCCCAAAAGGCCCGCAGAGAAAGGCAGGTCGGGGACTCACCCGGGGAGGCCCCAGGATTGCTCAGCAAGGGTGTCCTGGGCTGGGGAGACATGGGGTGCCAGGCCTTGGCCTGCTCTTCTGTCTGATGGATGGTCCTGGGCCAGAGGGAGGGGCCAAGCTCTCCTTGAAGGGGTGGGGGGCCGGCAGAGCGACCTCTGCCCCGGGTCTCCTCCTTCACTGCAGCCACGGCTTCTTGCAGGAAGTGCTGAATCCGAGAGAGCGAGAGAGAGCGAGAGAGAGAGCGAGAGAGAGCGAGAGAGAGCGAGAGAGAGCGAGAGAGAGAGAGTGTGTGCTTGCATTTGGAGAGGAGGGGCTGGGCCTGCGTGATGGCATGGGGGTTGGGGTCCTCTTACCGAGACGGAGTGTGTGTTGTGATTGGGGATCGAGGGGAGGGGGCAGCAGGGGCCCGGGTTCCAGCTCCCGATCATCTGTGGGCGGTTGAGACCAGGGTCCTCCCAGCCCCTGTTCACCGTCCGGAACACGGCTTGGCCGGATGGCCTCTCTGACCCCACGTTGCTCTCAGAATGTGCTTCTGTGTCCCGACCCTGTGTCCTTTAAACACACCCATGCCACGAAGCAGAACCTTTCTTCAAAGGAAATCTTACCCTGCCCTCCATCGTAGAAACGGGTCCACAAAGACCTCTGGGCTGGAGGAGGGGACCCTGGACCCGGGTGGACTTGGCCACTTCTTATTCCTGGAGCCTGACAGACACTTACTCTTTCGAGAGGTTCCTGGGTGTGTGGAAGGATGTCTGACCTCCAGGAAGAAGGGCTGCGCTTCTCCGATGAGATCCGTGTCCTGCATTTTCTTCCTGATGGACACTGCGGCCTCAGTGCAGTGTACCCTGGGGGTACGGACGATACCAGCCTGTCCTGCCGGTGTCCACCTGCTCAGCAGAGGCAGTGGGTACTCTCCACGGGAGACTGGCTGTGTCTGCAGTGGGCTTGAGCTTGACTTGTAAGACTTTGTTAGGGCCGAGGTGACATTGACCGCCAGGGCGCTTAGACAACACGGATATATTCTCTCCCTGCCTAGGGGGTCAGAAGTGCGATTAAGGCTCCTGCTAGAGGCTGTGCTCTGCACCCGCCCCTTCTGGCTGGAGGTCTCCTGGGCCCACTTGACCCTGAGAGCAGCAGTTTCCATAGCCGTGGGCAAGTCTGTTGATGATGTATTTATTTATTGTTTTAAATCTCTTTGATAAGAGCTTCCTAGGTGGTGCTAGTGGTAAAGAATCCGCCTGCAATGCAGGAGACACTGGAGATGAGGGTTCAATCCCTGGGTTGGGAATATTCCCTGGAGGAGGGCAAGGCAACCCACTCCAGTAATCTTGCCTGGAGAATCGCAGGGACAGAGGAGCCTGGTGGGCTACTTTCCACAGAGTCACAAAGAGCCGGACAGGACTGACGTGACTTAGCACGTGTGCTCTTTTTAATAAGTGGCTTTCCTGGAGACGCAGAAAGGATCCCTGCCATCTTGTTGCCCTGTTCCCCTCGCACATGTTCCCCCCAGGCTCTCAGGACCCAGATCTGCCCCCTTACCTCTGTGAGAGGCTCCGGGTGGGTGGAGAGAAAGAAAAGAAACTCAGTGAAGGTCAGAGGATCTGGAAGCAGGAGTCGGTATACACCCAGCTCGGGGCTGATTCCACCGGCCACCGGGAGTGCCCACCCTCTGAACTTGGCAAGAGCTGGGACCCTCGACAGTGGAGAGGAGGCCAGATCTCTATATTTTATCTATCGCTTTATACAACTTACAGTTACTAAAAAATATTGGCGATATTCCCCATGTTGTACCTACATCCTTGAGCCTGTCTTGCCCCAGTCGTTTATGCCGCCCACTCCTCAACACTTATCATGCACCCACCCCTGGTTACCTCTAGTTTGTTCCTATATCTGTGAGTCTGCTTTATTTTTTCTGTTATATTCACCAGTTGCATTTTTTAGACTTTAAAGATCACATATAAGTGATATCATACAGTATTTGGCTTTCTCTGTCTGACCTATTGCACTTAGCATAATGGCATCCAGGTCCATCCATGTTGCTACAAATGGCAAAATCTCATTCTTTTTCATGGCTGAGTAATATTCTGTTGTATATATGTACAACATCTTTATCCATTCATCCATGGGTGGAGACTTAGGTTGCTTCCATGTCTTGGCTATCGTAAACAATGCTTCTATGAACCCTGGGAGGGGGGCGGGCACATGTCTTTTTGAATTGGGGGTTTTGGGGGGATATATGCCCAAGAGTGGGATTGGTGTGTCATATGGTGGTTCTGTCTTTAGGTTTAGGAGAGACCTCCATACTGTTGTCACAGCGGCTGCACCTCTGCACCCGCCTGGCAGCTTTGGGAGCCAGGAGAGGGAGAAGGGACTCCATCCCTTCCCTCCCACCAGCCCCACCCCCCCACCTCCACTCCAGCCACATCTGTGAAACACACACCCACCCTTCACACATGGCCCACCTCCTTGTTAGGGTGGCCACTGCTCCTCCTTGCCTAGGACCGTCCCAGTTTATTCCTGTTGTCCCGGCGTCTGGATGAACGGCCCTCTTTCTGTCTCCGAAGTGTCCTGTTTTGCAGGCTCAGTTGTAGAGCTCTCACCTCCCCACCCCATGACCTGGGCTTTCCCCTGCTGGACACCCCAGGAAACTTCACGGGATGCCAGGGAATCAAAAAGTTTTTTTGGACTGAAAATCTGGTTGAATGCACCCTGGGTGGTTGATCGATGTTTAATTTAGTGTCTTGTGGGCTCGCTGTGGAGTCTTGCTTCTGCTCCCGAGGCAGCAGCACCTCTTAAAGGACAGAAAGCGGCCTCTGAACACCCGCAGGAGGAGTCATGAACTGTAGGCTGTGAGCAGCTCATTTGCTCACAGTGAGAAATGATTTCCCAGGTGGCCCAGAGCTAAAGAATCTGCCTGCCATTGAAGGAGACATAAGAGATATTGACTCAATATCCCCTGGAGGAGGGCATGGCTACCTGCTCCATCCAGTATTCTTGCCTGGAGAATCCCACAGACAGAGGAGCCTGGCGGGCTACAGTCCATAGGATCGCAAAGAGTCAGACATGACTGGATGACTAAGCGCGCACACACACAGACACACACAGACACAGACACACACACGGACGCAGACACACACACACACAGACACAGACACACACAGATACACAGACACACACAGAGACACACACAGACACACACACACAGACACACACAGACACACACAGACACACACACTCACAGACACATACAGACACACACAGACACACACACAGACACACACAGACACACACACAGACAGACACAGACACACACACAGACACACACACACAGACACAGACACACACACACAGACACACACAGACACACACAGACACACACACACACAGACACACACAGACACAGACACACACAGACACAGACACACACACAGACACACACAGACACACAGACACACACAGACACACACACAGACACACACAGACACAGACACACACACACAGACACACAGACACACACACACACAGACACAGACACACACACACACACGAGGTGCAGTGGCCGCCTGCCTGGCCCGCACACAGGGCTGGTTCGCCTGGACCGTAGCTGAGCGCCGTCGTGCCTCAGGTAGGGACGGTGCCGGCCAAGGCCCCACTCCTCCTGGCATGGTTCGTTTCCCCTTGAGATTATTTATGAGTTGGACTCCCAGGAATCAGACCCAGCTCTGCCATTGATCCGTGGGACCTCGGCCAGCTTCTCAAGTACTCCCGCCTTACCGATCCCTCCTGACCAGTAAGATCAGGAGCGTCTGCCCCACGGGGTGGCTGGAGGGTTCGACGAGTTAACGTGTGAAAGAGTGTAGACCAGGGCCTGGCCTGCCGAGTACCCCTTGGCCGATGTTGCTGCTGACGCCGGGGTTTGTGTGATTAACACCAGTCTCACCAGTGAGGCCGGGACCTTCGGGACAGCCTGTGCTCTTTACATCTCTTGGTTCATCGGTGTATCCCATCAGTGTCAGCTGAGCTCTGGGGCGTGTGGGACACCCCCTAGTCCATGGACAGGGCTGGGGAGATGAACGGGTCTGCAGGAGCTCACGTGGGAGGATGCGGGAAGGCATGCTCATGGCCACGACCACCACGGTGCTGAGTCACCGTGCAGACAGTGGGGGGGCGGGGCATGAAGGTCAAGGCTGGACCGGGCCCGGGAGGCTTCTGGAAGAAGATGGCCTGGAGCTTGGCCGGAAGGATGCGTAGGAAAAGCAGTTTTCCCTGGAGCACACTCTCTGCCTTCAGAGGGATCAGCTAGGAAAACGGCGAAGGACTGAGGTATGCCTCTCGCTGGTTCTCAGAGGTCATAGCTGCTCAGAAAGTTCTCAGAAAGTCATAGCTGCTTTGGGGATCTCCTAGCTGAGGGGTCAGGGCCTCTCCTCATATCCGTGAGATGGGATTCTGTGAAGACCTGCCTGCCACCAAGCTGGGAAATGCTTTGCTGGGGCTGTCTTTTGAGTTTAGACCATGCCATGGCCGTCGCTGGACTCTTGAGCCGTTGTTCCCTGTGGGCTGGTCTGTGGCCACTGTCAGCGGGGTCCCCGGGCACTAAGCAGGCGAGAGCTGCCCGTCCCACCCGAGACAGAGAGTTCTTTTCCTTGGAGGATCTATGCTAGATTTCAAGACAGAGAAAGGAAACATGAAGGTTTAGACAGATGGCCAGTGCTGGAATGGACATCGATAGGAACTGGTCCAAGTGGCTCCATGAAGACCCAGAGAAGTAAAGTGATTGGTACAGAGGTTAGTGATGGAGTCCCAACCAGAGGCTGGAGTCGCCCGATTCTGGGCTTGGAGTCCTTTCCTCTGAAATGTGCTGCCTCTTGCTGTCAAAGCCTTGGTTTCCTGACTTTGCAAGATTCCACTCCTGCAGGGTAGCAGCCCCCGAGACCTCAGTGATTCTGAAAATGGCACTAGACCCGCTTGCTCGAGGTCAGCCAGGTTTCGGACATGCCCATGCTGACTTCAGCCTGAGCTTTGACAAGTTTGGAGGGCTGTCCTGGGCCTCCAGAAAGTTCAAACACCATCCAAGAAAGAGTCTTCAAAGTGCAACAGTATGAATAGCCAAGGTGATCGACCAAACAGCCCGCCCTAGTCCCACCCCCCCAAACTCTTTGAACTGGTGGTTCTCAAGTGTGGTCCCCAGACCGGCAACGTCAGCACCACCTGGGAATAGGTTAGAACTGCAGATTCTCGGACCCCATCCCATCGCTGCTGTGGGGGCTTCCGGGAAATCTGCATTTTAACCACCCCTCCCCCTGAAGATCCTGAGGACCCGTCTCTAGAGCATGTCTCAGAGTCCAGACTAGCTCACAGCTTTTCAGCTTCCTGTTTCTGAAACCCAGTCCCCATCTTTTTCTGTCCAAGAGACCATTGCACACTCTAATGTGCCATGTGGGCGAACCCCAGGGGGCGGAATGCAGGGGAAGGGAAAACCAGTGACCCCTCCGGGAGGAGGACTGTTTGCCTTGGCCAGTTGGCTTGAACTTGGAGCCAAGATTCCATCAATCCTCACGATTGACTTTATTTAAGCGAGTCTCCTATTCTCCTCTGCCTCCTGCTTGGGGACGCGGTCCTCCTGGGAAGGCGAGGGGCCCGGGCCCCTGCTGCCTGGGCCGCCAGTACACACGCCGTCCCCAATAAAACCACACCAGGCAGTCCTTTGCTCTCAAAGTGGGGCTTGCATTTTGCACCGTTAGCTTCAATCAGTGGGGATTTAACACAGTCCATGAAATCAAGCAACTAGGCAGAGGGATTCTGGATGGCTGACACGGATGCTGCATGCCCGACTGTGTGTGTGAGGGCTTTGTGAGTGTGTCGGGGCTGGGGGGCATAAAGTTGGGAAATCCACTCTCCTGCCTTAACTGCCCCACCACCCACAACTCCCCAAGATATCTGGGATCCAGAAAACAGGACAATTTCAATGAAATAATTTGCCCCAAATAAATTGCTCAAGAACATTTTCTACGTCTGCTGATTTTTTTTTTTTTTTTTTGTAAATGAGAGAAAAAGAAAAGCTGCTTTCAATCATTTTTTTGTTTGTTTTCTTTGGGTTTTTCTTTCTTTTTCTTTTTTTTTGTAGCATCTGTCCTGTAGTCAGTAGATGCATGTAAGTATGCCACGTGTGGTTTGTGGTCGGGGAGAGAGTCTGTGTTACTGTGACCGAGCGCAAGCCCCTTTTCTTTGCTTAAGGAATTAATGATGCAAACCCCGGCCCCTGCTGGGAACGGAGGTCTGTGGAGCAGCCTTTGCGGGGCTTTGTCAGCAGGACTCATTTGGATCCGTTGCCACTGCCGGGACCCTCTGCTGAGGGTTGGAAGGAGTCGCGGCTTCTCCGGGCCCCGCCCTTACCCAGCGCGGTGACCGAACCTCATTTGCACAGTCGGCTTTGGGAACGGCGCTTGCTGCCTCAGGGCCGCCCACCCAAGAGATTCGTGAAACTGGGTCTGGAATGTAAAAAATCAGGTCTTCTCTATCTTACTGCACAGTGAGGTCCGCTCTCTGAGCAGGTTTTTTTTTTTTTTTCCACTGAGAGGTTGGGCAGGACTGGGGATGTAAACTGTGGTCCCTCTCTGGTCCTGGGGGCGGGGAACGAAGAGGACACTGGAGGAAGAGCTAGTCAGTCTTGTCATCCCCACCCCAGCTGCTCAGATCGTCTGTTTGGGCACTTCAGCCCTGTCTGCCAGAGAAAGGAATTTAGGAGAGCAAGTCACTAGGAATCGGGTGATGTCAGGGGTTACTTGCCCCAGGAGGATTTTTTTTATTAGCATCTCTTGGAGACAGTGTATCTGATGGCTTGCCAGTGGTCCCCAGAATCTGCAGGGACCCCATACCTTCCTCTTCCTTGCTGGGAGGACCTGTGACCTCAAGTAACGAGCTCTGAGAGACAGGGAGCAGGGTTCCCAGAGGAACTTGTGAGTACCTTCAGCCTTGGGCAGGCAATTCAGCTGAATCAGGTTGAACATCCCTTCCTGTTCAAAGTAAATAATCCAAATGCTAACCTAATTGGGTTTTTTTTTTTTTTTTTAATCTGAAAAATGATCCAGTTGACAAACTCCGTAGGCTACCTCCTCTTCTCAGATGAATGGTGGAAAAAGTAGAATTCTTACTCAAACAAAACCCTTCCTGGGAAGCCCCGAGTGAAGCCAAGCTGCTCTAGTTGAATAGGGATTGAAGGGCCTGGAATTGTAATCTTTGTGTTTCTTTTAAGAGCTCCCATTTTGTGATTCATTGACATTTTATATACATTTCAGGTCTTTACTAGACAGCAAGCTTTTTTTTTTTTTTCATTAAATCTAAGTTTTTTGCTTCAGAATAAATGCAATTTAAAATGTCAACTAGTATTAAAAGGCTTTTAACAAAAAACTGCAGGCCTCTGCCCAATGCCTTCCAAACACTGATTCCCACAACCCAGAGGAAGTAATTTTCAGCTATTTTAGCTGTTTTTTTTTTTATGATAGTTAGCAAAACAGAGTACATAAAGATGATACTAATTTTTAAAAATTTATTTTTAATTGGAGGATAAATGCTTTACGGTATTATGCTGGCTTCTACCATACAACAACGGGAATCAGCTTTAAGTACACGTGTCCCCTTCCTCTTGAACTTCCCCTCGACCTCCCACCCCATCCCACCCTGCTAGGTGGTCACAGAGTACTGGGTTTGATCTTGTGTTATAGAGCCGCTTCCTTTAGCTATCTGTTTACACGTGGTAACGTATATGTTTCAATGCTACTCTCTGAAATTGTCCCACCCTTTCCTCCCCACGCTGTGTCCAAAGTCTGTTCTCTATGTGCCTTTATTCCTGCCCTGCAAATAGGATCATCCGTACCGTTTTTCTAGATTTCATATATATGTGTTCGTATACTATGTTTGTTTTCCTGTTTCTGACTTACCTCACTCTGTATAACAGGCACTGGGTTCATCCACCGCACTAGAACTGACTCAGTTGCATTCCTTTTTATGGCCGAGTAATATTCCATTGTAATGTATGTACAGCTTTTTTATCCGTTCATCAGTCTGTGGACATCTAGGTTGCTTCCATGCCCTAGCTATTGTCAACAGTGCTGCAGTGAACACTGGAGTGGGCTTCCCTAGTGACTCAGATGGTAAAGAATCCAGGAGACTCGGGTTCAGTCCCTGGGTTGGGAGGATTCCCTGGAGAAGGGGATGGCCACCCACTCCAGTATTCTTGCCTGGAGAATCCCATGGACAGAGAATCCTGGTGGGCTACAGTCCACGGGGTCACAAAGTGTCAGACATGACTGAGCAACAAAGCAGAAACATGGGGGTACATGTGTCTTTTTCAATTACGTTTTTCTCAGGGTATATGCCCAGTAGTGGGATTGCTGGGTCGTATGGCAGTTTTGTTCCTAGTTTTTTAAGAAATCTCCATTCTGTTCTCCACAGTAGCTGTATCAATGTTCATTCCCACCAACAGTGCAAGAGAGTTCCCTCTTCTCCGCATCTTCTGTAGCATTTATTGTTTGCAGATTTCTTTGGTGAGGGCCATTCTGACTGGTGTGAAGTGATAACCTCATTGTAGTTTTGATTTGCATTTCTCTAATAATGAGTATTCAGCATCTTTTCATGTGTTTGTTGGTCATCTGTATGTCTTCTGTGAAGAAATCTCTGTTTTGGTCTTCCGCCCACTTTTTGATTGAGTTGTTTGTTTTTTTGCTATTGAGCTACATGAGCTGCTTGAAAATTTTGGAGATGAATCCTTTGTCAGTTGTTTCATTTGGAAACCATACTTAATTTTAGCTTAAATTTTAGACATCACTTATTGATGTTCTATGATTGAAGACAAAGATTTATCTTTTGCTTAATTTTCATTTTTAAACAATTTTTAGTTTTTCATCAAATTCTTAATTTTTAGACACTATTGATTTTCTATTATTGGTAATGTCTGTCTTATAGTCTATTCCCTCTTCTTCCCATTCTTTTCAATTTAACATATTTGGTTAAATTGATATTCAGTGTTTAATTTGTTGTAATTATGTAAATATAATTTACAGTTGAGCCGTGTGTGTACTACATTTATATTTCCTTTCTTATATACTGTTTCCCTGAGATAGTTACCTCACTTCATTTTCCTGGTTCCTTATGTTATGAATTCAGCCCCAAACATTCCTGCAGGTTTTCATCCAATCTGCCTGACCCTTCTTTCCTCCTGTTTCAGACTGCACTGGTCGAGCTTTAAGCCCATCACACAGCTGTCCTGGAAAACCATTCTAAGGCTTCCATTGTTTTTATCTCATGTTAGAGCTTTAGTTTCCTGATCCTGGGTTGTATTCTGCATTTTTAGAGCAGTTTCCCAAGAAGAGATACATGGAAGACTTTTTATTTAAATCATTGAACAGTCTGAAGTTGTCTTTCTTCTCACCCCTCACTGATAGTTTGGCTCAGTACTGAATTTTTTAAAAAACCTTTTATTTTATACTGGAGTATAGACAATTAACAATGTTGTGATCAGTCAGTTCAGTTCAGTCGCTCAGGCGTGTCCGACTCTTTGCAACCCCATGAATCGCAACACGCCAGGCCTCCCTGTCCATCACAAACTCCTGGAGTTTACTCAAACTCATGTCCATTGAGTTGGTGATGCCATCCAGCCATCTCATCCTCTGTTGTCCCCTTCTCCTCCTGCCCCCAATCCCTCCCAGCATTAGGGTCTTTTCCAATGAGTCAACTCTTCGCATGAGGTAGCCAAAGTATTGGAGTTTCAGCTTAAGCATCAGTCCTTCCAATGAACACCCAGGACTGATCTCCTTTAGGATGGACTGGTTGGATCTCCTTGCAGTCCCAGGGACTCTGAAGAGTCTTCTCCACCTCCACAGTTCAAAAGCATCAATTCTTCAGCACTCAGCTTTCTTCACAATCCAACTCTCACATCCATACATGACCACTGGAAAAACCATAGCCTTGACTAGACGGACCTTTGTTGGCAAAGTATTGTCTCTGCTTTTTAATAGGCTATCTAGGTTGGTCATAACTTTCCTTCCAAGGAGTAAGCGTCTTTTAATTTCCTGGCTGCAGTCACCATCTGCAGTGATTTTGGAGCCCCCCCAAAATAAAGTCTGACACTGTTTCCACTGTTTCCCCATCTATTTGCCATGAAGTGATGGGACCGGATCTTAGCTTTCTGAATGCTGAGCTTTAAGCCAACATTTTCACTCTTCTCTTTCACTTTCATCAAGAGGCTTTTTAGTTCCTCTTCACTTTCTGCCATAAGGGTGGTGTCATCTGCATATAGGTTGTGATAGTGTCAGGTCAACAGTGAAGGGACTCCGCCATCCATATACACATATCCATTCTCCCCAAACTTCCCTCCCACCCAGGCTGCCGTAAAACATTGAGCAGAGTTCCCTGAGCTACACAGTATATTCTTGTTGGTTATCCATTTTAAATATAGCAATGTGTACCTGTTGATCCCAAACATCCTAACTATTCCTTCTTCCCTGAATTTGGGAATTTTAAAAGCATGGCTGCATTATCTTTCAGCTTCTAGTGTTGCTGTGGACGAATCCTGTGCTATTCTGATGCCTGGTGCTTTGCAGTAGATGTATCCTGTCTTTTTCCCTGGAGGATTCCTGTAAGTTCTCCTTATCCCTGGTGTCTCTAGATGTCATGATTCATTGACCTGTGTGTGCTCAGTCACCCAGTCATATTCTGACTCCTTGTGACCCCCTGGACTGTAGCTGCCAGGCTCCTCTGTTCATGGGATTCTCCAGGCAAGGACACTGGAGCAGGTTGCCATTTCCTTCTCCCGGGTATCTTCCTGACCCAGGGATCGAACTTACATCTCTTGAGTCTCCTGTATCGCAGGTGGATTCTTTACCGCTAAGCTGCTTGGGAAAACCCATTCATTGACCTGTGCGTGCGTAATAAGTTTATTCAGTCATTTCTGACTCTGTGCGATGCTACGGACTGTAGCCCACCAGGCTCCTCTGTCCATGGGGATTCTCCAGGCAAGAATACTGGAGTGGATTGCCATGCCGCCCTCCCGGGGATCTTGCCGATGTGGGCACTGTTTAATCTGAGAGCTTGTATTCTTTCTTCCTGGAAATTTTTCTTGTATTATTTCTTTGGTATTTTCTTGGTTCTTTATTATTTGTTTTCTTGGTTCTTTCTTCTTCAGTCGTTGGGCCTCCTGGATTAAGCCTCTCTTTTATCTTTCTTTCTCCTGTTTCCATCTCTTTGTCATTTTGTTCCACTTTCCAGGAAATGTTTCCACCCTTATATTAAAGCACACACGTTTCATTCTTTATTTCTGCTCTTACCTTCTGAAATCTCAAATACTCTTCAGGTTCTCTGAACATTCCTCTCCAAAGAATTCTGTTTTCATTTCCTGAATACAGTGTCTTCTGTTACCTTTGTAAAAAAGTTTCTTCTGCAGCCTACCTTGTCTCTGTTCTCTGATTTTTTCTTCCTGTGTGTTTTGTATGTTTTATTCTCTTGTTCACATTTAGAGGCTTGCCTTTAAATGCCTGCTGATCCTTTTAAGAGTAAATCACTAAGTTGGTACTCTGCGTGTATGCGTGTCCTGTGAGTTTTGAGCCTCATTTTGGAATTTTGTTGGAGGGAGCTGTGGGTCTTCTCTTTGGGGTTGCTAGTTTCTTCAGATAGAACCCCCGGGATCCTCTGATGGGGGCTCAGAGCCTCACTCTTCACTGCAGGCTTTCACTGAACCCTCAGCCGTCAGGGCTGTTCCTTCCCACCCCATCTTCCTGTGTGTCTGGTGTGCACAAGCCCAGTCTGTCTGGATCGAACTTTCTGTACAGAATAAACCTCTTGGCTGCTGCTGGAGTGGGTGAGGGGTGGTCATCTGGACTCACGGCCTGGCTCGTGGATCTGGGTGCGTCGATGCAGGCTTATCAATTCCTATATTTAATACAGTCTCCGTAACCCCATTCAGAAGCACCCAGTGGCCCCTGGCTTGTGGACATTTCTGGGTCCTGCCGTGTGAATCGGCTGCTTTCTTGCTCACAGCCCCCTCTGTCAGCAGCTGGGTTTCTGCTTTTCTTATCTTTGTCAAGCCGGGATCCACCATCCATTTGCTTTCTGTTATACTAGATGTGATGTCCTCGTTTCTTTACCATTTTCTTGCATATGTTTATAACTTTTTTTAAACTGTAATTTTAGAGGAGTGGAAATGATCCTATGCTCAATCTTCGGCAAGATGTTTGGCAAGAAGTGGACAGGAGTGACGCTTCACAAACATTCCAGATGCTTGATGGTTGAGGATGCAGAACCTGTCTTTCCTTCCCGTTGGTTGTAAGCTCTCTGGGATTCTCCCTCAACCCCTCTGGTTCAGGCTCCCACAGGTCATCAGCAACAACCCCCCCCCACCCCCAACCCCACCATTGCCAAGGCCAGCGCTCCGGTCCCACACTCATCTTTAAGCTCAACAGCAAAGGAGATCAAGGAGCGTTGCTTCCATGTGAAAAGCACCTTCCCCAAGAGACACCAGGCTGCCTGGTTTTCCATCCATGCCTCTGAAGACTTTGCAGGAACTCCCCAGGGAACTTCCCTCTGTCTCTCCTTTTCTCTGTACTTCCCTCTTCACTGTAATGATTATCATGATTATCATCGGTGATAAGATGAGTCACAAAGCTGGGACTGACTCAGCCCCCTCCCCACCTTCCCCCTCGGGGCCCTTTCTTGCATTCCTGCTGCAGTTCCTCACTGTGGGTCCTGTAAATGCCTGGCCCTTGGCCAACTGTGGCCTCTCATCCAGGCTTCCTGTCCGGGTGATTGGAAGGATGGCGGCCTCATTAGCATAAGCAGGTCAGGAGAAAGAGATGGTTTTGAAGCCAGTGTGGGTTTGGGATGAGTGTAATGAACTTCCTCTGCTCATTTCAGCCTCAGAAAATGTCCAGGCCTTGTGGGGAGGCTACCGAGGGAGGATCAGTTGTGAGCAAAAAAATATGGTTTTGGTGACTGCACGTGGAATGAAGCTTTCAAAGTCTATCTGAATAGAAGGGGGTTGTGTTTGTTTTTAATTTTTTTTTTATTGGAGCATAACTGCTTTCCAATGTTGTGTTCGTTTCGGCTGTACAACAGTGTGAATCAGCTATATGTACACATATATCCCTGCCTTCCCGAGCCTCCCTCCCCCCGAACCGCCCCCATTCCACCCCTCTACGTCGTCACAGAGCACTGCTCGCTGAGTTCCCTGTTAGAAGGGGTTATTTAATTTTAAGGCTGTGGAGAAAGACCCAGATGGCCCTAATTGTGACCTTAAGTTTAGAGTTTTCATAGTATCTGGTCTCTGAATTCTTGCGGGCAGTGATCAGCAAGGTGAGAGGCAGGAGTCCTATTCTACTGTCGGAGGATGTTAAGTCATTGCTAAAAAAAAACAAAAACAAACCCAAAGAAGGGTTTTGTTTTTGTTTGTTTCTTTGTTTGGTTTTAGCTCAGGGAAGCTGAGATCAAGGGCCCGAGGCAGACGTGGACTTATCACCCGTGGGAGACAGCCCCGGGAGGAGACAGAGAAGCAAAGGGATGGGGCGGGGGGTGCGGTGCTACGGGTGGGCGTCACCGTCAGCCCAGGACCACCCAGCACGGCCTTCCGGATGGTCAACCTGCTGGGCCAGCAGGCAGACGGCGCTCTGCGCTTTACCGATGGAAAATGCAGACTCTGGGAGCTCGAAACCAGCTTCTGTGGTTGAACACGGAACACAGTTTGAACCCAGGACCAGGGACTCCAGCTGCGTCCCAGCTGTAAGCCCAGCCGCTCCATCCTCGGGCTTCTCCTACCTGCACACCAGCACCGTATGTGATGCAAACACAGTCCCTGGGGCTCCGGGCTGTCCCCGCGGTGGAGGCTGGGTGGGAGGAGGAGAGGAGGTGGGGGTCAGTCCCCCAGCCCCCATCCCCAACCCAGCAGCCCCTGGTTGTGGCATGATGGGGGGCTGTACACATAGCCACAAGCAGGGGGAAATCAACCTGGGACGGCTAATCGCCTATCCAAACATTGTTGGTAATCTGCATCGCTAAAGTAAACCCCTGGAAGATGGAAAAGATGGTAGTAATTTCTGGCCACATGTGCCTCCTCTTTCCCACCTCAAAAAAAGAAAGTGAGCCAAATGGCAAGAAGCAGAGACTCTAATGCAAAACACATTTCCATCACTGGCTTCTCCCTCCCCTCTCCCCACCTATGTAAACCAAATTCCTTGACACGGTCATGGCAAAAGAACATTAATTTTTGATTTGAGTTGTGATTAAAAGCAACACAATCAAAAGAGGGAAATAGTTTCCACTGGAGCACTAGCATTTGAAACCCCGTTGGTGTCGTGGGAACCAGCGTGCTCTTCGGGGTCAGGTGTGGGTTTGAGTCCCGAGTCTCTTCTTACAGAGCCTGGCCTCCTGTTATCACCACCCATCCTGGGTCCTTCGTACTGATCGTCATCGGTAAGAACGATCGTGGCTGTGGATGATGTCAGGAGCCACGCAGAGAGTGCCCATCCTGGGCTCGGCATATGGGGGGTTCTTTCTCCCAGATGATGGCTCACTTCTCTGCAGAATAGGAGGTGCCCAGTTGTCCCAGGAAATGCACTTGTCCCCCCCACCCCCACCTCCCCGGTGATGTCATTGATCACGCCTACAGCAACACTGGGATCGTGGCTTTAGACCTTGGGAAGCAGTCCAGGGTCACCTGGCACGCGTCCCCATCGCCTCGCCTCCCTGAAGTCCTGGATCCCTTCCTGGGGTCAGTGGATCCCCGAAGTGCAGGGGGTGGGCAGAAATGGAGCCGAACCTGCCGAGCCTGGCGGGGAGTCTCTCGGGCTTGTCCCCAGGAGAACTTTCTTGCCCAGTGAGCTATAGATTCACACAGGTGAAGTCTTTTCTCAGGTGACCCACCAGGTACAAGGATTATAAACCAACCAGGGGAGTGAGCCGGGTGGGCCTATTGGGGCAGATCTGGGCAGACATTGGGGCTTCACTGGTAGCTCAGCTGGCAAAGAATCTGCCTGCAGTGCAGGAGACCCTGGTGCTATTCCTGCATCAGGAAGATCCCCTGGAGAAAGGATAGGCTACTCCCTCCAGTATTCTTGGACTTCCCTGGTGGCTGAGTCCGTAAAGAATCCACGTGCAATGCCGGAGACCTGGGTTCGATCCCTGGGTTGGGAAGATCCCCTGGAAGAGGGCATGGCTACCCACTGCAGTATTCTTGCCTGGAGAATCCCCATGGACAGAGGAGCCTGGGGGACTACAGTCCACGGGATCGCAAAGTGTTGGATGCGACTGAGCGGACAGAGGTCCCAGAGGGTGATCTGTGCTGCTCCCTATTTGATGCTCTTCCACCTGTGGGTACTCCTGCCTCATCCTCAGGGTCCGGGTGGGTGGGGGAGTCAAGTGAAATCAGAAGGTCTTGGCAGTGACTGGTTCGGCAGGGGTGGTGGAGGGTAAAGCCAGGAGCTCCTTGGGAGACTATGCTCAACTCACTCCCGTGTGTGCAGGTCTGTCCAGCCTTCCAGGTGAGGGCTAGCCCTCTGCTGCCTGGACTAGTCCCCAAAACTTCTGCCACCCTTGGACTGAAGTCTTTCATCTGGGCTGAGGGCCTGGGGAGTTACATGGGGCCCAGAGGCTGGAGATCTAGAACGCTTTCTGTAAGAGAAGGTGATGGGAGCACATGTAGTTTCCTGACTTTGACACATCCCCTGAAGATTTATTTGTTCTAGTGTTTTTCCCTCCTCCTAATTCTTGGGTTGGCCAAGAAAGTGCTTTTACTCAACGAAACATTAAATAATAAAGCCATCACTCAGGCAGTGTTACCTTGGCCGAAATAGCTCCTTTCAACCAGGAGGAACTCTTAGACCATTTCATTAAGTAAAGCCATTTTGAAATGTGGGTGAACCTGGGAAGAGAGCCCTAACCCTAACCGTTTCCCTTATTTTCTTGGTCCATTTAATCAACACTTGAAATGTCAGCTTCATTATAAAGAATGTTGCAATTCAGCCTGCACAGCACAGTAATTACAAGTGGACACTCAGTCCATGAGTTTAAGTTTAGGATCAGTGACTCTGGGCAAGTAAAGGCAACCCTGACACCTCAGTTTTCTCATCTGTTAAATGGGGGGAATAATTGCGCCTTCCATGTGGAGTTATTAGGTTTCATGGAGGAAGTGCCTGGAGAATACTCAACACACTTGCTGACATCCAGATGCTTTCCTGATCACTAGCTACTGTTCTGTAGCTCAGATTCAAGTCTTTCCTCATGGAGTGTGGGTGGAAGCTAGGAGATATTTAAAAGAGAGGGCTTAGTGATTTGGAATTGAGATGAGTTCGGAGGATGGACATACCATCTGGTGACCAGGATCTAGAAATGGTTTTCAACTCCTTTGGGGTGATCCCTGGCTGGCCAGTGTTTGAGGGGAGCTGATTGTTATGGGTGATGCCGTGTTTGTGTTCTTGGTGCATTTCCAATTGCAGGACGCCTCCATGCTAATCTACCCTCCCCAGGTAACCCTGTGAGGCCAGCACAGGAGTGTGTTGTCCACACAATAACACCCAAGCACTGTTGGCTTGGGCTCCGTAGAGACAGAAAGATTGGTTTTCCCTCTCTGCAGGGAGCCAGGCTGACAATAGAAGAAGCCCGGGTCCCATGTTGGATCTGAGGAACCACCACCTGGATTTATCCATCAGACCCCCACCAGCATTTGCTCCAGTGGGTTGAAAGGTCAAAGTCAAGTTTGGGTCTGTGAGTCTACCCTGTGGATAGGATAGCCCATTAGTGGCGCCCTCTAGTGGTTGATGAGTGGTGGACAGCCTGTCAGTGGTACCTGCTGTCTGAGCTTCCTGGAGACACCGTGGTTGGAACCATGGTCCTGATGCTGAAGTCGGACACTGACGCTTGATGCAGTTAGCTTTCCCTTGCTGGCAGCACACACGTAGGTCTTGTCTGTCTTATTTCCAGAGCCGGGATTTTAGGTCCTTTGGATGTTAAAAAAAACTAAACCAATAACTTACTCCTAAAAAAACAACAAACTCAGGGTAAGTTTTTTCTTTGAGTGCCGAGGTCTGTACCATTAGATTATATGGCCTTGATTGGATTAGAGGGTCCGCTTCTTCTCTTGAAGCATTGTATGACCGTCTGAATCCCAGAGTTTTTTTTAAAAAAAAAACACCCATGATTTGGTTTTGAACATTTGTTTGAGCCGCTCATGGCATCTTGTGGCAACTATTAAGATACCATCAGATACACTGAAACCAAGGAGGCAGAATCTGTGTGTGAAGGTCACCTGAGACCTTGGTCCTTATCTATAGACTAGATACAGACAGCCTCCCTGTTTGAGGTGCTCTTTGATTTTTATTTCTCCTGCTCTTCAGCCCCCAGGTGGGTTGTGGTTGTGGATGAAGAGCCGTGTTTTCATTTTTTTAATTGGAGTGTAATTGCTTTATAATGTTGTGCTAGTTTCTGTTGTACGAACAAGTGAATCAGCTACATGTGTACATAGATCCCCTTCCTCCCCCCAGCCCCTTCCCACCCCCCAGGTCATCTCAGAGCCCCGAGCTGAGCCCCCTGTGTTCCCCACTAGCTTTCTGAAAAGCCGTGTTCTAAAACTCTCTCCTCTCCTCTTCCTCTCCCTGCCCTCGCCCCTCTAGCCCTGAGGATGAAAATCAAAGAGGTGAAAAAGGAAAACGGCGACAAGAAGATTGTCCCCAAGAAGAAGAAGCCCCTGAAGCTGGGGCCCATCAAGAAGAAGGAGCTGAAGAAGCTGGTGCTCTACCTGAAGAACGGGGCCGACTGCCCCTGCCACCAGCTGGACAACCTCAGTCACCACTTCCTCATCATGGGCCGCAAGGTCAAGAGCCAGTACCTGCTGACAGCCATTCACAAGTGGGACAAGAAAAACAAGGAGTTCAAGAACTTCATGAAGAAGATGAAGAATCACGAGTGTCCCACCTTCCAGTCGGTCTTCAAGTGATTCTTGGGAGGTGGGGGGGCGGGTTGGGGCGGGGAGCCTGGGGTGAGGGGAGGGGAGGGCTGAGCGGATGCCCCTGGACCCCTGGCGGTTCACCCCACACCCCCTTGCTCCTGCGAGGTGGAGGGCGCGTGACCCAGTTGCTTTGCAGCATCCTTGACCCTCCCGCCTTCCCCAGGCTCCAGCCCCCACCAGGTAGAGCCGATATTTAAAGCCGCATGCCCAGGTGAGAAACCCACTTAGATTAGGAAGCTTCTCAAGACCTACAAGTGGAGCAGCATGTCCCCCGGGGGGAAAGGGAGATTTCAGGCCGGCCGGGTCCATGGGAGACACAGTCACTAAAAAAGGCAATGCTGCCAGCCCAGACAGGGGGCTGGCGGCCAGAGCTAGTGAGGACAGCAGACGCTAGCTTCCACCACCCTCTCGGTGTCACTGCAAACCATGTACGGACCTATCAGCTAGTCTATGCCGTTGGAACTAGAACCTTCTAACTCTTGGCAAAATGCATGGCTTTCCATTCCAGAGGAATTTTCCCTTTCTGTCCATTGTTCAGACAGATACCAACACACCACCACACTCACCATGAAGATCAGCTCCGGAGAGTGACTGCAGGGAGGGGAAGCTTGAGAAATAGCCCAAGGGAGTGCAGTGCCTGGCCCCACCCTCCGTGTGGTCCTTGACAGGGACCAGCCTGTCTTGGATGCCCTGGAGGTGGTTACCATCAGACCCAGCCGTGATCTCGCCTCCTGACACGTGGAAGGCCGCACAGGCCTGCCTTGGGTGACAGAGGTGATGACTCATAGACTGGGAAGGCAATTGTTAGTGGTTTTCAAAAACAAAACAAAACAAAGTTAAAGGAGAAAAACAGAAAAAAAAAATTTAGAACAGTCCAGCAAATTGCTAGTCTAGGGCCAACTGTCACTGGGTGAAGAGCTTATTAATCTAATTCTCTTGTTTGTTTGTTTCACATTGTTTTAAAGCAATCAACAAACCCACTGATTCTTCAAGGTTCCTTTTTGTTTGTTTAAAAAAGTCTCCATGGAGCATTTGGAAAGGTGTGGCAAGATGGGGGACTCTGCATGCCTTTGAGGTCACTTTCTAGCTGAGCAACTGTCTTTCTGGGTATTTTCTGTGGGGGGTGGATTCTCCTGGAAGCGTAGCTGTGTTTCTCCTTCCTGAGGGGTTCTGGGTCACCCTGGGCCCAACACAACGCTAATCTAAACTCACAGTGCGTCCTACTCCCGTCTTTCTTGTGAAGAATGGATTCCTTTGAACTTGATTGCCTAGAGATCAGAGACATTCAGAATAGCCTGCCTGCCTGTCCTCCTGCACTTAACAAAATATTTTGTTTTCATTTCTGCAGAGGGAAAGTTAAGCTATAAAGGTCCCCATTCCAAGGAGGGAATTTAGAAAGCAAAGCAACTGCGGTTTTTCCCCGAGGGCCCTAAGATAATTCTCACAGCCGTTGTGTTAATAAGTGATGTACATAAACCCATTCATGGAAGCAACTTGACTCCTCTCGTTCAATGTATAGGAAGCAATTCCAAAAAAAAAAAAAAAGTTAATGTTAATTTCTTCCTCACGTCAGATTCTTAATTCTCTGTAACACCTTGAGAACTTCAGTGATTGTCCCTCTGGGTGAATCTGATGCTGCACTGGGACTCGGACTCATCAACCCCGTGGCTCATTCTGTTAACTTCCTAAACTACAGCCTGAAAACCAGCCTGCCAACCTCGTCACCTACTTGAGGGCTATCCTGATCTAATGAACCCCTGACAATTAGTGACCCATCGTTTAATACATTTTTTATTCTCTCTGACCTTTAATCATAAAGTGTTGGGGATTGTATGTGATTTGTCTGTAATTTTGGATGATTTTAAAAAAAAAAAATGTGTGTGTATATATATATTAGTGAATTAGAAATATCCTCCTTTCCTATTGTCAACTGAAATTCAGAGCAGTTCATGAAAGCTTGGATCTGGGTCTTAGTTTTGATTGATTAACCCCAAAGCTCAGTGCCATGTATCTGCTGGTGACACCTTGGACAGAGGGTGTCCTATCACAGGGCCACTTCAGGGTGGGGGCCTTGGGAAAGCTTTGAGTGGGGCACAGCGGTTCCTCTAGAAAGGTTATCGGTGAATAGGTAGACTCTCAATGGGAATTCTCAGGTAGGACGTGGTGTTTTCAGATGAGAGTTCAGAATAAGTTGGAAATGTGAATTGCAACTGCAGGTTTTTCCCCAGCCACAGAGCCCCAGACCTGAGGTTCACTGTGGACATGGGACAGCCTGGGCTGTGACCCGTCACCCACTTTAGGGTGAAGGGAGGCTCTGGGTCCAGAGCTGCGTTTGATCACAAAGCATTGCTTTTCTCAACAAAGGCGATGACGAAACCAACTTGCAGATTCGTGGGCTTGCTCACTTCTTTCCAGAAGAGCAGGGTGGGTGATTTGGTAATCATTGCTAGTGCAAAAGATCGTCTTCATAAAGGTTTAAAATGATCATCCTGGGTGGAATCCGGTGAGGTCATGGGCAA
The DNA here is from genome assembly GCF_019320065.1 of Cervus canadensis. Lineage (NCBI taxonomy): Eukaryota > Metazoa > Chordata > Mammalia > Artiodactyla > Cervidae > Cervus > Cervus canadensis. Next base: position 34,030,133 of record NC_057416.1, on the reverse strand, counting down.
AACTCAGTCACATCTTTGAAGAGGACCAGTATTTTCCTTAGCAGACAGAAAGTGAGGTGAGAATTCCAAGAATATTTTATTTGTAGAGCATCCTGTGTCACCCTGGGCTTTGGGTGGCTGTAAATTAGCACCAAGGGCTCCCTAAGGCATCTGGGTCTGTGAATGACAGAGGCCCCATTGTGCAAACCTGGAATCCGTCTTTTTCAGCAGACTCCAAGTACCCAGTTGCTCTGCCATAAGTGTGTGGATGTCTCGGGCTTAGGTGCTCTGTTTTAGAAAAGGTTTCCCTGGAACAATGTGCTGGTCCCACTGACCTGTCACAAGCAGATACATAGGACACAGACCAGATTCCTGTTTCCTCTAGTTCCTCCACGTAGCACTCCTCTTATAGAGCCTAAATCTCTTATAAATGCTTTGAATACTGTGAAAATGTTTTACATTCCATTTCATTTGTGTGTGTTTTATTTTTAACTGCATTTTACCAGATGTTTTGGTGTTATCACTTATGTTAATAGTAATTCCCGTATGTGTTCATTTTACTTTCATGCTTTTCCTGCCATGTATCAATATTCACTTGACTAAAATCACTCAATTAATCAGTGGTAATGTGCATGGTGAATTTTTCCTGCTCCCCACAATGGCACACCGTTTACCCTCCTCCGCCTCACACATACCCCTTCTCTTCAGTTTTTCCAGTGATGTTTTCTGGCCCCCACTCAATACTTTTCACATGGTAACGGGGCATGGTGGGATAGCAGAGTACCTGGGGGCCCCAAGGCACCAGCACCCTATCCCATGTATACCACCTGCTCCCCTGAATCACTTCCAGAAGTTTCTCCCGGCTGTGTGTTCCAGATCAGAGAGAACGTTAAATACCTGCTCCCCAAGAATGTATTTTTCAACCCTGCCTGAGTTTCTTCTCTATGTTTTTGGTTGCAGATGCTCTTTCCCCTCCAGAAATTCAATGTTAAAATTCCAGCTAAGATTTGAAAACTCTTTGGCATATGGAGTGAGCCTTAGAGGAAACCATATCTTCCCTGTTAACAGATGAGATGCTCAGATGGGAGATGGCCAGGTTTGCTCAGAGAGTTTGGGGCTTCCAGGTCACTGGCATTGCTGGAACCAGAACCCAGTCTGGGGGGAACAAGGTCTGAATTAGAAGGTCTGGGTCCTCCCTCTGGACCCAGGCAGTGCACTTCACAAGCCCAGCTTGTCTTATCTAGGCTACAGGTTTCTTGCCTAAGGAATTCTTCGGTGTGATTTTGTATTCTGTGAGGAATGACAGTGACAACTTCATGTTGTTTCCTGATTAACAAGGCACTTCTGAACCTCAGACAGCTGGCAGTTTTGTCCAGAAGTGAGCAAATTCTCCCAAGTGACCCCCAGACCACACCTAAGCACAGAGACACTATTTTTAAGGCGTGGTATGAGGACTTGCAAAAATCCCGGTTAAGTTGTGCTCCAGTAGCAAAAGATTTTCCCATACTTATGCCGGCCTGACCAAGGAAAAGACTGACATTTCCTTTTCGTTCCCCTCTGACTGATAAGGAAAATCTCTTAAGCTGGGTGTGGGTGTCAATGTCATCCCAGTGGAATCCCACCACTATGACCCATACATTCTCATTGCTCTTGTGAATATTTAAAAATCAGATCACCAGATAGATGCTGAAGTGTGTGTACAAAGGCATTCTAGCTTCAGCAGCTGGTGTCGCCCTCGAGTTGGGGGTGTACCAAGGGTCGGGACTGCTTGAGCCTCAGGTCTAAAAGATGCTGGAGCACCAAGAAGACCAGCCTTGCCCTCAGGGCACAGCATTCACACCTCTTGAAGGAATCGTACCGGTGCTCTTCAATGCAGGGCCCGAAAGAGATCAAGGATCAACATGTTATCCAAGGTAGGTGGGTCTTCTAAGGCAATGATGAAGCCAGAAGTGCTAGCAATTCAGTTTCTCTCCTGAGAAAGAGAAATCTGTACCAACCATCCTACAGTACACAGAAGAAATAAGGAGACTCATTCTTAAGTCTTCACATGTGTCACTGAGGGGAGCTTGCTAACGTGTGGTTTCTGCTGACCAGTCCCAGAAATTCAGATTCGGGAGGTTTTCCCTGGGGCCTTAGGATCTCAGCTTTGAACTAGTGATCCAGGTTTACCAGACGCCAGCACTCCACTGGATCGTTCTTTCCATAACAACCTGTAGGACATGAGTGGCTTGGGGTTGAGAGGTGGACAATTATTTTGGCATCTCCTTTCCCTACCTGCAGGGCTTCCCAGGTGGGGCAGTGGTAAAGAATTCATCTACTAAGGCAGGAGACAGCAGTTTGATCGCTGGGTCAGGAAGAGGCCCTGGAGTAGGAAATGGCAAGCGGCTCCAGTATCCTTGCCTGGAAAACTCCATGGACAGAGGAGCCTGGTGGGCTACAGTTGCAAAGTGTTCAAGGGGACTGAGCGCTGACGGCAGCCCTCCTTTTTCCTACTCACAGGCTTCCTATTGCTGCAGCCCAGTCTCAAGTTCTGTTCTTATTAGGCATTAATCAAAAGAGGTACACCAGGGCGTGGATGAACCTAACTCTTTCCTTTACTGCGGGTACATCAGGCTCTCCAAGAGGGCTTCTAAAAACTCTTAACATACATGTGAGTTACCTGGAGACTGCGTTAAAATGTAGGTTCTGATTGGACAGATCTGAAGCTGCGTTGGCGTTCTGCATTTCTGATTGGCTCCAGAGTGAGGGGCGGGGCTGATGCTGCCGGTCCTGGGAGGCTCCAAGCTGCAAGAAGGGCTGCCCGCCCAGCAGAGTCCGGGCTCCCAGCCGTACTAATGCAGTCGTTTGGGTCAGGACTCAAAATATTAACCAAACTTTGGGGTGGAAAGAAAAACTGCGAGAGTCGCAGTTAGAAACTCAAAGCTGCGAGCCCATTCTCCCCGTCCACTCAGAGTTCACTTTAGTCTTAGCTTTCCAGGGGGTGATTGTTTTCCCCCAAAGTCCTTTCCTTAAAAAAAAAAAAAAAAAAAAATTGCTCAGCAAACTATTAGCCATCCTGCCTCTGCCCTTTAACTAACCTTCCCCCACCTCTCCTCCCCCACCAGGCCCGGCCCACTGCAGGGGCCTTGAAGTTCACCTCCAGCTGGTGTTCCCCTCCACCGCCCAACTGTATCAGGATTTGAGAACAGAACGGGAAATTTCCATGTTGCGATGCTCACATCTGGGCAGCTTCAAGCTCAGGTTATGGAAGAGGCCACGAAAAGAGGGGTGGAGGAGGAGGGGAATGAAGTGTTTGGAGGGGAAATCCCACCTCTTTGATAAATTGAGGCCAGCCTGCCCAACAGGGCTGATTTACTGGGGGACCAGGCGTGAGGAATTTCTGTCAGCGAAGGCCCAGGAAGGCTGCTCTTTGTAGGTTTGGGGAAGATGGGTACCAGAACAGGCTGCAAATAGGAGCCCAGAGCGCCTGTGTCTTTATACATCTGTGGACTATTTAGATAAGTGGAGGCTGTACTTAATCACCGAGAAAGTTGTTTGCTTAAATAAAGGGAGGGAAAGTTGCATGTGTGCATTTAAGGGGAGGGAAGGAGGAGGTGGGAGGTAGGAGACAGGATCCAGCAATTTTTCCACAGCTGAAACCCCACCACGTGGTTTAAATTAGGATGACCTTCCCATCACCTGAGTGCTGGAGCTGGTGGATGGGGCAGGGGTGAAAGGTTCTGAAATCTCGTGGCCCTGCCCTCTGGCATTTCAGCAGAGCTCTGCTGTAGGCATCCATGAGCTACAAGGATTGGTTTTACCTTCTCTCTTCCCTGGATTTCCCGAGTTCTGAGCCCTGAAATGGCATGCCCCAGGAGCCTAGAGGTCCATCAGCCAGCCAGGTGGAATCCTGGGCTGGAGGCTGCTCTGAGATTCCCTGGAAGTCAGGACTTAATGATAAATAAAGCCATCAAGCCCCGGAACTGCACATTAGATTTCCTTAAAAAGAGAGGGTGAGAATTAGAAAGAAGAGGAGACCTCATCTTGAACATGATCCCACCTCTGGTGTACTTTTAAACAATGCACACCAACCGTCACTATCACTCTTTGTACCTGGGAAAAGATTGGGGGTGGGAGGTAGTTTAAGGGTCTCAGTTTCCATTTTTGCCTTCAAGTCACGCAGAGAGTTTGTGCAGATCTGGGTAATTTAGCCTCTTTGCTTAGAAGATTGAGCCCTTTGTCTGAAGGAATAAAGGCCTCGAATGCCAAAACCCAAGTGCGTATGTCACAGTGTGGCCCAGAGACAGCCAGGATGGATTCCCCAGAATTAACTGGATTCTTCGGGGGTCAGCACTCCCTCCCAAGGGTGGCAGCAGGGGCCACTGGGAATCCCAGCTCTGACTGCCCATTCTGGCAGGTTACTCAGTGAGATCTAGCAGCAGTATGTCCCCTCAGCACAGCAAATCAGACCCTGGGCTGGGCCAGGCTTGGGGGAGACCCCCAAGGCCCCTGCAGAAGAGGAAGTGGAGGAGGAAGAGGCAGAAAATTGAACCCCAGCCTGTGATGCTGAGTTAAATCTGACTCTTTGCAACCCCACTGACTGTAACTCCCCAGGCTCCTCTGTCCATGGAATTCTCCAGGCAAGAATACAGGAGTGGGTAGCCATTCCCTTCTCCAGGGGATCTTCCTGACCCGGGGATTGAACCCAGGTCTCCCGTATTGCGGGCAGATTCTTTGCCGTCTGAGCCACCAGGGACGCCCCTAGCTTCCTAGAGCTTCGCAGCTCTGCCGTTGGCTTACGGACCCTACCACATGTAAACTCTCCGTGCCCTCCCATAACTCTCTCGAGCTCCGTCCTTACTTTCAGATGCCGCCTCTCTGCAGGCTGTTTAAGAGGTGGAGGTGGGAGAGGGATGATGAAGGCATCCCTGGATGAAGAATACACAGGGACAGTTGAGGTGGACAGCAAGACCCAAACACTTGCTTTTATTTCCCTTCAATGACTTGGAAGGAAAGAACTCACCTTTAAAACCCGAGGAACTAGCTTGACTGTGTTGTAACTCTTGATGAAAAGTAGGACAGTGGTGGCCTTTGTCAGGCCTCTAGCAAAATATTCAATAATTGCAACCTAGACCCTCCTCCCCTGTGATCCTACCTCCAGTCAAGCCAGAGAGCCCAGCTCTCTTTGGGGACCATTCTTCTCTGGGTCTGAACATTTCCCATCACGGTTCCACTGAACCTCCAGCAGGCCCAGAGAAAGTCCTCCTTCTTTGCTGACTCACTGTCTCCTCCCCGCCTGGTAGATAGAAATGTAATTTTTTTTTTTTTTCAAGAGAGGAGGTTTCAACTGCAGCGGAAAGAGATCCAGCTTGAAATCAAGTCAAATGAAATTCATGTGTTTCAAAAACACCCCCGCCCCACCTCCCCTACACACACAGAATCACACATGCGCCCGGCGAGGGTCACAGCTCCATCCCAGGAGGACGGTTTTTTCCAAAGTGCAAACAGCTCCGGGTCTCAATTTGTTGCTCTCGTTTCTATAATCACTGTGATGTGTTGGGATGATTGTGAGTGGCGTTGGGAATGTTTGTTCTCATGTAATTGCTTGTTTCCTACTGAAATTTCCATGTCAGACCCTTTCATTGTTTTCATTATCGCTTGCCTCCTATTCTGCCTGCCCGCCTGCCTGCCAGGGAGGCCGTCTGGGCGCTGTTGGTATGGTTGATAGTTGGTATTGTTGGTATCGATTATGAAGCCAGGTGTCCCCCCCCCTCACTGCCCCCCGCCCAGGCAGGCTGTCAGGCGGCTCTCACCCACCAGCTACAGGATGTAGGGCTGTGAGCTCCTGCTTTGTCTTGCCCACCTGGGGTCCCGGATGCTGGGCCAAACGTGGGGACAAAGGAGACACGACAAGAGCCTGGCTTATTTCCTGATTTGGGATTAAGCTAAATGCGCCCCCACCCCAAGTATTTCAGAGGAATGTGACCCCCGTGTTTCTTACTGTGTACTTAACTCATTAAAATGTTGATTTACAAGGGATGGGTGATGTACAAACAAACCTCAGGGCCTCTATTCAAAGCCAAGCTTTTTTCCTTTTTTTTTTTCCCATATGACCTTTTGTGAGGAGGGTAGGTGGGAAGAAGGAATGGAAGGTCTTGCCTTTGAACCGGGAAGCGGCATGCCATCAGGAATGAAACTTGGATCAGAGGCAAAGAATTCCTACCTTCGGAATCAACCAGGTCTCTGCTGGACAAGCCTTGTGTTTCCAGACCTGATCAGAACCACCTGGATTTTCTTACAGCCTAGTCACTGTCCAGGCAGCATGAAACATTTGAACTTGACCTGTGGTGGAAATGAGCCAGAGTCCATGAAAAGAGAGGCCAGCCTCTGTTCACAGGAATAAACACTTATCCTCAGGAACACTCGGGATCTGGGATGGACTCTGCATGCTTGTCTCTTTTCTCCTTCATCTCAAACTCCAGAGACCACCTCCCATGGACTCTAATTTACTCCTCCAAGAAGCCCGACCGTTCCAGGAGCTTAGGGTGCATTTTCTTATGGGTTCCACATACAACATGTTTGGAATAAGGCAAAAGGATGATGACTTATTCTAAATTTAGCCAATGGAGAGAGTATGGAGAAAAGGGAACCTTCCTACACTTGGTGGGAATGTAAACTGGTGCAGCCACTATGGATTACAGTATGAAGGGTGAAGTGAAGTCGCTCAGTCGTGTCCGGCTCTTTGCGACCCTCTGGACTGTAGCATACCAGGCTCCTCCGTCCATGGGATTCTCCAGGCAAGGATACCGGAGTGGGTTGCCATTTCCTTCTCTAGGGATACTCCCGACCCAGGGATCGAACCCGGGTCTCCCGCATTGCGGGCAGGCGCTTTACGGTCTGAGCCACCAGGGAAGCCCATGGATTACAGTATAAAGGTTCCTTTAAAAAGTTAAAATAGAACTAACAAATGACCTAGCAATCCCACTCCTGGATCCTGGACATATATTCAGAGAAAACTCTGACTCAAAAGGATACATGTATCCCAGTGTTCATACCAGCACTATTTACAATAGCTGGAACATGGAAGCAACGTAGATGTCCATCAACAAATGAATGGATAAAGAAAATGTGATAAATACATACAATGGAATACTACTCAACTGTGAAAAGAAGGAAATACTGCCATTTGCAACAACATGGATGGACCTAGAGATTGTCACACTAAGTAAAGTCAGAAAGAGAAAGACAAAGACCATATGATATCATTTATAGTGGAATCTAAAGTATGATACAAATAAACTTGTTTACAAAACAGAAACAGACTCACGGACACAGAGAACAAACTTGTGGTTACCGAAGGGGGAAGGAGGTATGGGAGGGATAAATGAAGAGTTTGAGATGAACAGATACAAGTATATGTAGAATAGATAAACAACAAGATTCTACTGTATAGCACAGGGAACTGTATTCAGCATATTGTAATAAATCATAATGGAAAATAATATGAAAAAATAATGTATGTACGTATAACTGAATCACTTAGCTCTATAGGTTGCTGTACACAGCTTCCCTAGTGGCTCAACCGTAAAGAATCCGCATGTGATGAGGGAGACCTTGGTTCAATCCCTGGGTCGGGAAGATCCCCTGGAGGAGGGCATGGCAACCCACTCCAGTATTCTTGCCCGGAGAATCCCATGGACAGAGGAGCCTGGCGGGCTGCGGTTCATGGGGCCACAAAGAGTCAGACACAACTGAACGACGAAGCCCAGCACATCATTGAATAACTTTTCTGTCCAGCGGAAACTAACACAGCATTATAAATCAACAATAATTTGATAAAAATGAAATCAGCCAGGCCTGCCTTCTAGGGCCCCCAAACCTCTTTAGGAAGCCATGGGCTTTTGTCTACTTCTTATTTCCTTCAGCGGGAGAACGTGAACATGATACGCCCCGAGCTGGTGTGTGGAGAACACATCTCTTCTCAGGGTGTGTATGGATGGTGTGCGTGTGTGTCTGTGAGTGTCAGAGTGTGCAGGAGTTGGTGTTGGGATGTGTGTGCTTGCACTGGTGTTGGTGTCTGTGTGTGTGATGTGGTTCCACTACCGGGCCGTGGGGGGCTCCCCCCCTCATAGACCCCTCTTCTGCAAGTGTCCGCCATGCCTGATGTATGATGGGATGTTAAACTGTGCAGTGCCAAGCCTGTCTCATGGGTCCTTCTTGTTCCTGGAATGTCTTTTAAACCCTTTAGCGTGTTTGTAGGCACGTGTAATATACATTGTACCTTATATTACACGCTGTAATACATATGATACCTGCATGATGGTAGTTCTGGGTACCCCCCCCTCCACTGTATTGCCAGTACTTGGGTAACTTGTCTTCATGGTTTAGAAGGAGGATGAGTGGAAATAGCTGGACTTCTGGATCAGCAGATGGGACCCTATATGGGGCCCCCCAGAAAAAAGGAGAGTTACTCAGAGGGAGCGCTTCCTCACCTCCTGGGGCACCACTGGGTGGAAGCTAGTTCAATTAAACTAGCTTTGCTTTCTTTCCATTATGAGAGGAAAGTGGTGAATTTGTGCCAGTAGATTGGAATGTATTAAAGATTGGTCTGGCTTCACAGAAAGTGTCCATCAGTTGCTGACATACCAAGGAAATTAGGGGAAAGCTGACTTTCCAGTGCTTCTTTGGCAGAGGACCCAGCAGCTGACATCGAACAGAGTCAGGACTCATAAAGCGCAGAGCCAGGACCTGCGCGCTGAGGTCTTTCTTCAAAGATGCTTTCAGCTCCTTATCTTTCAGAGCCATTAAATGTTCGCATTTGGCTCACTCCCCTGGGGACCCTTTATTGATTTTTAGAAGGATCCCATCTGATGATGCGAGCAATGGAGATCTGAACCAGCCAGAAAGCCTGGGATGTTTTCTCCTAAGTAAGTGGCTTGTTTTGGATCTTACATGTGAAGTTAATTCTTTAGAATTTCATGCTGTACAGCTTGAAAATGCGTACTCATAAGGCACGGAAAAAAAAAAATAAACAAAACAACAACCCAGCATCAAAACAAAACCCAACCAGCAAGAGCAAAGCAAAGACGCCAAAAACCAAACTCCTAAGTTTAACACAGGTCTGCAAAAAAAAAAAAGGGATATCTTAGAGCCTCCTGTGAATTCTGACATGGAAAACAACAGAAAGAGAAGGTCAGCTCCTGTCCGGTCCACGTCTGCTTGTTGGGGCTGCTCTGAGATCCAGGACACACGTCAGAACAGGCTGTTATCTTGTTCTCTCCCTTAAAGACATTTTGAAAAGAGCCATGCTATGGAAATTGGCTAAAAATACTCTTCTTACAGGAAACCAGGAAAAAAATGAATGAATTGGATTACATCAAAATTTAAAACTTCTCTGCACCAAAGGACACAGCAGAGTGAAAAGGCAGCCCATGGAATGGAAGAATTTGCAAATCATACACGTGATAAGGGGTTAAGACCTAGAACATATATAGAACTCTGACAACAACAACAAAATAAAGAACCTTAGTAAGAAATGGGCAAGGGATTGAATAGTCATTTCTCTCTCCAAAGCGATATTCAAATAAGCACATCCAAAGATGCTCAACATCACTATTACCGTTAGGAAAATGCAAATCAAAACTACAAGCTGGGGTGGGAGGGGTGGTTGTGGGAAATAATATGGCAGTTTCTCAAAAAATGAAAAATAAATTACCATGTGATTCATGCAATTCCATTTGTGGGTGTACACTCAAAAGAACAGAAGGTAAGGTCTTGAAGAGATATTGGTACACTCATGCTCACAGCAGTGTTATCCACAAAAGCCAAAAGGGAGATGAGTGGATAAACAAAGCATGGTGTATCCATACAATGGAATATTTTCAGCCTTTAAAAGGAAGGAAATTCTGACACACGCTCCAACATCAATGAAACTTGAGGACATTATGTGAAGTGAAATAACAGAGGAACAGAGTGTGAGTCACTCAGTTGTGTCCAATTCTTTGCAACCCCAGGACTGTAGCCGCCCCCCCCCCCCCCGCCAGGCTCCTTGGTCCATGGGATTTTCCAGGCAAGAATACTGGAGTGGGTTGCCACTTCCTTCTCCGGGGGATCTTCCCAACCCAGGAATGGAACCCAGGTCTCCTGCATTGCAGGCAGACTCTTTACTGTCTGAGCCACAAGCTAGCCACAAAATGACAAGTACCACAGTGATTCCATTTAGAGGAGATCTGTAGAATGGTCAAGTTCACAGAGACAGAAGCAGAATGGTGGTTGCTGGGGGCTGGGGGCCAGGAAAGCAGAGAGTTATTTCACAGGAACAGAGTTTCAAGTTTGTGAGATGAAAAGGGAACAATGCAAGTGTACTCAACCCGACTGAACTCTACACTTAAAAATGGTTAAGATGGTAAACTTTGGGAATAGACTAGTGGTTGCCTAGGAGGATGAGGGGAGGGGGAGGGATGGGCTGGGAGTCTGGGATTTTCAGACACAAACTGTTATATACAGGATGGATGAACGACAAAGTCCGGTGATATCACATAGGGAACTGTATACAATATCCTGTGATAAACTCTAACGCAAAAGGGTTTGAAAAAGAATGTATATATGTGTATAACTGAGCCACATTGCCGGAGAGCAGAAATGAACACAATGTTGGACATCAACTATACTTCAATTAAAAAAAAAAAAAGATGGTCAGTTTTGGTATGTATATTTACCACATTTAAAAATAGTTTTTAAAAAATACTGTTCCTTCTCTCCTGGGCATTTCTGGGACAAAGGAGGGTTTCCAGAGCCCAGGAAGATGTGAGTTGGAAGCTACAGGTGCAGTCGCCCCATATTTCTGAATTCCTTGCACATTTTCGTGGCCTCTTTCATGGAAGAAAGCCTCCCGGGGTGCTTTTTCCACCCCCTCTGCTCACCGCACTGGGGATTACAAGAGGAAAACAGCTCCGCCCAAAGCGAAAGTGAGCAGAACTCTCAGGGGGCAAGATTTTCCAACCCCGGCCGGTCAAGTTCCTCCTCATCTGTCCCTCCACACACACATGCATGCACACTCAAACATACACTCACACACACTCACACGCGCACATGTACTTTCCAGCCAGCTTCAGCAGATGTCCTGCCCTGTGTGAGATGACTCCATTTCCTTGCACCCTGGCTGGACGGGGGTGGAGCCCTGAACTCGCCCCCTGGGCCCCCAGGACTTGTGCCGAGAAGAGGAAGGAATTGGACTGCCTTGGGCTTCACCGAAAAGCTCAGAGCTCACCTGTGTGGCCCTGCTCCTTGCTGGTGGGACAAAGAGGCAACTTGAACCAAGGGCCCCTCCTTGGAGGGGACACATCCAAGCAACCCTGTCCCTCAAGATGTAATAGGCTCTATAAACATCACCTCCTATTTGCTGTCTTCCCCACAGCTTTTGTTTATTTCTTTATTTTCCTTTTTCCCTTGCTGTTTCTTTTCTGTCTTTTCTCTCTTCCATTCTTATTTTTTTTAAAAACATTTAAAATGATGATTCTAAAATTTTAAATTTAAAATGAAGATGATTTAAAAAAATCATCTTCCATTTTCTTATTGGTATATAGTTGATTTACAATGTTGTGTTAGCTTCAGGAGTATAGCAAAGTAATTCAGTTGTGAAAGGGAAAGTCGCTCAGTCGTGTCTGACTCTTTGTGACCCCATGGACAATACAGTCCATGGAATTTTTCAGGCCAGAATACTGGAGTGGGTAGCCTTTCCCTTCTCCAGGGGATTTTCTCAACCCAGGGATCGAATCCAGGTCTCCTGCATTGCGGGCAGATTCTTTACCAGCTGAGCCACCAGGGAAACCCAAGAATACTGTAGTGGGCAGCCTATCCCTTCTCCAGGGGATCGTCCTGACCCAGGAATTGAACTGGGGTCTCCTGCATTGCAGGCAGATTCTTTACCAACTGAGCTACTAGGGAAGCCCAATTCAGTTATCTATCTATCTATCTATGTTTTTATATATGCTTTTCAGATTCCTTTCTATTATAGGTTATTCCAAGATATTGAATGTAGTTCCCTGTGCGATACAGTAAGTCCTTGATGTTCATCTATTTTATATAGTAGTGTGTATATGTTAACCCCAAATTCCTAATTTATCCCTCCCTTTTCCCTTTTGTAACCATAAGTTTGTTTTCTGTGTCTGAATGACTTTCCACGTTTATGAGTCTGGCTTTTCCAGAGTCCACAGCTCAGTGATATCATACACTATTTGTCTTCTTGTGCAACTCATTTAGCATGATGTTCTCATGGTCCACCCTGCCTTTTGTGTTGAGGGATAGGACGAGGTTTAAGGGTATAAAGTTACAGCGAGTAGTAAATAAGCCCTAGAGATCTAATGGCCAGTATAGTGAATATAAACAGAAGTGGCATGATAATCATCAAACTTGCTAAAAGACTAGATCTTCATTATTCCACTGGGCACTATTATGAAGGCAGCAAAGGTAAAAAGCAACTGTAATTATATATAGCATGATCAAGGTGCTAATTATTGCTACAATGGCAATCATATGATAATATACACATGTATCGAGGCAACATGTCACACACCTAATGTTTTCACATCGTTATATGTCATATGCATTTCCATAAAAATGTTCAAAGGCATCGTCTTCCCTTACAGCTCTCCTGTTGGCCCCTCCCATGCCTGCCCCCTCAACCTTCCCATCTTCCTTGTCTCCCCTTCATAGCCAGACACAGTCCTGGGCTGGGAGACTCTGGTTTGGGGGCGTGATTCAGCGGGGACCCTCCTGCAGGCAGGACCGCAGTCGGGAGTCTATCCGCGCTGCAGTAGGTCAAGATCCTCGCTAGACCGGATCCTTTCAGGGGCTGTCCTGCCTCTCAGGCTTCTCATTCACCCTCTTCCAATGGCCTTTGACTCAAGGCCTTCAAGCCGGCTGGGCAGCAGGTCTGAAGGGGTGGCAGCCTTTCTGAGGTGCAGGTGCACGCGTGTCAGCTCCCATAGGGTTGAAATGTGGCGTGTTTCGCCCACATGCCGCCCTCTGTCCGGGTGCATCCTCGGATGCTGGGAAAAAAAAAAACAGACAAGCCACGACGGGTTTTCCAGCTCACGCGGCACATTCCTCCCCCAGCTCAGCACCCTGTAATCAAGCCTTGTGCGTGCCATGCACACGAGACTCTAAACAAAAGTGCTCCCTTTCACACACCGCCGACCCATCTTCCAGCTGCCAGGTCGGCATCTCCAGCTTGGGCCAACCGGGCCTTGGTCCCTGACCCTCCGCTGGGCAGGGGCCTGTGGGAGATGAAGGGACGCGTCCTGCCAGGCTGAGGCAGGGGGCCCCTGGCGGCCTCACTTTCTGGAGAGCTCTGGGAGGCGCAGAGCCTTCCGAATGGTTCCCTCAGCGGTCAGCCCCTTTCCTTAGGGCTGCTGGATTTCTCTGGCCTGGGGCCACTGGGGCCTGGGCTTTCTAGGCCCTGGAGATAGGAAGAACGGACAAACGACCATTTCTCTTGGCCCGGCCTGCTCCGTGCAGACTGAGGGAGACTGTTGTGTTGTTTTCGACTGTTGATAGAAGCCAACTTTCTTGGGTAAACCCTGGGTACTATTATGAAGGCAGCAAAGATGAAAGCGGAAATGAATCCTGCCCCCAAGTATCCTGCCGTCCCCCAAGAAAGGAAAGTGTGTTCAGTCGGTCAGTCGTGTCCGACTCTTTGAGACCCCATGGACTGTAGCCCACCAGGCTCCTCCGTCCATGGGATTCTCCAGGCAAGAATACTGGAGTGGGTTGCCATTTCCTCCTCCAGGGGATCTTCCCAGCCCAGGGATGGAACCCACGTCTCCTGTGGCTCCTGCATTGGCAGGTGGATTGTTCAGCACTGAGCCTCCTGGGAAGCCCTGGGGAGGGAGGACATGGACTTAAATGACCACAGCGCTGGTGGAAAGACGGGGGCACCAGATCAGAGCAGCCTCAGAACGATGCCATCCAGCATGATGGAAAGCGGAGTGCAGGTGGCGTGAAATCGGGCCCCAGAGAACGTCGAGGATGGGACAGGCTGAGTCAGGAAGAGGGTGTCCCAGCAGAAGGGACAGCTTGGACACTGACAGCATCAGGGCGCAGAGCTGATGCCGTGGGAACCACTGATGCTCAGGAGACGGACCTACCGAGAAAGAACTTCAAGGTGCCTGGAGCGGCCGCTGGGGAGGAGGAAAGACACAGCCTGGGTCTGTCTGCTGCTGCTTGGGAAGCGAGTGGCTTCTATAGACCTGACCCAGCTAGTGCTACGCAGAGCAAGATCCTGGAGGGCTGTCAGTGTACGCGTGAAATACCTGCAGAGAGTGATCGTTGAAGGAATGACTTCATGGCAAATCTAAGGATACAAATGTTGAGCTTGCATTTTGTACGCTTTGTGTTTATTCACTTTTTTCCCCTAACAATTTGTTTTTATGATAGCTTTCAAATATAGAGTTCCCTGATAGACCAGACCCTGCAATCCCAATCCTGGGCTTAAACACGGAGAAAAACATAGTTTGAATGGGTACACACACCCCAGTGTTCACTGTAGCACTATTTACAGCACCCAAGATGTGGACGCTGTCTAAGTGTCCACAGATAGAAGGATGGGTAAGGTAGAAGTGGTTCATGCATACAGTGAACTATTACTCAGCCATAAAAAATGAAATAAATGTCATTTGTAGCAACAAGGATGGACCTAGAGATTGTCATACTGAGTGAAGTAAGTCAGAGGAGGAAGGATATCATATGACATCCCTCCAATGCAGAATATAAAAAAGAAATAACACAAATGAACTTATTTGCAAAACAGAAACAGACACATAGGCTTAAAGAATGAAATGGTGGTTGCAAGGGAGGAAAGTGGGGAAGAGGGGCAGTTAGGGAGTTTGGGATGGACATGTACACATTTGCTACATTTAAAATGCATAAGCAACAAGGACCTACCATATAGCATAGGGAACTCTGCTCAATGCTATGTGGCAGCCTGGATGGGAGGGGAGTCTGGGCGAGAATGGATACGGGGATGTATATGGCTGAGTCCTTTTGCTGTTCTCCTGAAACTATCACACCATTGTTATTGGCTGTAGGCCCATACAAAATAAAAAAAGTTAAAAAAAAAAAAAACCAAGAAAAAAACACTGGTCTTTCATGACAGAGAGTTAGAGGAGCACCCTGTCAGCTTACCCCCGTGGTCCTTCCTGAAACAAGCCCCCTTCTCCCTCCCGGTTTGCGGAGGTCTGGGGCCTGAGGCCAGGCCTGATTCCCCTCTCCGGATGGACCACATGTGGCACATGCGGTGTCTGCTCGCCCCGCACAGTGGGGCCGGCCCGCGTCTACGGGGTCTGGGACAGCAGCGGCTGCCGTCTCGGACCCCCGCCTCGGAGGTGGGCGCTGGGGGCCGCGAGACAGGTCTGGACCCCGGTCCAGCCACCGCAAGGCCACCAGCTGGACTCGGGGGAGGCCCACAGCAGCTGCTCTGAGCCTCTGACTCTCTGGAATCCCAGCTCTTTTCCTGTAAACCGTTTCCACGTATTTGTAACTGGTTTGCTGCGTGAACCAGACTTGGCCTGAAGTCAGGAAACAAGACTCTTGTCTTCTAATGTTGCTTTTCCCACCTGCCCAGTTGGATCCGATCCTGAGAACTCAGGCAGCTTCCATAGTTTTCTGCTCCCTTGCGGGTACGGAGGAGGAGTCTTGTTTTCACAGATCAGAGTCCAGACTATCTAACAGTGCTAAGTTCTTTTTTTTTTTTTTTTTTTTTTGTGTGTGTGTAATAAAGTTTTTTTTTTTTTGTAATAAAGTTTTATTAAAGTATAAAGGAGATAGAGAAAGCTTATGACATAAGCATCAGAAGGGGGCAAAAGAGTACCCCCCCAGTGCTAAGTTCTTATTCAAATTCAACTTCTCTCCCCCAACATCCCCACCAGCCTCTGCAACATACAGGGGAGAAAGGGCAGGGGTCTTTCCCTCCCCTTGCCCTGCCTCCTCCCCCAGTGGGACCCCCCCCCCCCACCATGTGTGAAGTTCTTGTCTTTCTTGTGTCTGCAGTAGGGCCCTCTAATTTGGATGGTGCCTCCAACAAGACTCTTGTCTGTCTCTATTTTTTTTTTTTAATGAATTACTGGAATCCTTCTCCTTCCCCATGGAGATCCCTCATCTTCCAGCTGACAAACTACCTCCATCAGATACTGCTTCTGGAAGTAGAGCCCAGAGCTGTCTGCCTGGATCTCCTGAAGCCCAGCCTCTAGATGGGCTCCTCCCAGTCACTTTTTCTGGCCTAGAGGGAAAGCCTGGCCTTCGAAGCCACTCCCAGGGCAGCCCCTCATCACTCTACATTTCTAAATGAATACTCACCCCCCACCCTCAGAGGTCTATTGCTGAGTCAGGCATGTGACTCTAGGACTTCTCAGCTCCAGGGGACACTTTTTATGCTCCTCTGGGAGCTTTCCTACTGACCTGTGCTCTCACCCCAGAGTCCCTCTGCTTGACCCTGGAGAGAGAGAGAGGGATCACGTCCGTATCTACACTTTTATGAAGCCATGAACCTTCTTCAAGATACACAACCCCAGTTAAACATGAGAAATGCCAGTGGAGAAATGTTCTAGGCAGTATTTGACCAGTACTCTGCAAAACTGTCAAGATCATGAGAACAAGGGAAGATGGAGAAATATTGGACTATGGTCCAGAGGGAATGAAGGAACTACTATGACCAAATGCAGTGTGATATCTTGGACTGGATTCAGGAAAAAAAGACATTAGTGGAAAAACTGGTGAAATCCAGTAAAGTCAAGTCTGGAGTTTAGTCCATAAAACATACTAGTGTTAATTTCTTAGTTTTGAGAAATGTACCGTAGTTATGTAAGGTATTGCTATTAAGAGAAACTGGGAATTGGGAAACTGGGAATTTGTGCTTATCTTTAAGCACAGATGTGCTTTACTTTTCTGTAAATTTAAGTTATTCAAAGTAGTTTATTTAAATAGAAAGGCTATTGTAAATATGCTCAATATGCTCAGAGATCTAGTAGAAAATAAGAAGAGAATGCGGAGAAAGGTGCCAAATAGAACTTCTAGAGTTGAAAACCATATGTTATCTACAAGAGATGCACTTTAAAAAGTCTTACGGAAAATTGGAAAGTATTTTGAAGAGAGTGAAACTAAAGCCGCAAAACACCAACATTTGTCAGGTGTAATGTAACTAAAGAAATATTTGGAGGAGAGTTTATAGCTTTAAATAGCCATATGAGGAAGGAAAGGTCTAAAATCCTAAGTGTTCATTTTGAGAATGTAGAAAAAGAGGAGTAAATTATACCCAAAATAAGTAGAGGGAAGGAAATAACAAAGAGAAGAGTAGAAGCTGATGACAAATAAAGAGTAAAAAAGTGAAATATTATAAACTCCAAGCTGGTTCCTTGCATAAAACAATACAACTGATGTACCTCTAGCTGGATTGATCAAGAAAAAAAGAGAGAGAAGACAGAAATGACCAATATCTAGCATGGAAGAGAAGACGCTAGAGGCCCCATAAGCAATATAAGAATAATAAGAGGATATTATTTCTTAAACTTTATACCAATACATTTGACACCCTAGAGGACAGGGAAAGTGCAGTAAAATAAAAATCACTAACAACCAAAACTGATTCAGGAAGAAGGAAAAATCTGAGTAGATCCAAATCAATGAAGGAAACTGAATTCGTAATTTAAAGCCTTCTCACAAAGAACACTTCCGACCCAAGTGGCTTCACTGGAAAATTCTATCCAACAGTTAAAGAAGAAATGACATGAATCCAACACAGATTTAGAAAAGAGAGGAAGAGGGGACACTTAGGAACTCATTTTATGAAGCCTGCGTTACTCAGGCTGACTGGTCGTTGACCCTCGCACTTCGTGGTCTTAGCTCTTCTGGTCTCAAGCAGGTTTTACACACCTAGAAATCTCCTGATTAGAGCACTTGACTGCCTCCTTTCCATTGTTTCTTTTAACATAATTTTTACCACTCTCTAGTTGCATTGCGTGGGCTCCCCGTGACTTCTCTTGTTAGGGAGCACGGGTTCTAGGGTGTGTGGGCTTCTGTAGTTGTGATCGGGGGCTCTAGACTGTAGGCTCAGTAGTTGTGGCCCACGGGCGTAGTTGCTCCGAGGCCTGTGGGATCTTCCCAAGCGAGGGATCGAACCTGTGTCTCCTGCCTTGGCAGGCGGATTCTTTACCACTGGATCACTAGGGAAGGCCGACTGCCTCCTTCTCTGAACCCTGGTTGCACTCAGCAGCCTAGAACCTCTTTACTCCTTACTCACGTGAATCAGTGTCATTCAGGAAAGACTGAAAACTCATCGAAGGGACATTTCCATGCAACACATGGTCTCACATACACCCTGCAGGTCTGACCTGGGCTCAAGTCCTTATTTGGGTCTCAGGGAAGAGTTGAAAGGGGAGGACTTCTCTCCCTATGTGTGCACATCCGCAGTGCCAGCCTCTCCCAGCCTTCGGCACTTCCCAGGCACTATTTCCTGCCTTCCCCCACCCTCCACTCTGCGCATTTCTCATTTTGGGAGAGGGTGTGGTTTTCAGACCCGTGCAGAGTGACCAGCAGGAAGCAGGAGCAGAGTCCCGAGCCCTGCTTTCCAGCCTGTGGCAGAAGCCTCTGCTGGACCCAACGGCCCTTTGGGGACCATACATCCCGGTCTGCCTGGATCAGTTCCCAGTTACACCTGTTATCTCTCATAATTGTTCATGGTGACACTTGTCATTCTCAAAATGTCCTGTTTGAGAGACAAATGTTTTGGTCCACCTAGAGGCCCATGGAAGGAGGAATTAGAGATTCAGGATTGTAATTAGAGGTTGAATTGTGTCACCGGCCCCAAAATTCAAGCTGAAATTCTACCCCCCTTAGCACCTCAGAATGTGACCTTCTTTGGAAATGGGGTCATTCTGGTATAAGTGGTTAAGATGAGGTTATGCTGGAGTAGAGTGGGCCCTGAATCCAATAGGACTAATGTCCTTGAAAAAGAGTAACTGTGTGAATACATACACACACACACACACACACACTCACACACAGAGAATGCACTTGAACATGAAGGCAGACATTGGGAGATGCTTCTATAAGGAAATCCAAGCAAACCACTAGGAGCCTGAAACAGAGTCTGTCATAGCCTCAGAGGAAACTGTCCTGCTGGCCCCTTGATCTTGTACTTCCAGCTCCAGAACTGTTCAGTTCAGTTCAGTTCAGTTCAGTTGCTCAGTCGTGTTTGACACTTTGCCACCCCATGGACTGCAGCATGCCAGGCTTCCCTGTCCATCACCAGCTCCTGGACCTTGCTCAAACTCATGTCCATCAAGTCGGTGATGCCATCCAATCATCTCATCCTCTGTTGTCCCCTTCTCCTCCTGCCTTCAATCTTTCCCAGCATCAGGGTCTTTTCCAAAGAGTCAGTTTTTCGCATCAGGTAGCTAAAGTATTGGAGCTTCAGCTTCAGCATCAGTCCTCCCAAGGAATATTCACTGGTTTCCTTTAGGATTTCCTTTAGGATCTCCTTGCAGTCCAAGGGACTCTCAAGAGTCTTCTCCAACACCACAATTCAAAAGCATCAATTCTTTGGCACTCAGCTTTCTTCATAGTCCAACTCTCACATCCACACATGACTACTGGGAACAATGTAGCTTTGACTAGACAGACCTTTGTTGGCAAAGTAATGTCCCTACTTTTTAATATGCTGTCTAGGTGGGTCATAGCTTTTCTTCCAAGGAGCAAGCATTTTTAAATTTCATGGCTGCAGTCACCATCTGCAGTGATTTTGGAGCCCAGGAAAATAAAGTCTGTCACCGTTTCCATTGTTTCCCCAGCTATTTGCCATGAGGTGATGGGACCGGATGCCATGATCTTAGTTTTCTGAAAGTTGAGTTTTAAGCCAGCTTTTTCACTCTCCTCTTTCACTCTCATCAAGAGGCTCTTCAGCTCCTCTTGGCTTTCTGCCATAAGGGTGGTGTCATCTGCATATCCAGAACTGTAGGACGTTCCATTTCTGTTGTCCTAAGCTCCCCGGTAGCCCCTCAGTAGCCCTGGGAAATGATCCAGTGATGGGAGCTGCGGTGCCCCTGGGAGCTCCAGCCGTTGTCTTTTTACCAGTGAAGAAACCGAAGCCCAGAGAGCCTAAGTGCTTTGCCCAAGGTCACCCAGCTTGTTAGCGGCAGAGCTGAGACTTAAACCCAGGTCCCTGACTCGCTGACAAACTCTTTCCTTCTCCAGGCTGACGCTCGGTCTCGCCGGGAGCAGCCAACTGCCCTGGGTGAGCCTTTAAAACAGCCCTTCCCGAGCCAGAAATTTATCTTCCTTGAGTGGATGTTTTGAGTTTGCAAAGTTATGGCTGAGGCCTGCTGCTGCTCCTGGGGGCTGAGTCCGCGAGGGCCCAGGACGTGGGGAATTAACAATGTTTAAGGAAGAGACGAACAGGTACTTGAGTCGGGTGGGAGGCGAGGACACCTCGTAACTCTCCCAGGTTCATTGCTGTCTGGGCCCCGGGGGCCTCCCGTCTCTGCTGGCGGGGGCTGGGCTTCAGGTTCTGCCTGGGTTGCTGGGAAGATGGGTTCTCTAGTGCGGATGTCGGCATGCTTATTGAGAAGAGTGAAGTGAGTCCAAAAGAGAAAGATACATGTCGTCTTCTAATGCACATATACGCAATCTAGAAAAATGAAGAATTCATTCACAGGGCAGTAATGGAGAAACAGACATAGAGAACAGACTTATGGATATGTGGAGAGGGGAGGAGAGGGTGAGATGTATGGTAAGAGTAACATGGAAACTCACATTACCATATGTAAAATAGGTAGCCAACGGGAATTTGCTGAATGGCTCAGGACACACAAACAGGGGCTCTGCATCAGCCTAGAGGGGTGGGACGGGGTGGGAGATGGGAGGGAGTTTCAAAAGGGAGAGGATATATGTACACCTATGGCTGATTGATGTTGAGGTTTGACAGAAAACAACACAATTCTGTAAGGCAGTTATCCTTCAATAAAAAAATAAATTAAAAAAAAAAAAAGAAAGCATTTGTTGAACCGGCTGCTGAATGAATGCTTGTCACAACTAATTTGTGAGCTCTTTGGGGCAGGGAGCACACCATCCAGTCTCTGTAGAACTTGGCTCAGCTGCAGGGAGAGGCCTGGAGCAGGATTCCCTTCTTTTTTGTCCTGACGCTCCATTGCTTGGGACACCTAGATGCAAAACTCCACTTTCCTTCGCAACACCGTGCCTCCCTGCCCCTCTTCTGGGACTTTGCAGGTTGAACTGGCCTTGCACTCCACTGGGGTGGCCTTGAGCGCCCCCTCCCCTCCCCCAACACCTTCAGGCCCTCATTAGCTCTGAGCTGTTTGCTCCTAAGACCAGGGCTTCTGCCCCAGAAGCAAGAAGGATGCAAGTGACAAGGGGATGGTTGTCTGGTCCCTGAGTCTATAGCAGTGTCTGACAGCTAATGGTCACTGGATGAATACGGAATAGAAACATCTTTCTCCTAGTACTTTCAGTAATACTCTACAAATGAAGTGCATTTATCATATAACTTGGCCCCAGAAGACATGACCTGTATCCTGAACCTGATATTTATCATTTTCATCATCATCATATAGATGTGTGCATGCATGCTCAGTCGTGTTTGACTCTTTGTGACCCTGTGGACTGTAACCCACCAGGCTCCTTTGTCCATGGGATTTCCCAAGCAAGAATATTGGAGCGGGTTGCCACTTCCTTCTCAAGGGGTATTCCTGACCTGGGGATCGAACCTGTGTCTCTTACATCTCCTGGGTTGGTAGGCAGGTTCTTTACCACTAGCACTAGCTACCTGGGAAGCCCCAAGGATCCCCATGGGTACCAAAATCTGAGGATACTCAATGATGGTTGAATTCACAGATGTGGAACCCTGCAGGTACAGAGGCCGAGTGTATGTAGAACCAGGCGAGGGAGAATGCAAGAACCAGAGAATGAGACCCTCAAAGCCAGCAGGAATGCTTGAGGACCCTAGGTCCAGACTGTAGGCCTGTAGGTGGCAGGTCCAGCTGAATTTGTGGGAAGGGGCGGTCTTCTTCCATAAATACTCTCAGCAGGGATGCCTTTCCCAGTGGTTTTAAGAGAACCATTCTCTGAATCCAGTATCCGAGAGAGTAAATGCAGACACATTCTCTTATAATAATAATAAAAACTGACCACATGCCAGGTCCCATTCTAAGTGCTCTGTTTGTGTTAACGCATCTCCATGATAACCTAACGGGTTGGTGCAGATAAGGAAACAAGGCCCTGAGAGGTGATGCAACTTGCCCAAGTTTACACAGCAAGGGCATGGAGGAGCTAGGATTTGAAGTCGATCTCTTAATGCTTGGATCTCTAGGGGCCAGCATGGTTAAATAGCTTAGGGCATGTTTTTTAGAATCAGATTGCAAACCCTAGCTGTTAAACACTCATTTATTCAATGATCCAGCAGTTCCATTCCCAAGAGAAATGAAATCACAGGGATAAACAAATACTTCTACAAGAATAGTCACATTAGTCTTTTTCAAAAAAGCTCCAAACTGGAAACTACTTGATAACACTGATAAATAGGAGAATGGAAAAATGTACTATATTTACACAGTATATTCTTGTGATTAATTACTAGTGTATTCACAGTACCTTCAGCAATGAAAAAGAATGACCTACTTATAGGCCAAGCAGCATGTATGAATCCTAAACATTTTATACTAAGTAAGTGAAAAAAGGGAGTCACAAAAAAGTACTCTATGATCCCATTTTTATAAAATCCCCAAATAGGCAAATATAGTCTATGATGAAAAGTCATATAGTGGGGAATGTTGATGGTGGACAAATTCTGTATCTTGGAGTGGGTAGTAGTTACAAAAGTTGTACAATTGTTGAAATGTATCAAGCTGAATACCAAAGATTTGTGACTTTTATTGTGTGCTAATTATACTTTTAATTGGAAATAAAATCTTGGCTGTGCTACTCACTGGCTGTCTCTTGGTTTTTGAATTATGTTACCTCCTAAGCTTGAGTTGTCTCATTTATAAGATGAAGAACATTGAGTTTTTCCAATTCTTATATGTTATGATTTTATAAATCATCTTAATTATTTAAAAGAAACAACAGAAGAACATTTAATTGATCTCGGGTTGGGGAGAGCTTTCTAAACATAAAGCCATGGGATTGATCATAGAGAAAACTGTCAGATTTAACTATATAAGATGAACAAGAAACCCCAAACTGTCTGTATTATTTTTTAATCCCTCTACAATAAACATTAAAAGAAAGATGAAAAAAATAGCAAAAAACATTCACAATAAATTTGACAAAGAATAAGAGCCTTAATTACATCAAGTCAATAAAAAGATACTAACATCCAAACTGGAAAATGATGAAAGAAAATGAACAAATAATTCATAGAAGAAATCCAAATGGCCAAAAACCTAAGAACTGGTCAATAGAATCATTAATCAAAGAAATATCAATCAAAATAATGAGATATCATTTCCTCCTATTAATCTGGAAAACATTTAAAAGAGTTACTTGTTTTGCAGAGCTTCCACATGAACCCATTTCTGTTAGGACTATAAATTGATGCAACATTACTGGAAACAATTTAACCGTAAGAATTTTTTTATAAATATTTGTCATTTGTCACAGTAACGCCACTTCCAAGTAACTCCTAAAAAATAATCAGAATGTGATTAAAGACTTATGTCTAAGGATGTTCATCACAGTCCTTGTCTAATCGTTAAAAATTATAAACAACCTGAAGGTCTAAAAATATTATTCAGCTATAAATATGGTATTTTGAAAAAGCATTTAACGGCAATAAAGTATCTATCATTGGATGTTAAGAGAACAAAGCAGAATAATAAAACACACCATGTGATTTAATTTGATTTTAAAATTTGCTGCTGTTGTTGTTCAGTCACTAAGTTGTGTCCAACTCTTTGCAACCCCGTGGACTGAAGCATGCCAGGCTCCTCTGTCCTCCACTATCTCCTGGAGTTTGCTCAGATTCATGTCCATTAAGTCAGTGATGTCATCCAACCATCTCATCCTCTGTCATCCCCTTCTCCTGCCTTCAATCTTTCCCAGCATCAGGGTCTTTTCCAACGAGTCAGCTCTTCACATCAGGTGGCCAAAGTATTGGAACCTCAGCTTCAGCATCAGTCCTTCCAATGAATATTCAGGACTGATTTCCTTTAGGATTTTAAAATACTTTGTATTTCTAATATCCCCAGAGAAAAACCTAAAAGGGAAGACACACAAATGTTAGTGGTAGTGATCTTGGGGAGAGGAGAGAGTCCTTGAATGACAATCTTAGTTTTCTTCTTAAACTTCTCAGTATACTGACACAGCTCACTTTATTGCTCTTCATAAATAGTATGATTTTTACAAAATAAAGTTCTGTGGCAACCCTGCCTTGAGGAAGTCTAGCAGCATATTCTCCCAACATCACTTGCTTATTTTACGTCTCTGTGTCACATTTTGGTAATTCTCACAAAAATTTAAACTTTTTTACTATCACTATATTTGTTATGGTGGTCTGTGATCAGCGATCTTTGATGCTACTATTGTGATTATTTTGAGGGTCCACAAACCACGCCCATATAAGATGGTGAACTCAACTGATAAATGTTGTGTGTGTTCTGACTGCTCCACCCATGGGCCATTCCCCTGTCTGTCCCCCTCCTTGTTCCTTGAGACACAACAATATTGAACTTAGGCCGGTTAATAACCCTACATTGACCTCTTAGTGTTTCAAGTGAAAGAGTCAAATATTACTTGTGTTAAATCTAAAGCTGGAAATGATGAACTTGGTGAGGAAGGCAAGACAGGTTGAAAGCTAGGTCTCTTGCAACAGACAAGTTGTGAATGCAAAGGAAAAATTCTTAAGGGAAATTAAAAGTGTTCCTCCTGTGAACACATGAATGGTAAGAAAGCCAACTGGCCTTATTGCTGATATGGAGAAAGTTTCAGTGGTCTGGACAGAAGAGCAAACCAACCACAGTCTTCCCTTAAGCCAAAGTCTAATCCAGAGCAAGATCCTAAGACTCTTCAATTCTGTGTAAATCGGGAGAGGAGGGGAAGCTGCAGAAGAAAAGTTTGAAGCTAGCAGAGGCTGGTGCTCAAGGTTCAATGAAAGGAAAACTTACTGACTTATTTCGCAGGGCTGTCACTCTTCAGGTCAAATTAAGCACAAAAATTAAAGTATTTGTAAACAGTTAATTAGTCATAAACGTGTAGGTTCAAGACTGTATCAATTCATTCTAGTTGCTTTGACAATGAACCCTTATCATCTCACTTGTTGAACATAAAGGGCTATTTCTCACTCACCAGAGTTCTATTCATGGGGACCAGACACTGCTCCATACGAGGTTTTAGGGACATGAGCTGATGTGGTTCCCAGGACTGCCAGGACACAGGAGAAGAGAGTTTGGAAGAGGCGCATTCATTTCTTGTCTATTTTAGTCTGGAAGACATCCAACTGATTCTACTCATTATCCCACTGTGAGAGCCAATGATGAAGGGGTCTGGGAGATGTAGTCTTGGCGGCTTCTCCGGCAGAGCCTAGACAGGGGAAGTGGAGTGCAGATCTTTGGCCTATTTAACAGCTCTGCCAAGGAAGCCCCGATGGCCCTTCTTGTATTTAAAGAGCTTCCCTGGTGGCTCAGCTGGTAAAGAATCCGCCTGCAATGCTGGAGACCTGGGTTCAGTCCCCAGGTTGGGAAGATCCCCTGGAGAAGGGAAAGACTACCCACTCCAGTATTCTGGCCTGGAGAATTCCATGGACTGTATAGTCCATGGGGTTGCAAAGAGCCAGACACGACTGAGCAACTTTGATGCTTTCAAGCCAAGAATGACGCCATCAACTCAGGATCACAAACTTAGTTAAGAACAGAGTAAGCTCTTGAGTGAGGTCTCTGACTCATGCCAAGTGTCGCTGTTGTTAAGATCTCTTTGTCATTATTCTTTTTTAAAAGAGATAACTCATGGCATGGCTTCTTTGGGCTTCCCAGGTGGCGCTAGGGGTAAAGAACTCACCTGCCAATGCAGGAGATATAAGAGATGTGGGCTGGATCCCTGGGTCAGGAAGATCCCCTGGAGGAGGACAGGGCAACTCACTCCAGTATTCTTGTCTGGAGAATCCCGTGGACAGAGGAGTCTGGTGGACAGTCCATGGGGTCGCAAAGAGTCGGACACGACTAAAGCGATTTAGCACGCACACTCATGAACCTTTTCTGTTCACTTCCACTGTGGAGCTCTGAGTGGGGTGACTCTTTTCTCTGGATTTTCTGCAGAAGTGTCCAAGCTCTGCTGACTTAACCGGCTGAATCGGGGTTGGCAATGGACCTCAGGTCTGTCCTGCTTCGACAGGGAGCCCTCTACGCCTTCTTCTCTGAGCGCCCTTGACACCTTTTCCTGCTGTTTCAAAAAGGCAGCCTCCTTCCAGGTTTGGCCTTAGGCAGCAGGCTGCAGGAGAGCCCCTGCTCCCCGCCACTGACCTCCACCCGTTCTTTCCTTGCCTCCTTGCTGAGGACTGTCATGACCCTATTGATGAAAATCACTGGGAATGTTTTGGGGGCTCGCCCATCTTCACATCCTGTCTCCCCACAGGCTTTTCCGGGGGAAACTTGGCGACGTGACAACTCCCCCTCCTGGAAGAGCCGGCCAGTCTGTGAGCTCTCTTTGCCGTTGGCTGGAATGATTCCAGTGCAGGACTGCAGTGCTGGCCCGCGCCTCTGATGAGCGGCTTTGATTACCTTTCAGCCATAACATATGGGAAAACAATTTAATGGGTCCCTAATAAACTCAATTTTCGGATACAAAACACATTTAAGAGAAGGTGTCCACAGGGTAAACATTAACAACTGGTCCTCGGGGTAAACACAGGTGTGAACCATAACCATCTCAACATGGAGCATGGAATGCCCATCATGTCGTGTAGGTTTGACAAAGTTGGCAGCCTCTACAGCCAAATCAATGGCTAGGATTATAGCCTCTCTGTGCCTTTAAGGTTGGCAGGTGAAGATCTGGGACAGCACTGTGTCAGCAGGGTTCAATCAGAGGACCAGAACTGCTAGGATGGTATCCATATTTTCTCCATAAACATCTTTACCACAGGCCGCTTTGCTGCACAACTAATTGGCCATAAAGTAATTTTGCCATAAAAGATAAGGCAATGGGTTGACAGCTGGGTTTCATTTCTCCAAGGATGCAATACTCTCCCCCCACACTGCACCCCTTTTTTTGAAGTCTGATGGACTATTGCCACATTAAAAAAATTTTTTTTATTGGAGTTTAGTTGATTTACAAAGCTGTGTTAGTTTCAGGCACACTGCAAAGGATCAAATATACATATATGTAAAATCTTTACTCTTTTTTAGATTCTTTTCCCATATGGGCCATCACAGAGCATTGAGCAGAGTTCCCTATGCTCTATACAGTAGGTCTTTATCAGTTATCTATTTTACATGGAGGAGTGTGAGTGGGTCCACCCCAGTCTTTCAATTGATCCCTCTCCTCCTTACTCTTTGGTAATCATGAGTTTGTTTTATATATCTGTAACTCTACTTTTTGTAGACATTTGTAGCATTTCCAAAGATCCCACACAATAAGCGATAGCATATGATGTTTGTCTATTTCTGTCTGACTTGCTTCACTCAGTTTGACAGTCTTGAGGTCCATCCATGTTGCCACAAATGGCATTATTTCATTCATTTTCTGTGGCTGAGGAATATCCCACAGTATATGTGTACCACGTCTTCTTTATGCATTCCTCTGCCGTTGGACATCTAGGCTGCTTCCATGTCCTGGTTATTGTAAATAGTGCTGCAATGAACACTGGGGCGCACGTGTCTTTTCAAATTATGGTTTTCTCTGGATATATGGCCAGGAGTGTGATTCCAGGATCACCTGGTAGCTCTGTTTTTAGTTTTGTAGGGAACCTCCATACTGTTCTCCATAGCAGCTATACGTCCCCTCTTTTTATGTAATATACATCTCAGGCCTCGTAATGGTCTCTATAGAGCTGTAGACTTGGCCAACTTAAAATAGTGGATGATAATAACCTTGTATGTAGACTTGATAAGACAAAGATAAGAAAACTTACTGGAAGTGTAAAATTAGAGCATGCAAAGTCAAATTGCATACCATACTAGAAAATAACATATTAGTTTGCAAATCCTTCCATGAACCCAGTCATCCCTGAACCCCTCAGGACCACAAATCTTTATAAGACATGGCTCATAATTCACAAGAGCCTTTGAGAGCATTAATGATAAATTCATTGGCTGACTTGGACACACCAGCTTGTTTTCTCCTGCTGTCTTCATCAAATTTATCAATATTGGCAGAATTAGCACTTGAAGGCAAAAGAAATATTAAGTCCCTCTCTTTCCTCCCAAAAGTTATGATTAACCTGAGTTTTGATAAATGTAATTTTCTTAAAAATGATGATTTTTTTTTTTTTTTTTTTGCTATTTGATAACAGAGAACATGACATAGATGAAAATGATATTTTCATAGAATCTGACTTCAGATGATTTGGTAAAATATAAGGACTGGACAGGTGATGGAATATTTCAATGTGACCCAGATACATTCTACCAGTTGTGTATGTTCCATAAATCGGTGAGAGATAGCAGTGTACCTCATCTATTCATTTTATTTCTAGGGAAATCTGGAAAAATTTGCAGCAGATTTTATAATACAGTTTTATATTGCAAAGAACTTACTTCCGACATTAGATCCTGAATCCTTAATGACTCACTCTGAGAAAGGAAGTGCCATTGGTTTCCTTAAGATATATCTGAACACAAGGATAACAAATATTGCTGAAATGTGGCCTCTGTACAGTGGTGACAGCTTTAATCTGGGAGACAGAGCTTTGGGTGACGCATTTAGAAAGAAAGCTTTATTGCTTTGCCAGGCAAAAGGGGCCACAGCGGGCTAATGCCCTCAAGATGGTGTGTCCTGCCCTAGAGGGGCAGTGAGGAGTCTCACGGTGTTCAAGGAGCAGGGCATGGTCATCTCACAGACCTTCTTCTGGTTGGTTGGTGGTGAGGCAACTGGGAATCAACATCATCAGCCTCTGGTTCCAACTGGTCTGGGGTCTACGTGCTGGTGGGCAGCATAGAATTAACTTCTTCCACCGGACGGGGGTTTCAGTATCTGCAAAACAGCTCAAAGGACATGGCTCAGAATATCACCTGCAGTCCTTGAGGAAGAACTAAATGTCTTTGACTTTGTTTAATGGCTAAAGTATCATTATTTTGTGTTGCTTGACTGTTTTCCTTTCGTTCTGCATCTTCTCACTTCTCTGATTAAATTTATTCTTTGACTAAAGGTTTTCTATAGACAAAAGGCAGGTGGAGGTTGTTCTGGGATGACTCCTCCTTGGTTATAGGATCCTATTCAGTTATAGCAGCTGTTTGTTTTATTTGGCAAAAAAACAAAACAAAACAAAAACAAAAACACCCAATTCTGCGAAGTCATTGACATTGGACCAACGTTGCTCTATCAAACAGATGCTGAATTTAACTTGAAACTTAAATGCATCATAGTGTTAACACTTCTTCAGTGATGCTATTGGTGGCTCTATTGAGCTGATGGGTGACCTTGATTTGCCCCAAGAGTTGGTTTCATGTTTTGAAACACATGACATTGGAGGAGGAAGAGGATGAGGGTCTCCCAAGCACAGAGTTGAAACCGCATTTCCCATAGAACTTTGGAACGTCTATCAGCAGACATGTTACAACCTGCCAAGAACACACATTGGTGTAGAAGCCTTCATAAGGAGATTCAGGGCTCACTTACAAATGTACATCCTAGGATTTGGAAACTGATACCTGCCTTAATGAAGAAATAAATTTTAGGGCAAAAGGAAACATGTGATGCCAAACTAGGAGGCAAATCATCAAGCAAAAAATTGTGTAAGACTATGAATGAAGGAAAGACATGGAAGACAAGTGCTGAGACCAAAATCCACAAATTAAAACCAGTTATTTGGGCAGTGTTGCCATGAACCCACAGACATTTTAATGTATTCAATTTTTTTTTTTTTGTATTTTCATTTCACAATAAAATCTTTTAATAATTTTGTTACTAACTTTTCCTGGTTTGTTATGTCCTTTATTTTATTTTCTATGGTCAGAATTGTCTTATGAGCAATTAATTGTGTGGAGAAACTGCTTCTGGCAAACATTCTTACAGTGAAATACTTAGAACCTACTAGGATATATAATGAGAAATTTATTGTGGGGATCTGACCTCCCAC
The DNA here is from genome assembly GCF_019320065.1 of Cervus canadensis. Taxonomy (NCBI): domain Eukaryota; kingdom Metazoa; phylum Chordata; class Mammalia; order Artiodactyla; family Cervidae; genus Cervus; species Cervus canadensis. The sequence goes on along the minus strand of NC_057416.1, from coordinate 33,999,886 downwards.
AATTCTGGCAGTTGGTGAAAAGGTGTCGACAAAAAATTAATCAGCCATCTAAGAAAGAAATGGAAAATCTTATTTGAGCCAATTTGAGGATTGTAACCCAGAAAGAACATCTCAGAAAGTTCTGAGAACTGCTCCCCCCTTTACAATTCTAGACACAGTTTATAGAACTTTTTTGAGATAGAGGGCTGGACATCAGTGATGTATTATTGACAGTTCACATAACCTGGATCTAAGTATCATCCCGGTAGGTCATGTGACCCTTTATAAGTTCAAAAAGGAATTGTCTTAAGGATGCTAGGTCAATGTCGCCCTTTACGGCTGAGCAGGTATTCCTGCCAGTGGGGGAGGTTTAGTGGTCCCTGATGCAGATACACGGTGCACTGTGGTGGGGAGGAGTGAGGCAGAGGAGACCAAAGGGCGGAGAAGAATTTTGTATAAATTTCTCTTGTCTTGACGTAGAAATATGACTTTTATTTCACAAAGGCTAAGAGGTTGTGGCCTCTTTGTCTGACACTGGCATCTGAAGTCAGCAGGCAGCCAACTGAAAAGAAAAAAAAAAACTGTACATAAAATGGGAGAAGAAAGGAGATACTGACCCAGATGATCTGGAAGCCATGAGAATGGGCTGGAATCGGTGTTGATCCCTTGTCACCTCTAAGCTTCCATCTCTGATGATGGGTGCTGATGGGCAGGAGAAGCTGGCCTGAGCTCGCAGAGCGAGGCACATCTGGTCCATGAGCTGACGGGTAGAAGCGTGATCTGGCCAGTGATGGAGCTGCTTCGCCATCACCCCGGCGAGTCAGCAGGTGATGACAGCGTGTGTTTGCGGGCATGAAAGGAGTAAGTCCCCAGCTTCGCTTCTGTGATCTCACACAAAACGTGTTTTGAGGCCAGAGCTAACCCAGAACTTCTGGGAAGAAAAGGATTGGTTACTATATATACAAATATACTCTTATCAAAATAAGAACAAATATTTATAACTATTCCAATTCTCATTCCACAATTATGTGCATGGTCGTAACTATTATTTCTATGTATCTTCTTGCATTTCTCAGTGCATATTTATTCCTTTTGTTCTTGGCAAGCACCTTAAGTGGTTGTGGTTCCCTACCTAGTGAGATGAAACAGACCTTCATTTCTGAAGAGTTTGGGCCATTAACAGTACTGTCTGCAGGTCTCCATCAATTTATTCTCTTATAATTATAATCCTGTTACATTAATATAATTACAGGCAAAGGTAGCCTGTAATTGGTTGAATTGTGCTATCTCTCTGTCTCTCTATATATACATATCTGGAAATACTCAATTTTCACAGGGACATCAAGTTAGGAACTATATATGTATATAGTGATATTTGTGGGCTCTCTCTCTCTCTATATGTGTGTGTGTGTGTGTGTGTGTGTGTGTGCATACTCAGTCATTTTGGACTCCTTGTGGCCCCATGGACTGTAGCCCACCAGGCTCCCCTGTCCATGAAATTTCCCAGGCAAGAATATTGGAGTAAGCTGACATTTCCTTCTCTAGGGGATCATCCCGACCCAGGGATTCTGGGAGGCAGATTGTTTACCAACTGCATCATCTGGGAAGCCCACAAATCTCTCTCTCTCTCTCTCTATATATATATATATATATATATATATATAGTTCCTAACTTCCAGTCCCTGTGAAAATAGAGCACTTTCAGATGTCTTCAAGTTGAGATGAGGTCATCAGGATGGGCTCTGGGCCCTAATCCACCATAACTGGTTTCCTTATAAGAAAAGGGCAGTTTGGATTCAGACGCACACAGAAGAGAGCATCTTGAGCAGGCACCGACGCAGAGGGAAGATGCCAACGAGATGACGGAGGCAGAGACTGGAGTGATGCTATCACAAGCCAAGGAGCGCCTGGGGTACCAGAGCTGGAAGAAGCTGGAAGGATCCTCCCTTAGAGGCTTCAGAGACAGTTTTAAGCCACTCAGTCATGGTCCTCTGTCACGGCAGCCCTAGAAACTAATATAGGTATGTAGAAAAAAGCATTAATCAAGTCAATAACCACAAAAAGATTCTACAGGATACACTGATTTCCCCTGTCAAATAAAAAACACCAGGAACAGTGGCTGCAATTGGAGTCACCATCTAATCAAGTTTACGATAATCCATTGTCATTTTCCGAGATCCGTTTTCCTTCTGCACAGGTTGAAAGTGGGTGCAGCAGGAAATCTCCACCCTTAAATCTTTCAAGTTCTCAGTTGTGGTTTTAATCTCTTTGTTTTCTGATATTGATGTCACCTTTGGGTTAGTAGATAGAGGCAGGTATGGTGACTTCCATTCAGCTTTCCCTACAGCCCTCACTCCATGGGATCCAGCCAGTTGCTAAGTGTATATATTCCAGTTACGCATTCCCGGCCTGGGGATAGCTACGGAGTGGGTTTGAGGTCTGAGGACCCCATCCCCCACCCCATGAGATGGACCTGAGCCAAAATTCCTTTGCACTTTCTGATCATCACAAGCCTCTACACTGACTAGTCTACCGTTGTGGGGTTTTGGGTGTCTAGAAGTTACGGTCAGTTCAGAATCACTGTCTAGTCATCTCCCCCAACTTGATTATTCTCCTTCCACAAAGTTCAATCTCCCTGGCAAATGTGTAGCTGCCTTTGGAGGGAATGAGGAGGAAGATTCACAGGGCTATTTTGGTGTAGCAGGTCCTTCCTCAAAAAGACCTGGCCTCCCCTTCCTTCAAGCGTCTCTGGGACAGTGAACTGGTTTTTAACAGGGAGTGAATTCAGAGTCTGTGAGTCCACTGTGTTTCTCAGACCTTGACCTTCTCAGCTTGTATGGATCAAGGCATCAGGGTGTGGCCCATCCTATCGGTCCTACAGATACTCAAGACATCTGCTGCTCATTATGGTCACCATGCCAGTAACATCTCTCTGCAACATGCCAGGGAAATCTTGGCCTTTCGGCCACACGTAGCGTGGGCCACCTTTTGGTCCAGATTTCTGTCCACCAACTGGGCAAACTGTTAGAGCATTCCCTGCCCCTAGAGCAAACACACTGGATCTGAAATCTCTGCTTTAGTGGTCCATGTCAATCAGTTTGGCTTGATCCAACCTTGTTTTTCCTTCCAATCTGATCCCACACCATTTGGAACCATTCCACACGTGTTTCCTTGGTTCTTATCAACATAAATTGGCAGAATCATGCAGTTCTTTCATTGTACATCATACTTCATCATGAATCCCTGCCTGGACTTCATCCTCTTGGAGCCTGGGGTTTTGAGTCTGGCCATAAATCTGGATGTGCTGAGAAGGGTGAGGTAGAGCTGGGGAGGCATAACCCTTTGCCAGGCAGGTGAAATCAGCATCGTTTCTTTGGCCAAGGGGAGACTACCCTCCTCACTCTTGGATGAAAGTTCTGGAAAGGCGGTGTGGCAGAACTGATGGGCTAGAATCTACTCAAGTGTCTCTGTCCCAACTTTCAGTCTCACTCCTTCGAAGTCGAAGCTTTAACTAACGTGAAAACTCCCTGAGCATGACAGTTCCATCCATGTTACAACTTAACCGCGTGCAGATCTAGACGTTGGTTTAGTTTTTGTTCTTAGAAACCTCAATTTGGTGGCTATAGGAGATAGATTATTTTAGGGTTATAACGGAAGCTGAGTCACTCCTATGAACCTTGAGCTGGAAATTTCAAGCCCTGATCTCATCATTCACTCCTTCCCCTATTTCTCCATTGCACTTTGAAACAACCAGTTGCACTATATGTCTTACTTTCACTAAAATTTTTCATGGCAGCAAAACCTTGTTTACTAAAAGACTCACTCACTTAGGCACTGTTTTGACACTGAGTACAATGGGGCTTTCCTGGGTGGCTCAGACAGTAAAGAATCTGTCTCCAACATGGGAGACCTGGGTTCGATCACTGGGTCAGGAATATCCCCTGGAGGAAGGCATGGCAACCCACTCCAGTATTCTTGGCTGGAGAATCCCAAAGACAGAGGAGCTTAGTGGGCTACGGTCCATGGCGTCACAAAGAGTGGGACATGACTGAGCTACTAACACTTTCATTTACTTTTCACAATGGCCTACCAGTATGCCTTTTACCACTGGGGACGAGACCACTAATGCCTTTAAATCTAGACCAGAAAGCCAGTTCAGAGAACCCATCCCTGAGATTTGTTCCCCTGGAACTTTCCAGTACCAAATTTTGTATGAGACAAGGTTCAGCCAGAGAGGCAGAACCACTCAGGGCTCTACATGACAGGTGACTGTTATGGGAATTGGCCATGGGCTATTGTGGGTACTCTATGAGAAGCTCTGGTTTGTGAAAGTGGTGCTGGATCATGACCGACTGTGTGGTCAGTCTGTAAAGATGCTCCGTCCGTGGGGGAAGCGAGGGCAAGCAGGGACCTACACAGATGACTGAGAACCTGTGAGGATGAGCTAGAACCCTCGCTGGTCTCTCACCATCTGCACCTGTAAATTTGGCGAGGGGTGCTCTGCAGAGGACATCAGTGTCTTGTGTCATGGAGCAAAAACCCACCCGGCCCATGAGCTGTAGGTGCCAGAAAGGGGATCCGTCAGGATGTGGAGTTGCCCTGTGTGTGGCAGCTTTCCTGAGGAAATGGGATGAGCCACAGGCAATGATGTTGCGAGAGCTGAGACAGGCAGCACCTGGCTTGCTGCCCTGACTTGCTGTGTGTCGAAAGAATCTGGCTTCTGCTTTACTTCTGGGTTCCCGAAGTTGACACCGCAGAACCCACCATAGTCTCAAAGTCTGGGAAAGTGCTCTCCCCAAAGCCCTATTGTTCTTTTAAATGCTGACACCTTGAGAGACAAGGACCTTTCCATCTGCCTGTGAGAATGAAAACAAGTTGCTTTGCCCTGTGTGGATGCTGACATCTGGGCTTTGAGCCGTAAGACCCCACCCGATGTGAGTGGGAGCTTGGGGTTCAGGGTGGAGAGTAGTCACATGACCATCTCCCTCCATATGTCTCCCCCAAGCAAGGTCTCTGTCAAGCTTTGTCTCAGATTCTTGTTGCCCATCCAAAAATCCACGATATTTGTCTCCACTTGGCAAGGTGCCTTCACACACACATATTCTCTCTGTTAGTTCTCATAGAAACTAAGAGATGTTCAACTTGGAACATCTAAGTCATCTCCAAAAGAGGCAAGGAAGCCTGAGGGTCCTGAGTCAGGACTTCAGGATCATTTTTCCCTTTAGCCAATCTTCTTGTTCAGGGCTAAGAGCCATTAGGCTGTTATTAATAATCTCCTAGAAAACGTGGATGGGAATTTGCAGAATCAGGACCCAGTCATGTTCACCACATATTTCTGCAGCTGCTGGGAAACTAGTCATGCCCTGACACAAATCCAGGAGGACCTCAACCAGTGGTCGGGTTTCCTGAAGAGCTATTCAAAGATACACAAGTCAGTGAGGGGCCATCACATTTTTAGACGCATGTTTTCGTGCTCTGTGGATCTTTGGCTCCCACATTTCCAGTTGTGTGCTAGTCTTTATTCCTGACACTTAGTGCCTGGAGATGATTATTCTAACAATAGGTTTTGCCTGGCGAATGGGCCTATGCAGTTGTAATGATCTGCCAATATTTGTTGAAAGTGAAGGTGAAAGTCGCTCAGTCATGTCAGACTCTTTGTGACCCCACAGACTATACAGTCCAAGGAATTCTCCAGTCCAGAATACTGGAGTGGATAACCGTTCCTTTCTCCAGGGGATCTTCCCAACCCAGGGACTGAACACAGGTCTCCCTCATTGCAGGTGGATTCTTTACCAACTGAGCTATCAGGAAAGCCCAAGAATACTGGAGCGGGTAGCCTATCCCTTCTCCAGCAAATCTTCCCAACCCAGGAATTGAACCAGGGTCTCCTGCATTGCAGGTGGATTCTTTACCAACTGAGCTATCAGGGAAGCCCAGAGACCTTGAAAAGCAGACTTACATCCAATGTTGACATTAATTCAGGAGATGGTATCATTCATAGGTCCTTTTGGATTCTGTATAACAAAACTATGTCTATATTCAATCAGATGACCCAGAGGAACTGCATTCTTAACTTTGTTGTAGTCAATTCTCCTCAAGGAACATCTCGGCTCCTCTCCCTGAAAGGGTAGTTTTCAGTACTGGAAACTGCTCATGTTCCACTCCCACTTAGGGGTGGGGGGTGGGTGGGCTGTAGGAAAAGCAGGGGGCGGTGACCAAGACTCAGTCTTCTTTCTCTTCCCCCGTGACCTCTCTCTAGTCCATTCTTTTGAATCACTAACCTGCCAAACAACTAAATCAATTGTCCCTGATCAAACACGAAAATAAAATTGACCTCCAAATCCCAGATGGAGGCAGAGATTGGATGATGTGGCCACAAGCCAAGGAAAGCTGGCAACGACCGGAAGTTGCCAAGCAAGAGAAGTGAGGACAGCTCTTCCCCAGAGCTGTCAGGGGGAGCTCAGCCCTGCTGACACCTTGATCTTGGACTTCTAGCTCCCAGAGCTAAGAGAGAATGCATTCCTGGCATTTTGAGATCCCCGTTGGTGGTGTTTTGGCACCCAGGAAACTTATGCAAGTGTTTTTCACAGGAATAACAATAACTCCACGAGACTCAGTGACTTGCCAAGGTCACACAGGTCTCGGTGGCAGAGCTGGAAGGGAAGCCCACGTCTTGACTCAGAACCTGAACCTTTCTCTGTGCACAACTGGGGAGCCTCTCGCCGGCACGCAGCTGGCCTCCCCTTCTCCATGCCCTCTTGGATGCTTTTGGGGAACTCAGTTCCCAACCCAGGCTCTTCTACAGCATCTTGAAACATGACCTTGTGGAGACCGCCTCACACATAAAATGTATCATTGCCTTAAAATAAAGCACAGTTAAAAATCCCAGGCCATGTAAGCAAATGCCCACGTTTGAGTCTTCAGACCAATCCTGCCAGCCGCTGTAATCATACAAGTGGCTCTTTGAGACCTGGTGCTTTACTATAAAATGACTCTAATTTGGAGAAGATGGAACCCTGTGTGTGGAAGTTCATAACTGATTCAATGTGTCACAGGGAAAGGTATTTTTTAAAATTATTTCTTGACTCTCGGTGTCATTGGGATTTAGTTCGACTCAAGAGTCACTAGGTCAGAGCTTGATTTCGGAGGTCCAGGTGGAAGCTTGGCTGATCCGGACAGGCGCCAAGGTTTCATCAATGGTCCGGGGTCCCTGGAGTGTGGCTACTTAGGTCTTGGAAGGGCCCATCCGGCAAGAGCCAAGTTGCTGGCTGGACTTTATCACAGAACAGAAAAGATAGAGGTTCCTTTCCCGGCCAACTAAGCAGCCCTCTTGTGCCAGGTGGGCTCGCTCTGAGCCCAGGGAGCCAGGGTCTAAGTGAGGAGTCAGAATTCATTTTCTCAGAGGGAAGGGAGACAGCCAAGCTCCAGGCTTGAGTTTTGGGGAGGAGGGGGTGTCCCTGGAGCTGGCAGCAGGGTGGGAATCTTCCTGAAGGGAAGAAGGAGCTGGGCCTTGGGGGAGGGCAGGAGACTGGGGAGACACAGAAGGAAGAAGTGGGGAAAGTCCCCATGAAGGGACCCAGAGCTGTGGATGCAGAGGGAACCTGGGCTGTGGGATAGACCACAAGAGGCTGGCTGGCTCCAGGAGCCAGACGGCAGGAGGGCCCCTGGGTGCTGGCAGCTCCTTGCTCCTCCCTGCCTCATGGGGAGCCTCGGGCGGCTGTGGGGAGGCAGGCAGAGAAGCCACTGGGGATGGGGAAAGAGTCTGTAAACACGCGGACCATACACGCCCCTCACCGAGGCTCTGGGGGCGGTGGGGGGAGTCGCTGCTGGATGCAACTGGCTCCGTGATGGTTTCTGTTGCACTTATTGAATTATTATTTATTGCCTCGCTCTGCTTTGTTTTGTTGTGTTAGGTTCTTACGTCCTCCAGTTACTAAATCTAGGAGGAACAGCCAAAGGCCCTTAGTGGGGAGATGGAGGGCCTGGTGTTTCAGCCTTCCTGGTTGGTAGAGGAGAGGGCGCTATGTGTGTGTGTGTTTGGAGGGCTGGTCCGCAGACACACTCCCTGATCTTGTGCCCATGTCCTCAGTGTCTTTAGGAGACTAGGAGTACGTGAAGCCCTAGGATTATTTAGCCGCCTTGAGCCCCCGTGGCAGAAAGTGAGGGCAGACTTTCCAGCTCTGCTCGTGGTGACGTTGCCAGGACCCACCCTGACATCTGCGAGGCTGGCTGGCCTTCCTCTGACTCAGGCTTGCTCTCGCTGCCCTTTGCCTGGGTTGATTGGAGCCATGTGCGAAATCAGCCTTCTGCAAACCAGGCACTGAGAACGCCTGGAAAGCGAGGAGGGCCCTGCAGAGACTGTTTCCTGACGCTTCCAGGTCTGTGATCTCTGCCCTCGGAGCCCCGGTCACTCTGGGGGTTGCTCTGATCTTTTTGAGCTTGGCTCCCCCATTCCCCCTTTCTCTCCCAGGCTTTGTTTCCTCCCTGACCCCCCTGGGAAGAGGTTGGTGGGAGCCTCTTGTGATACTTCCTGGAAATTTGGGGGATGGAGCAGGAACATGGATTGAGGTCCCAGCTCTGGCTTCACCTCTCACTGGGCGACCTTACTCCCCTCAGCGTCCCCTGCTACATGTGTTCATGTGTCATGGGGGTGGTTTTGAAGCTTAACTAACAATATTCGGCACTCAGCAGGGCTCATCCAGTCCCCATACTGGTTTTTCCCTTGCTTCTCCAACTGGAGTATCATGGAGGGTGAGGATTCCCGAGTCAAATGGGCTCCCAGGATCGTCTAGACCTGGGCCTGCCTAGCATCTCAGGGTAGAAATACCTGAGCCAAATCTGACTGCTGAGACAAAGAGACCTCATACCTTTGCTCGGAATGTCTGCTGATCAGTGCTCTGCCTGCAAAGGGGAATTTTATTTTAGGATTCGTTAGTTTCATTTAGATCCTTCCTAGCATCCTCGCAGCCCTATGGCTGGGAGACGATCGAAGAGAGAGGTCTCCCCACCCACAGAAAGTGTTTATACTTTCCTTCCCATTTTATACGCTGCCCTCTCAGTCATCCTAAATGTTTATTTAACGATGCTCAAAGACCTTTTAAGCTTCCTTGGTTTAATGTTTGCTAAACACCCTGTCACTTCCACTTCTACTGATAATTTCCTGCCTGCTGTCGAGCGGCCCCTGCTTACACACCGTCTGGAAAGTCTTAATGGAGAGACTAAAGGCTTGGTCCCTACGAGGGTGTGGGGAGCCCATGAGGTCAGGAGGCTCTCTGGGGTGGAAAAAAATGAAGAGGAGTCGGGATGTTGGGAACTCACTTGGAATTCAGGAGTTCCTAAGATCGGTGAAGGGGGCAAAATTTCAAGCATATTGTGTCAATCGACAGAATCCCGGGCAGCACCTCGACAGCCTCTGGGCCCTCGCTGGGACCCAAGCCTGGCCCAGAGTTTCTCCATCATGAGGAAGGAGGAAGGGCAAGACTAGATGCCAGGCGGTGGTTCAGCGTGATTCCTGGCCCACGAGCTAAGGCATGCCAGGGAGAGAAGCTGGCTGTTTCTCAGGCCACAGGCTGAATGCTCAGCCAAACTCCAAGCTCAGCTCATCTCTGGTGTCCTATTTCTTCCCAGTGGCCATAGTTAGACAGCTCTAAAAACACAGACTTAGGGCCACATGGCCACAGGAAGTTGCACAGTGTTGCCCTGTCCGGTTGTGCAGGTTCGGCACTGAGCAAATCTAGGACTCTAAGCCACACTGCAGTCTAAGTGAACGGTGCTCTCTCGAGCTGTGCCGTGATGCAGGTTAGCGCTCCACCCAGAAGCAAGCTGGGCAATTCTGTGGCAAAGAACTGGGGCGAGATTGACTGAAGGTGATGTGTGCAAGGCCAGAGCGAGGGGTTTTGAGTAGGACCCCTCTCATCAGGCCAGCCCCACCCACATCCCACCCTAGTGCAGAAATTCCAGATTGGAAAGCTGCTCAGAGGACGGCAGGGGCCTAGGATCCTTGCCCTTGAGTCTGGAGTTCCTTCATTCACAAGAATAATATTTTAAAAAATTCGAAGGCTTTCTCCCCTTCAAAGCTGACAGTTCGGGGACTCCCCTGGTGGTCCAGTGGTTAAGACTCCACCCTCCCCATGCAGGGGGTGTGGGTTCCATCCCTGGTCAGGGAACTAAGATCCTGCATTCTGTGCTTTGTCACCAAAAGATCAGAAGAACAAAGCTGACAGTCTAGTGGGAATTACACAACTACTAAGCATGGGCTACTGGGCTTTCTGGTGGCTCAGACGGTAACAAATCCGCTTGCAGTGTGGGAGACCCGGGTTTGATCCCTGCATCGGGAAGATCCCCTGGGGAAGAGAATGACAACACATTCCAGTATTCTTGCCTGGAGAATTCTATGGACAGAGGAGCTTGGCAGGCTGCAGTCCATGGGGTCACAAAGAGTCGGACAGGACTGAGCGACTAACACTCACTTTCAAGCGTGGCCTACACTCGGACTTGAAGTTCTTCCCATGAGAACTAGAGCGTTTCAGGGTAGAGGCAGGTCAGTGTCAGCCGGGGTGGTTGGGGACCATTTCTCAGAAGTGTTGGGTCTTCATACTTGGCTAAGAGAATGGGGTAGCGTGGACAGGTGTGGGGGCCAAGGGAGCAGAATTCACATGTGGAATGACTGGGGTGAGAGCCAGAGGGTGGGGTTCACCCGAGCCTCGGCTTGCACTGCGGGGTGAGGTGGGGTGCCAGCCGAGACCACGTCTGTGCTGAGTGGTGGTGGACACGCTGGGACGGTCATGTGGGACCAGGTTTGAGTGACTTTAATTCAGGCCTGCAGTTTGGAATCCATTCTGTTAGGAAACCATTGGGAGGCTTCTGAGGGGAGACAAACTTATAAAGAGAGAAAAGTGCTGTAGAGTGTCCCCAGCTTGGGGGGCAGCAGGGAAGACAGACCCCAGTGGGAAGACTTAGCAGCATTCAGCTTAGGCTCCCTAACTCTGCCTTTTCCCCGAGCCAAGTTCCTTTCCCCTGGGGCCAGAATCCAGCCGTCCACAGGGCCCAAGAAGGGCTGTCATTCCTGGAGGTGCGATCGACTCTCTAACAATGGGCCAGTGAGGCCACATCCCCTCCCACGATGTCTCATGGCTCATGGATGACTGCTTCCAAATGATGGGGAGAGCCTGGCATCTCACATGTCCTGCAGAGGACATTCTTGCCTGCTGTGTGCGCGGTGGGGGGGATCCCAGGGAGGAAGAGCTCACTGAAGCTAGGAGATGAGCTCAGCTGCCGGGGCTGCTGCCCCGGGGCCCTCCCGCCCCAGGGTGGCCGTGCCGACGGCACAGCTACAGCTGCCAATGGGCCGTATTGACCCTAGAAGACATGTGCGTGAGACGATGTTCTGTACCTGCTGGCTGCAGGCAGTGTGGTGACTTCCGCTGGTTGTAGGAACCGGGTCTTCACCCCTAGTGCTCCTGAGACCATTCTTCTCTCCTCTGGAGAGCTTGCATCCTCTCCTAGCCGGGCTGAGGTGCCTCTGGGAATTGACTCAGCCCTCAGCTTCTTTCTGAGCCTCCCTGTCAAGCTCCTTTTCCCAGTCCGAGAGCAAACTGATGATGGACAAGAGCCGTGGGCACGTCCTGTTCCTCAGCCCATGGGTGCACAAGGCCGTCTGCTCCCAATTACAGCTCTGAGGTTGAGCCATGGATTGACAGGGCAGACTTCTCAGCCTGGAAACCCCGTCGATCTGTGACTTCCCCAGAAAACCATCACTCACCTCCTCATCAGCCTCTGCAGGCCTCGGATGGTGACCGGCATCTGGCGGACCCAGGCCCTGCAAACCGACCACAGAAAAGGTGTCTCCATTTCAGCAGTTCTCAGCTCTGACCGGTGAGGCTCCTTCTAAAACCAATGAGGGTATAACTCAGCCGTAATAAAAGCATGAAATAATGCCATTGGCAGCAGCATGGATGGACCTAGTCGATGATCCTTCGAAGTGAAGTAAGTCAAAGACACATAACATATAATTATCACTTATATGTAGGATCTAAAAAATGATACAAAATGATACAGATGAATTTACTTGTCAAACAGAAAGAGACTCACAGACATGGAAAACAAGCTTCTGGTTACCAAAGGGTAAAGGTGGGCAGATAAATTAGGAGTTTGGGATTAACATATACACACTACTACACATAAAGTAGATAACTAACAAGGACCTACTATATAGCACAGGGAATTATACTCAAAATTTTGCAATAATATATAAGGGGAAAGAATCTGAAAAACAATATATATATGCATGTATATAAAACTGAATCATTGTGCTACACACCTGAAACTAACACAACATTGTAAATCAATTAAAAAAAAAAAACAAAAACTAATGAGGATTTGGTACTCAAAACCAAGAGGAAGAGGGCCAGAAGTGTTAACCCCATGACTTCCTGTGACCTTGGCAAGCAACAGGGACCCCAGTGAAGCCAAGATGAAGTCCCATTTCAAATTTTTACAAAGGCAATCTAAGGTATCAGAATCTAACAACACTGTCTGTCGGGCTGAGACTGACTTGAGACGTGGGCTGTGGAAGTCGCTAGAAGTGAGAGCCTTTTCTTGTCTCCTTGCCCTGGGAGTCCTCTAATCTTTTCTGTTCCTTGGAAAACGCAGTTTGAATTTTTCCCTTCATTGACCTTAAACCAAGATGGGAGATTTTAAACCACCAAGAGCATAGGGCAGTTAACAGTTGTCTGTCTCTTCTATTTGAGAGGCCCGAGTCACTATATCAAAGAACCATGGACTTTCAGAGCTGGGGATGATCTCAGATGGCTTCATGTAGACCCTTTAGGCCTGGATTAGAGGAAACGGAGGCCCATGACTGGAGTGATACATTGAGGGTCACGTAGCTAGTGGATGAGGAGCTGGACTTTGGAACCGGATCCGCCTTCCAGCCCACCAAACTGCCTTCCATTTCCTGGATGTTTCTATCTCATCACGCTGGAAAGAAGCGGGGGTTCCCCCACTGGGGCCTGGTAAAGGTCTCAAGTCAGTCTCAGCCCGACAGACAGTGTTGTTAGATTCTGATACCTTAGATTGCCTTTGTAAAAATTTGAAATGGGACTTCATCTTGGCTTCACTGGGGTCCCTGTTGCTAGCCAAGGTCACAGGAAATCATGGGGTTAACACTTCTGGCCCTCCTTGCCGCCACACAGGTATGCATAGACAGGAACACCCAGTTGATTCTGATGAAATTCTCGAACAGAGGCCTGGCCCCCAGCCCTGACTCTCTAAGTCAGACTGTCCCCCGGGGGTGGGCCCAGCCCTGCAGGTAAGTCTGAAGTCCAGCCAGCCTTGGTGCCATGGTCCTGGGAAAGCTTCCTGAGGGACCAGAAGGACTGCGGCTCTGCTGGGGTGGTGGTGAGGGGGACATCTCTGCCTTTCAGTTCTCTGGAGGGAGGCTGGCTGGCGGCAGAGGAGCAGGGGAGTGGGGAGGGCTCGCTGAGGTCACCGGGAGAGCGCCTGGCCTGGGCCTGGGGGAGCAGGCGGGCTCACCGTTAGGAGGCGCGTGGCCGCTGCTGCCGGACGTGGGCCAGTGTGGCCGGAGCGGCTGCCTGCTCACCCCAGGGACCGAGCTGAATTCACCGGAGGCCCGTGAGGCCTCTGCAGAGCCCAGGTGCCGGGGCCATACAGCTCCCAGCGCAGGTCACCTCCCGGGAGAGGGAAAGGCCCCCCGCACCCAGGGCCCAGGGGAGGCTGGGCTCTGAGTCAGGAGCGCAAACCCAAGTCCTAGCTGTGCCTCAGGCAGCTTTCAGGAAGAGGACCGTGGAGGCTTAATTGTGTGGTGTGTGTGCGGTGTGTGGTATACGTATGTGTGAGGGGAGTGCTTGCTGTGTGTGCTATGTATGTGTGATGTAGTGTGTATGTGTGGTGTGTGTGCTGTGTGTGTGAAATGTGTAGTGTGTATGTGTGATCTGTGTGGTGTGTATATGTGGTGTGTGTGATGTGTATTGTGTGTGTGCTGTGTGTGTGTTGTCTATGTGTGGTGTGTGGTATGTGTGTGTGATGTATGTGCAGTGTGTATGTGTGGTCTGTGTGGTGTGTATGTGGTATGTAGTGTGTGTGTGTGTGTGTGATCTGTGTGCTGTATATGTGGTGTGTGTTGTCTATGTGTGGTGTGTGTGGTATGTATGTGGTGTGTGTGGTGTGTATGTGGCATGTGGTGTGTATGTGGTGTGTGTGATGTGTATGTGGTGTATGTGGTGTGTATGATGTGTATGTGGTATATGTGGCATGTGGTGTGTATGTGGTGTGTGTGATGTGTATGTGGTGTATGTGGTGTGTATGATGTGTATGTGGTGTATATGGTGTGTATGTGGTGTGTGATGTGCACGTGTGTGGAGTGTGTGTGTGTTGTGTCTGTGTGTGTGATCTGTGTGCTGTATATGTGGTGTGTGTGGTGTGTGTTGTCTATGGGTGGTGTGTGTGGTGTGTGGTGTGTATGTGGTGTGTGTGCTGTGTATGTGGTGTGTGTGATGTGTATGTGGTGTATGTGGTGTGTATGTGGTGTGTGTGGTGTGTGTTGTCTATGGGTGGTGTGTGTGGTGTGTGGTGTGTATGTGGTGTGTGTGCTGTGTATGTGGTGTGTGTGATGTGTATGTGGTGTATGTGGTGTGTATGTGGTGTGTGTGGTGTGTGTTGTCTATGGGTGGTGTGTGTGGTGTGTGGTGTGTATGTGGTGTGTGTGCTGTGTATGTGGTGTGTGTGATGTGTATGTGGTGTATGTGGTGTGTATGTGGTGTGTGTGGTGTGTGTTGTCTATGGGTGGTGTGTGTGGTGTGTGGTGTGTATGTGGTGTGTGTGCTGTGTATGTGGTGTGTGTGATGTGTATGTGGTGTATGTGGTGTGTATGTGGTGTGTGTGGTGTGTGTTGTCTATGGGTGGTGTGTGTGGTGTGTGGTGTGTATGTGGTGTGTGTGCTGTGTATGTGGTGTGTGTGATGTGTATGTGGTGTATGTGGTGTGTATGTGGTGTGTGTGGTGTGTGTGTGGTGTGTATGTGGTGTGTGTGTGGTGTGTGTGGTGTGTATGTGCTGTGTGTGCTGTGTGTGTTGTATGTGTGCTGTGTGTGTGGTGTGTGATGTGCACGTGTGTGGAGTGTGTGTGTGTTGTGTCTGTGTGTGGTGTGTGTGCTGTGTGTGTGGTGTGTGTGGCGTGTATGTGGTGTGTGATGTGCACGTGTGTGGAGTGTGTGTGTGTTGTGTCTGTGTGTGGTGTGTGTTGTGTGTGTGGTGTGTGTGGCGTGTATGTGGTGTGTGATGTGCACGTGTGTGGAGTGTGTGTGTGTTGTGTCTCTCAGGCACCCCTGGGGCTCTGGCTCGCTTTCGTGGGCTGCTGGCTCTAGAATGACGGCCCCGTCACTGGCGATGAACCGCTCTGTAGAATGAGGGCCCCTGTGGGCCCAGATGCATCCGCGCACCCACCACCCATGCTGGTAGCCGGTACCCGCCTGGGGCAGAGAAAACGGGCGCAGGCTCCAGCTCGCCAGCGGACCCACGGCCGCCTGCCTGCGCGGGATTTGGCCGGAGAGAAGGCGGAGCCCCGGGGGGAGAGGCGCTGCGGGATGGCCGCAGGCTTCCTGGGCTGTTGCGGAAGCTGAGTTCAGAGAGGACGGAGCGCTTTTAGGAAACGAGAGGCCTGTGTCCTCGGGGCAGCGAAGGGAGCACAGCCTTCAGTGGAGGTAAGAGCAGAGACATGAGCGCCAGAACCCTGCGTCTCAGACCAGGAGACCTAGAGGAAAAAGTCACTTTATATGAATTGCAAAGAATTCTGCTTTCTACACTTGGAGACTTCGACCACCTGAACTAACTGCCCCCTACATGCCTGAGGATATTCTTTGTCTGAAAGGGCCTCTCTGCCCCGAGTCTGGGGAAACCCTGTCCCCCCACCCCAGGCATCTGCAGTGAACCTTGCAAATCCCACCTCTGTCCTCTGTCCCAGGGCTCCTCCAGGGACAGGGGCCCGTCCTTCCCACCAGACGCAGGGACACGGGGAGCTGCCTGCCTGGCTGAGCCCCGCTCCCGTCCGGCCGCGATCGGATCACCCCAGATGTGTGTGTAATCCCTTTAGCGTTTACACTGCTTATCCTGCACCATCTCTGCAGCTCCTCACAGCAGCCTGGAGTATGTGTTAATTACGCAGAGTCAACAAACATTTAGGGAGAGCTGACAGCGTGTGTGTGTGTGTGTGTGTGTGTGTGTGTGTGTGTGTGCGCGCGTGCCCCACCCCCCAACCCGGGCACAGCTGAGCGGTCTGTTTCTTGCCCTTGCAAGCTGAACAGTAAGCTCTCTGAAAGCAGGGCCCTGAGGGTTTGCCCTGAGCATCTTCTCAGCTCCTGGCAGAATGCCTGGCGCACAGTGGGCGCTCAGTGAAGGATGGATGAAGGAGCTTCAGGGTCAGCATCTCTGCTTTCCCTGCAGAGGAGTGAGGGGCAGGCAGGTGACAGAGGAGCAGGCCAGCCTGGCCTGCCTGTGGTCACCCAGCGAGGGCGGTGGCTGCGACCTTCAAGCCGTCAAGCCTCTTGCCTCCCCCACTACAGGCCTCTGGTCAGCAGCCTTGGCGAGAGAGAGATAGGAGATTAACAGCTACACACTGCTCTGTATAAAAGAACTAAGCTGCAAGGATATACAGCCCTGGGAATACAGCCATTATTTCATAATAACTTTATTTTTTATTTTTAGCTCTTTATTTTATATTGGAGGATAGTTGTTTACCAGTCCATCCTAAAGGAAATCCGTCCTGAATATTTACTGGAAGGACCGATGTTGAAGCTGAAACTCCAATACTTTGGCCACCTGATGCGAAGAACTGACTCATTTGAAAAGACCCTGATGCTGGGAAAGATTGAAAGCGGGAGGAGAAGGGGATGACAGAGGATGAGATGTTTGGATGGCATCACCGACTCAACGGACATGAGTTTGAGTAAACTCTGGGAGTTGGTGATGGACAGAGAGGCCTGGCATGCTGCAGTCCATGGGGTTGCAAAGAGTCGGACACGACTGAGCGACTGAACTGAACTGAAGATAGGTGTTTAACAATATGAATTAGTTTTCAGTGTACAGCAAAGTGATTCAGTTATATGTATGTACACATGTATCTGTTGTTTTTCAAATCCTTTTCCCATTTAGGTTGTTACACGACATTGGGCACAGTTCCCTGAGTGACACAGTAGGTCCTTGTTTGTTATCAGCTTTAAATACAGCAGTGTATACATGTCAATCCCCAGTTCCCTAACTATCCCTTCTCCCTACCCTTCCTCCCAGTAGCCCAAAGTTCATTCTCTGTGTCTGTGAGTCTGTTTCTATTTTGTAAATAAGCTCATTCGTAATAACTTAATTTTAAAATTTATTTTTAATTGGAGGATAATTGCTTTATGATGTTGTGTTGATCTCTGCTATACAATGACATGTATGTCTTGAGTATACCTATATCCCCTCCCTCTGGGACCGCCCACTCTCCCCCTACGCCCTGCCTCTAGATCATCACAGAGCCCTGAACTGAGTTCCCTGTTACACAACTGCTTCCCACTGGCATCTACTGTACATGTGGTAGTATATGTACGTCAGTGGTAATAACTTTAAGTGGAATATCATCTACAAAAATATTGAACCACTATGTTATACACCAGAGACCAATATAACATTGTCAGTCCACTCTACCTCAATTACAAAAAGAAGAAAGAAGGATCGGGGGCAGCGTGGTTGAGGGCGCTGCACCCCTCTCCCCACGGGGCTCCAGGGAAGCAGGTCCGAGGGCCTTGTGAGTCACACAGCGTGCCCCCACACGGCTCCCGGAACCCGGAGCCTCTTCTGAGAGCACCTCAACCTTGGGGGGGTGTGCCCCAGGCTGATGTACCCTCTTCCTGGGGATGTAGCCTCGGGCAGGTCTCGGGCCACCTGGCCTTGCTTTTGCTCAGGAAACATCCTCAGTAGGATGTGGAAGCGGCCAGGGTCCCCAGGTTCTGGGGGCACTCAGAGGGCAGGGAGGTGTGTCTTGGAAGGTGGGGGTCTGCAGAGGATGAAGACCCTGCACAGACCCTCTCCCTGCCAACAGCTTTGGGGGAGGTTCTGGTCCAACAGGTGGCTGCAGGGTTGCAGAATGAAAGAGACCGGGATGACAGACATTTTCCAGAGAAAATACGTCAACTCGGGAGGCTGCCCTTCTCCTGTGACCCGCTCCCCACCCCACCCCGACGCCCTGGGAGATCAGGCTTTCACGAGCTGCTTGCTGTTATCCACTGACTTTCCTCCTAAGCGTTCCTGAGGTTTTGGCTAACCTGATGCTAAGAAAAAAAAAAAAAAACCTCTCAAAAAGAAAAACAAAACACACAAACAAAAAAAAATGAGGAAGATTTTTGTATGAGAAAGTCAGGGGGTCTAGATTAAGGACATGTTTCTTGGAAGTGGCCTGCACCTCTTGCAGAGTTGTGACTTTGGTGGAGTGTGGAATGCTACAGAGCCAGACGCCGGCAGCTGTGTCTCGGGGTGAGGATGGAAAGTTCCGGGTGTGAAGTAATTAACCACACAGAGCCTTGCCCTGGAATGAGGGCTGCAGAGTGACGCAACCATTTTCAAATGACCTGGGGGGTGGTATAGGATTTTATGGTGATTATTGAACCTTTTTTTCCCCTTGCCTTGCTAAGGATGAGAACTATAGTTCTGTGCTGTCAAATATCGTACGGACAGGCCGGGCTTTTTAAACGAATTGAAACAAAATACACTGCAAAGTCAGATCCTCAGGCCCACCAGCCACACCACCGGAGCCCCAGAGCCACATCTGGCCAGCGGCTACCAGATTGCAGGGAACAGATGGACAGCGTTTCCATGCTTGCGAAAGTTCTTTTGGACGGCCCGGCTCCAAACATTCTTCTGTTCGGGGGTGGGAAGCCACAGAGGAAATGAGAAAACTTATTTAAGAAATGTGAAGAGGAAGAACCACTTAATCGTCAGCCCCGGACTTTGGAGAATCAGATCCTTCAACAATAACAGAGCTGTATAAATCAGACTATTGTCTTAGAAAACAAACGTCCATGTCTCTTTACCGCCCCCTCTGACGTTTCAGCCACGGAGTCAGGACATCTGGGGTCAGAGAGCTCCTCACCGCACTGAGGACAGCTTGACTTAGCTTGAGGCAGGGGGAGAAGGCAGAGAGGTGGCAGGAGAAAACGCATTCTCAGAGTGAGTGTATTCTGAAGCTCAGGCTGAGTGTGCATGCTGCCTGGAGGATGCCGGCAGGAGGAGACAGAGTGGGGACCGGGCGCAGCGGGACTCACGCCGGCCGACCTGTCCTTCCCAGGCATGCGCTGGTGAGGGCGGTGGTGTCAGGCCGGAGGAGGGCCACAATGAAAGGCAGAGTTTGCTCCCCACCAGCCTGGCGCCCAGCCACGTTAAGGTCATCTGTGACACAGGGTGGTCTCAGGAGGCCCTGGAGGCTTGCCTCCTCTTCGGTCACCCTGGCATGCAGATGTTGCCCTGGCAACCAGGAGACCCGTCGTGGTGTCCAGCCTGGCAGTGGACGTGGCCCGCCATTGGGGTTGGCGTGGGACTTGCAGGGTGCTGAACTAGGTGGTGGGCTGGCAGAGACTCAATGTCTGTCCCTAGTGGTGGCCAAGGTGGGGTCAGGGCAGGCCTGGGGTAGACACTTGATTCTGAGCAAGACGAGCAAGAGATCTACATGGCAGATTTGCCCTGGGTAGACAGGGATGGCATCCAGACTCTGGAAGATGGCAAGCACAAGGCACCCTCCATTCTTGTGGGTGCAGGGTGTGTTAACCCCTTTCTCACCCAGAGATTCTCTGAAGAAGAGAAGGGAGGGAAGGGAAGTTCTGTCTTAGTAACTGAGAACTTTTATCCAAAAGAGTCTGTGTATTAAAAAAAAAAAAAAAAAACCTGTTTGCATGATTGAATCAGAGTAAGTAAACTGGCCTTGGTTGGTGGTTTCTTGTTAACCAGTGTGTCTGATACTCAGCTTTCATCCAGGTGCCGTGGCCTGAAGTATTTGGTGCTCCAATTGGTTGGGTTCGGTTTACCTGTCCACCTAGAGGCAGAAGTGAAGTCCCCCTGGGATGCCCGGACAGATGGGGGAGGGTGGAAGGATGCTGAGTCTGAAAAGCTGTGGGGTCAACTGGATTTGGTATTTACTCTGGATAGCAGTGGATGGAATCATTCTCAAAAAATTATATCATTGTTGTCAAAAGGACATAAGCTTAGATATTGGTGGATAGATTGTAGGCAGAAATATACCTGAACCAGCTGGACTTATTTCAAGGTCATGGTCAAGATCCCGCTGCTCAGAGCAGATGAAAGGGCAAGCTGACCTAGGGAATGTGTCAGAGCTTGTGTGATGAAGGTGTGCTTTGCGATGTTGCTTTCTATGAGTCCGTGGAAAGCACTGTGGCCAAAGGGGTCATTAATACCTAACCTGTTTTATTCTGGTTGCAATTCTAAAGTCCTGGAATTTGTCCTCAGGGCCCCAGCAAACTTTAAGATGTTGTTGAAGAGGTTACACATATTTGCATAAACTTTCAAGGTGAAATATTTTTAGTGTTTTTCTTTATGACTGCCATTTGTTTTTCCTTCTCTTTCTTTTCCTGGGCTACCGTGGATTCAAACTCCTTCAGCCTGAAGAGGACACAGGACCAAAGAGCCCCTAAAACTGGCAAGAAGTGATCATGGAAACCATGAATAATCTCGAGCTCTGGGCAAAGCAGGTCAGATGACTGTCAAGGTCCTTATTATCGGGAGGTACCCCTGAGTTCATTTATATGCAGTAGTGGATTGAATATACTTTCCACTCAGACCATAAAGAATCCACTCTCAAAGCAGGAGATACAGGTTTGATCCCTGGGTGGGGAAGATTCCCTGGAGGAGGGCATGGCAAACCACTCCAGTATTCTTGCCTGGAGAATCCCGTGGACAGAGGAACCTGGTGGCTACCGTCCATGGGATAGCAACGAGTCGGACACGACCGAAGCGACTAACACTTAACCACTTTCACATCCCTCAATTCAGGTCCATCTGCAAACTCAGAGTATGACTTTATCTGGAGACAGAGTTTTTGTAGATGTAATTAGTTAAGATGAGATCACAGTGGATGAAAGCTGACCCTGAATCCTTTGCCTGCTGTTCTTAGAAGAGAGACACAGGGAAGAAGTTCACAAAGACGAGGCAGAGACTGAAGCTACGAGCCATCTTGTCAGCTACAAGCCAGGGAGCCCCAGGGGGACTGGGAGCCACTGGAAGCTGGAAGAGATAAAGATGCCTTCTTCCCCAGAGCCTGTATAGAGAGCGTGGTTCTGTTGATCCCTGATTTCAGACTTCTGGACTCCAGAACAGTAAGAGGACAAATTCCCCTTGCTGTAAATCCCCCCCCCACCCGCCCGCTCCCAGTGTGTGGCGATTTGTTACAACAGCCCTTGGAGACGGGGGCTTTTAGGGAAATTAAGACCTGGAGCAAAAGACAGGTCAGGGGAGAGAAATACAGACAAAGAGGACCCTTCTGAGGTTCCTTGACAGGCCGGTTTGAAGGGTTCATTTCTGTTTCAAAACAAAGTTGGCCTGTCCACACTGCTGCATCTGGCCTGCAGCGTGCAGGGCCGGGGGCGGTGGGAAGGGCCCGACCTCCTGTGTGTGTTCTCTCAGCACAGTCCAGGCAATGCTGGGCCAACTCCATGCCCTCAGGGAAGGGGTTCCTTTCCTCCCCTCCTGTGCCTGCTCCTCAGCTGTGAGTTGTGAGCCTGAGGCTGCCACGGGGCACCTCGAATCCACAGGAAGGCCCTGGAGAGATGGCTGTGGCCTTGATCTGCCTGGACACTAGCCTGGCACTGCCCAGCCTCAGACAGCCCCCTTCACTTCTTCTGTAAACACACACACACACAGGCACTTGTAATATTCCGTCAGTGCTCATTATTTGTGAATTCTGAGTTTGTGAACTCACCTACTTGCTAAAATTTATTTGTCACCCCAAACCAGTACTCATGGTGCTTTGGGGTCATTCGTGGAACTGCCAGTGAACAATCGGGGTCTTGGATGTGCATGTTCCCAGCAGAGGTCAAACAAGGAGACCCTCTCTGCCTTCTCCTTTCCTCCTGTAAAGAGATGTCCTTTCTGTGATCTGTTGAGTGCCATGCCTTTTTACCTTTTGGGTGCTTTTTTGTTGATGATTTCGCAGTTTAGATACATGTCCTTCAGGAGCGAGTTATCCAGTTGTTGGCTATGAATTAATGCATCAACAACAAATACCTTAAAAGCTGTCTTTAAACCACAGCAGACCTAACATGAGATTATGCCATAATTGGTTGATGAACATGTTGTGACCAGAGGCTTGTAGGAACCTGGGAGCCGTGGTTCAGAGTTCAGTAGGGCTGTCCACACACAGCTTGTAGAACATCACCGGGAATAATAAAAACCGACTGTATTTTTCATCCAGGTCTTGTGATGAGGGTGAGGATGAACTGGTCCGCACCCCTGTCCCCAAGTGCCTCTCTGGGTAACAAAGTGAGGAAACCCTGGAGTTCTGGGAAGTTCTAGATTCCCATGGGTGAAGAAGTTTTCTCTCACTTAGCAAATGTCTTCAGAACATCCAGGACTTGAGCAAGGCTCACTGTGAGTCAGGGCTTCTTTCTCCAGTGTTGAGCTCTTTCTCTAAAGTATTTACCCAGCAACCCTCCCTGACCCCAGATAAAGCAAGGTCAAGAGAAACAAAGTGAAACAAAACAGAAAGTCCACTCACTAATAGGGGAACAGAAATCAGATTGTACGAACAATAAAAGCAAACCACTACCCAACATCAGGGCTTCCCTGGTGGCTCAGCGGTAAAGAATCAGCCTGCAAAGCAGGAGATGCAGGTTCAATCCCTGGGTCGGGAAGATCCCCTGGAGGAGGGCATGGCAACCCACTCCAGTATCCTTGCCTGGAGAATCCCAAGGACAGAGGAGCCTGGAGAGCTACAGTCCATGGGGTTGCGAAGAGTCACATATGACTGAAGCGACCTCACCATGTACCCAGCATCAGGCATCTCACAGGAAGGGATTATTTGCAACTGACCCAGTTCAGTTACATCAACAGTTATATCAGGTGAGGAGAAATTTCAGAATAGAGGTAAAAACGAAATCCAGTCCCTTCTCTCCTAAAGGTGTATCAGAATCATTTTCCATCTTTTAATCCTCATTAAAAGCAAAACAAAATAAAATAGCAATAACAACAACAAAAAAGGGAGACAAAGATAAAGGGTCTCCCTGTGCATGACCTAACTAGTCTGAAATCATCACAAAACCAGTGAACAACCTGCTGTGAAAATGATAGGGCTGGAATGACTGGTCTGGGCCACCTGACTTGAAGGAACAGACATTAGTTCACTTCCTAGTAATTCAGAACCTGGATGATTCTAAGAGGGTCCAGCCTGAAGTTTAACTTGGCAGTTACCAGAAGAAACTTAACCTTAAGAAATGCGTCATCATGTAAATTAATATTGGAAAATTATTTACTCAAGGGGAATGTTAAAACTCTGGAAAAGAACTTCAGAAATTAGCTTCAAGCCACGGGGCGCCAACCAGCACCTGTTTATGGCATTTTTAGTACCTTCTCATGCAAAGTACTATGTAGTTTCCCAGCTTAAAACCAACTTTTGCCACTGAGTAACCTTGGATGACTTACCTCAAATAATCTCTATGAGCCCTAGTTGCTTTATATGAAAGTGTCCAAGTCAGGGGCTCATCACGTGACAATTTGCAGGAAAGAACTCCATTGAAATGGTAGTCTTACGGTTATTACCCCAGCTTACTCCCACCAAGCTCTTCCTGGGCTCAGGGTCCCATCCAGATGCTTCAGATGGTCCCCTCTGTTGAAGCTCTTCTCTCTTTCTTAAAAAAATTATTATTGAAATATAGTTGATTTACAGTATTATGTTGGTTTCAGATGTATGGCAAAGTGATTCAGTCATATATGTATAGATTTTCAGGCAGTTTTCCATTATAGGTTATTACAAGATATTCTAACATAGCTTCCTGTATTATGCAGTAAATCCTTGTTGCTTATCTATTTCATTCTTTTATTATTTACTTATTTTGGCTGCGCTGGGCCTTTGCTGATGCACTGGCTTTTCTCTAGTTGTGGTTCCTGGGCTCGAGAGCACAGACTCAATAGTTGTGGTGCAGAGGCTTAGTAGCTCCGCAGCCCGTGGGATCCTCTTGGATCGGGGATTGAACCATGTCTCCTGCTCTGACAGGCAGATTGTTTACCAGCTGAGCGGCCAGGGAAGCCCGTATATGTTCATACCTACTTCTAATTTACTCTTCCCCCTTTCCCCTTTGGGGCTTCCCTTGTGGCTCAGCTGGTAAAGAATCCACCTGCAATGCGGGAGACCTGGGTCTGGGTTCGATCCCTGGGTTGGGAAGATCCCCTGGAGAAGGGAAAGGCTACCCACTCCAGTATTCTGGCCTGGAGAATCCCATGGACTGTAGAGTCCACGGGGTCGCAAAGAGTCAGGCATGACTGAGCGACTCACTTTCCTCTTTGGTAATCAGAAGTTTGTTTGAATGTCTATGAGTCTGTTTCCGTTTTGTAAATAGATTCATTTGTATTACTTTTTAGATTTTGTACATAAGTGATATCATATAATATTTATCTTTGACTTATTTCAGTCAGTATGATAGTCTCTAGGTCCATCCATTTTGTGCAAATGGCATTATTTCATTTCTTTGTATGGCTGAGTAATATTCCATTGTGTGTATATGTGTGTGTATATATATATTCTGTTGTGTGTGTACATATATGGGCTTCCCAGGTGGCACTAGTGGTAAAGAACCCATGTGCGAGTGTGTGAGACATAAGAGACATGGGTTCGATCCCTGGGTCAGGAAGATCCCCTGGAGGAGGGCGTGGAAACCCACTCCAGCATTCTTGCCTGGAGAATCCCATGGACAGAGGAGCCTGGCGGGCTACACTCTTTGTGACTGTAAGGTCGCAAAGAGTCAGACACGACTGAGTGATTAAGCACAGCACAGGATTGCTGGGTCATATGGTAGTTCTGTTTTAGTTTTAAAGGAACCTCCATATGGTTTCCATAGTGGTTGCACCAATTTTTATTCCCATCGACAGTGTAGGAGGGTCCCCTTTTCTCCACACCCTCCCCAGCATTTGCTGTTTGTAAGCTTTTTGATGAATGGCCGTTCTGACCCATGTGAAGTGGTGCCTCATCATAGTTTGCTTTCCTCTAATAATTAGTGACATTGAGCATCTTTTCCCGTGGCTCAGACGCTCCTCTCCCTTCTCCATGGGTCTAAATGCTACCTTTCCCTCAAGACCAGATTTATATCTCACTGCCTCCTCCAACTAGCTGGAGCCTATTCCCTGCTGTGAATGTCCACAGGATGTTGTCTGGGCAGATTTCACGTCATGTGCCATGTTGGGCCCTACGTGGCCACCATTTGGTGTGAATGTTTTATATTCTCTACCACTCTGTAGGCTCCTTAAGGGCCAGATCCTCTCCCCTACAGGTCACCTAGCCCAGAGACTCTCACAGAGCATGCATACAATTCCTGGTTGAATGTTTGGTCCACTTTCCAGGCTGATCAGTGCGGCCAGTCTCCCTTACATGACTTAGGTGTCTTAGGAGGGTTGGTGGAGGTCAGAGTACCAGCTGGAACCAGGCTGGGCTGAAGATATTTGCAGGAGGGTAGCTTTCATGGGTTTGGGCTGATAAAGGTCCATAAAGGAAGCTACAAAGTAAAAGAACTTAATGTGACAATCCTTGTAAGAACAGAGTTGTCCAAAATTGTGTTTTTGTAAGTGTAGTGGTTACTTAAAATTGTTGTTTGACTGAAGGTGTTATAGATAATATCTATAACATCTATTTCCCTCTACCCACCACCACCCATATTTATTTTGCTTCTGAGGGTGGAGAAAATGATAGATGTCTCTCTTTCCCAGACATCCAGTTTTATTCTTCAGAGGCAACGCATGTTGAATATCTATGTATCCTTAGAGATCATCTTTGCATATAAAAGTATCTGTATATATTCTCCTCTCCCCCAACATTTTTGGTACAGATGACAACCATGTATGTTACAAATTGTCCTTCACTTTGATTTTTTAACTTATATTAAAAGTTTCCCTAGGAACTAACTCCCTTTCATTTTTGACAACTGCATAGTATTACATTGTATGGCTATACTGCAATTTACTTTGGCAATGTTCTCTGTTGATGAACATTGAGGTTTTATACCCAAATCCTTGTTATTATTAATAGTGCTACAGTGACTAACCTTGTGAATATATTATTTCATGTATATGTGAGAAAACATGTGTTTGATAAGTTCTTGCAAATAGAATTGCTTGGACAAAGGTGGGTTCATTTCTATGAATACTGCCAAATTACACATAACACTCCTTCCATCATCTTATAAGCTGGACTGTTTCCCCACACCCTTACTCACAAAGCTGCCAACAGGGTGTATTATCAATATCTTTGATCTATGCCTTTCTGAAAGTAAAAAAAAAACACTGTTAGATGATATAGTTTGAAGTTGCTTTTCTCTTATGAATGAATGAGGTTGTGTGCACTTTCCCACATTTAAAATCCATTTTTATATCTTTTCCTGTAAGCTATCCATTCATATTCTTTGTCATTTTTCTACTGTGGTTTGATCTTTTTCTGCAATACTTTTTTATGTTTTGGGAAAATTGGAATTGCAAATTTTTTCATTGCTTCTTATAAACCACTCTAGATGACTTAGTAAACCATAGCATTGCTACTTCATTTACTTGAAAAGTATAGTTATCTTCTTAAAAAAGAAAACTGCATAAATTACATATTCCTGATTACTTAACTTCCCTTGTCAGGGGCAAAACATCTTACTTCAATTAAAACATCTTATTTCAATGATTGAAATAGTCAAGGAACACAGAACACCTTACTATACACTGCAAGAAACAAACAAGTAGATTTAACAATTCATAATCAAGCAAGTTGGAATTGATGGACCAGGAAGATGCTGGGAACTGGGGAGACAGGTCTGAGCAGAGTATGTTTGGGTGCAGTGAGGATGGAGTGGGAATCCCTTCCACTGCCTGGAAGAGAAAACAGCATGAAGCAGGTGAGTGTTGATGAGCCCCAGGGGGTCAGGGGCAGCGTGGTGATCTGGGGGTTGTGCCAGTCATGGGCAAGACCTTAAAGAGGTTGAGGTAATGCAAATGTGCCCAGTGTTAAGAAATCAAAGCCCTGTGCCTGGAAGGACCAGTTTTCTCGCTTGCAAATGCCTCATGCCTCTTGCATGACTTGGAATATAAGTAAATCTGTGCCTTCTTCCCCTGCCATCCCCAGTCCAAACCCTTCCCCAGGGCCCCTAGACTAGGCTTCTAGAAGCCCCAAACCAGTGCTGAAAGTGTAGGTAAAAGTCACCCTGGGGGTAAGGGCTGCAACCTCAGGCTATCACACCTTTCTCTTAAGTTCCTGCCTTGGGTCCTATTCCCCCTCTTACAAATGCTAAGAGAAAGGAAAGAAGAGGTGAATGAATTTGTTCTTCTCTAAAGAGTAGAACTAGCTGGCAGAGCTCAGGGCTGCGAGGACGGTGGGTCTCAACACCCATAGAGCTTAAGGAGGCCAACGCCAAGTGCAAAACAAGAATCAGTTATCTACTAGAGTAGCAGTCAGCCACACTTTTTGGCAGCTGTTACAGTGACAACTCAGTGAGCACTTTTCACTGATGAAGTGGGTTAGATTATTTGGCGAATTCACATCCCAGCCCTGCAGAAATTCTGTGGTCAGACCTGAGATGCTGGGAGTCTGATTTTTGTAAGATCTAAGCATGTATCCTTCCCAGCTCCTCACTTTCTGTGTTTCCTATGCTCCTTTTCTGTTGTTGTTATTGTTTAGTCACTAAGTCATGTCTGACTGTGACCCCATGGACTGTAGCCCACCAGGCTCCTCTGTCCATGGGATTTCTCAGGCAAGAAGAAGACTGGAGTGTGTTGCCATTTCCCTCTCCAGGGTCTAGGTTTCACAAATTTGGATATAAATGCAGATCAAGTTCCAGCTTGGATGTGTCGAGTCCAAGCCGTCTTCAAGTGTACTGTCAAGAGCATTAATAAACAAGTTGCTTCCATAACAACATGATAATGGCCTATTGGTCATCTGTTTCTATCAGATACTGTGCATCCATTCTAAGTCTCCCAGTTGTCCACTGAAGATACGTCATTCTCTTTTCCTAGATGGTGACCTGAACTTAGAAAAGTAACTGCTGATCTCATGCGGCTAGTAGGTGACAGAACTTGAATTTGGACCATTTCATCTAAATCCAAAGCCTGATCACTCACTTCTGCCTTCAGCTCATTTTCCGCTGTCAAGGATGCTTTTCTAACTCACCAGATTTTGAGTTCTGTAGTCCCTGAGGATTGCTCCTGTTCTTGAAATTCACAAGACTAGGTCTTGACCTAAATGATAAACACTGGTCTCAAGGTTCTGACTGCCTCACAAATGAGAATAATTACCTGCTTAATGCAAACTGGAGAACACACACCTACAATGAACTGCTGAACCGTAGGCTCTGCAAAGGGTGTAGGAAACATCGGGAATGATATCTTGAGCTGAAATCACTGGGGAAGGAGAGAGGTTCAGTTTTGGACCTTTTGAAAGGCTAAAAAGAAAGAAGAGGTTAATTTCACCTTCTGGCAATGTGGTAGACTAGACATCCTAGGAAATCTCCCCATATAATACAGCTAAACCATCTGGAATCAAAATTCCTTTGAAATGCATCACTGAGTTTGGAAAAAGGTAAGAGTTGCTGGTGCTTTTGATAGTCCTTGTGGTTTAGAGGAGGAATTAGCAAACATCTTCTGTAAAGCGCCAGATAGTAAATATTTGCGGGTTTCAGAGCCCATGTGGTTCTCTGTTGCAACAGCTCAATGCTCTGTAGCATGAACGCAGTCAGAGATAATATGTGAGAACAGGTGTAGGAGGGCTTGACCCCCAGGAAATTGGAATTGAGCCTCGGGCCCATACTTTGCCAATCTCTGATCTGGGGTCTTAGAGTTGAATGTCTTTTATGAATCTTCTGATCTTGAGCCCATACAAGGTAAGAAGATAGAATGGACACAACCCTCATACACATAAAACAAGATCCCCAGGGAAAGTATGGTCTAGGAGAATGTGGTCCCTGGCCAAGAGAAACAGAGAAACTTGTCTTATCAGGTTGGGCTCTGGATTGGAAAAAAAAAAAAAAGAAAACTATTTCCTCTGTGACTTGTATTACTGTAGGTAGCCTCACCTGGGGTTGGGGTTTAACTTTATATTACCTGCATCATACAGCAAACTACAAGCTACAAAGTTAACTTGAAGTGGTTCTTGATTGGTGGTGCCCTGGGGCACCTTACCAAACATGAGTTCATAACCCTAAATTACAAACCACACAAAGAAACAAAGCGCTGTGAGGAAGAGTCCGCAGAAACACCACCGAAAACGGCAGGGTCATTCTCTCAAAGATCTGATGTATTGCAATGATTGGTTACAGAAAAATTAAAGAAATAGAAAGAAGAATGAAAAAGATAATAGAAAACATTTCAGGCAAGGGGAAGAAGAGAAAGTTTCAGTGATGGGAGTGAACGCACACTTAAGGACAAGGAGGTAATCATTCTGGATGGGGTTGATATGAGGGCAGTAATGAATGAATGAATGAATAAAACATTTGTTAAACTTGTAGTGTACTGGGCACTAGTGGTGGAGATGAATGACAGACACAGGCTCTGCCCTCAGGGAGATTCCAGTCTAGGAGAATCAGGTAAATAAATAAAGCCCATGAAATGTGATACCAGCTTCAAGGAAAGAAGGTACAAAATACAGCAGAGGCAAAGGAGGATGTCCCATTCCACCCAAGGAAGTCAGAGGCGGTTTCCTGGAGGACCTTACGCTGGAATCAAGCTCTGGAGGGTCTGCAGGAGTCTGGACTTTATTCTGTAGTTAATGGGGAAGAAATATGACCAATCTTACAGTTTAAAAAGATAATTATGGCTGCAGTACAGTGAGTAGAATGGAGAGGGAAGAAATGAGAGATAGGAAGCCCCACCATGATACTGAATAGTCACCCAAAGATAAGGCAGACATGCAGGTGGATTGGGGAGATGTTTTAGAATTTGGTCCCCTTTGGGGGTAACAACTAGTCTTGACACAAATTTAAATGGCTGTCACCCCACTGATGACCCTGTGACCCTACATCTCCTCCTCCCCGGTGCTTCTGGGGGCTCCCAGGCTTGCCTTGAAGGTGCTGGTGAATGACTGTGCCCCCAGCATCCTTTCTCCATGTCCCACCCTTCCCCTCCCCTGCCCCCCGGGTCCTTCTGCCCCCACAGGCTGGGAGCTGTGACTTGAGCAGGCGGGAGTGGGGTGTCTCTTCCTTCTTCTTCAGTGTTAAGTGTCCTGGAGGAGTGCTGCTTATTTCCTAATGATTATACAGTTTTCATGAAATGGTCCTTTGAGGTGTTACGCAGAGACTCTCTGCTCTCCAGGTGACTCACAGGAGGATGAGGAAGGGAAGTCAGCTTTCCAGAGCCCATCTTCTCTGTGTCTGTCACTTCTGAAAACCCGGCCCACTGTGACTGGCTCCTTCTTCCCCTAGGACATCCTGCAAGAGCTAAAGCAGGGACCTGGAGTTGGGGGATGGAGCTGACTCTCCCAAGATGTTTCCTAGCCCCCAAGCAACGGGCTTTGCTGAACCATCTCAACCTATCTGCCAGAGATGAGAGCACAGAGACCCAAGCACATCCGCTTAATACAGGGTTTAGAGCTTTCAGTCATCACGGGCAAGGTAGTGCGGGCAGGGAGGATGCTGGAAAGGTCTCAGGAGTCATGGGAGGTCATTGAAGAGACCAGGCAAGAGCTTCAATACCTTCCCAGTGGGTCTATTTCTCCCCACATGTCAGTGTTTCTCCAAGAGTAGACTGGTTTATATCAGCTTCTGAATTACATACAGACTTGGCTCAAATGTTCAGTTTGGGGGCCCTTATCTGAATCAGAAGCCCTGCTGAGTGGGGCTTGGGAAACTTGCAACTTTAACTAGTGCTCCCTGGGTGATAGTTTGAGACACTGCACACAGTCCTGTAATTGGGCCCATATGTCTTCTCTTTAGGTAAACGGAAGGCTCCTGAGTGTAGGTCCAATGTCTAAGGCTCGTCTTGTCTGCCCCCTACACACACAGGCAATTGGCTGGTGTACAGTATAGATTCACCAAAGTTGAGTGAAATGATAAAATGCTGGTGGACTGACTGTGCTTGTACTCTGCCCCCTCCAACAAGACATCTGATACTCATTCATTCCATCATTACGCTTTTATTTTGCAAATACTTATTAGTACTGTCTCAAGACAAGTCCCTGGGCTAGGCGCTGAGTCCCGAGACAATGAAAGCAACAGAGAGGCAGAGACCCCGGAGCAGGGAGCCAGGGGTTTGCAATGATGGGAGTGAGACTTCTTGGAGGAAAAACTTTCCCCAGAACAGGGAAGGTGAAAATCCCTTAGGAGGCGTTCCTCGGATGAGTTATAATTTCTGCATTGCTCTCTCTCTCCAAATGAAGAAAGACATCTCAATTCCTTCCTAATTCCCCAGCTTCAGGGCACAGCGGGCAGTTTGAAGACTCCTGGAGTTGGGAGATAAAGGGAAACATTATGTTCCACTGGGTCCTGTTTGATGTTTATACCATCAACACGGGGCTTGGGGCTTCCCCGCTTCTCTTTCCCTCCGCCAAGGTCACCCGGAAGCCCGTGGGCTCTTTGATGTTCAAAAGATGGGCCTGGTCCTCTGTCTTGAGTGTGCTGCTGGCCGGCGTTCCCCATTCAAGTCGGGGCAGAGGTGGATCCTCTTTCTGGGGCAGATCCAGGGCCCTGAGGAGGAGGACAAGCATGTTCTTTTATAACCGCGCCTCCTGTTTTTCTGGGTCTCAAATGGAATTTTTGATCCTTCCTCATTTCCCGCCTCTCAACTTTATTCCTGATCAGAAACCATCTGCTGAGTTCTGGCTGTACACAAATAGCAAGATACGCAGGAAGCCAGCAGACCCTCAAGGTCAGGCAAAACTCACGAGGCCACCCTGGGTGTGTGTCTCCAAAGCACAGACCATCAGGAATCTCAGACCAGCAGGTGCCCACAATCCCAGGAAGGAGCAAAAAGCAGGGTGGGGAACCACCCACCCCTTCTCCGTTAGTTAAATCATTTCGCACTGTTTCTAGGCTGTTCCTGTGTCATATGATGTGCGGGGTCTACATCTCCAGCAGCTGTGACCAGAGGCCCCTCTTGGGTACCGGAGAGGACTTGAGACTTGGCCGGCTTAGCAGAGATGCTTCGGGCACTCCCCTGGCCGGGCCACAGCAGGAGCAGGAGACAGCTGAGCAGCCGCTCGTCCCCGAGAGGAGCATGGCATAAGGGAGGGAGGGGACCAGTCAGCTTGCATCCCCTGATCCTCAGGGAGGTGGATTCAGAGCAAGAATACATGTGTAACAGGGGAGGCGGGGATGTCACAGCATCCTCGAAAGAGGGGCAGAGCTGGCCCCAAAGACACGGGAACATAGCTTGGGGACTGGAACTGTGCAGCTCTGGTCACCCGGTTGCCTTCTGCCTTCCGCCCGCTGCTCACCGCCCTTGTGATTTCCTGGTCCCCATGGTTCCGGTGACGCAGAATGCCTTCCTCTCCACTTCCGGCGCACAGGTGACTACCAACAGACCACCGCCCTCCATCCTTTATGTGTTTCATTCTGCTGTCTCAGATCTGCAGTTTCTCATCAACACTGCTCACTCTTGGGGCCTCGTGGTCTGTCTTCTGTGTGTGTTTTTGCGTCCCCCATCCCCCACAAAACTAGCTATTGACTCTCTTTCCTGTCTTTTCTGGTAAAGTCCAGTAGAAGGAGCATCTGACTGGATGGAGGGAATTGTCACTGTCCTTTCTGGACCGTGTGCTTTGGTCTGAGCTGCTTCACCGGCAGCTGGTCAACCTGTTGACTGGCCAACTCAGCAAGCTAGAGGCAGGGCTCAACCCTGCTCCACTCAGCTCGGCCAGAGGTGATAATGACCTCAGCAGGACAGTGCATTCAAGAAAGCATCTAAGGCTTGTTCTCCAAAGGGGTGTGCTGCTTTGAGCAGTTTTCTGAAAAGGGGACCACGGCTATAGCCGCCGTTTTGAAGAATGGTCTGCTTAGTGTGGTGGGTTTGGGGGGAAGACAGACAGACCTGGGTTTGCATAATTGCTCTACTTAGCAGCTGTACCTCGGGAAGTTTACTTCTGATCTTTCCAAGCTCATTTCCATACTGGAGTGATGTGTAGGTTAGGGAAAAATTATGAAAAGTAATACCCCAAATAACTTTTATATGGCAACGCCATATTGGTCTGTCTGATTCTGGATTTCCATGTCACTGACTTTCACGTCATTTTGGCATCAGGAGCCCATTTCTTGATTCAAGCCCCATGGTTCCTACCATGCCAACACTCGTGGTGAAAAGGAGAATAAAGTAGGTGTAGAAAAAACATCACTAAGAAACATTCAGAATACATCCTTGATTGTGTTGTAAGGTCTTATCTAAGTCTGACTGGAAATATTAGGCAAGATTTAAGATGTTTCCTCTTTAGTAGTACAACAAGAATGACTTTAGCTGTTATATCAGAAATGAGAAACCAGACAAGTTTTCTTGGCTAGTCTCCTTCAATTAATAGATTTAAGAACATCTGCAATACCTTTGTTTAAGACTATTTGAGTATAGACTTTGGGGAACAATGCAGACCGTGTAGAGATATATCCACACAATAAAACCAGATCTGCAGTCAGAAACCCTAACGTCTGGTTATCAGCGTTATGCAATTAATTGGCTTAGAATCATGATTGATGCCCAGGGAGCTGTAATCAACCATAATCAGGAGAGACCTAGAGAAGAAGCAGGTCAAAACCAAGACATTCTTCCCCAGATATGATCCCTGAGAAAAAAATATGGGTGATTAGCTCTGGCATTTTGATCACTTCCCTTGGCTAGTCTGGTACAAACCCACTCCCCCTGCCTTCTTCTTCATTTCAGGATTAAATCCAGGCTACCAGACAGAGCGTCTAGCCAATTCTTTCATGTGAAGAATTCCTGGATAAGCTGCATACAGTACAGCCCAGTCTTCTGGATATCAACATGATTTCCCACAAAAGGAAGCCCTGTGAGCAGATAGCTCATGTTTATCACTGATGGATGGCTTGACTTGCATTAGGCAGGAACTCTCTGCACCCCTTTTGAGACCCTGGGACCAGGGATTTCATGAAGCCTCTGTAATGGATTATCCTGAAGGAACAGATTGAGGTGGCCCTCCAACACCAATGTCCCCATGGAAGTTTTTTGATGGTGACCTAGGATGTGTAGTGTCACAAGACTGCAAGTCTCAGGAACTCATGCTAACTCTCAGGCTTGTTGACAAATATGGCATCAGAAGCACTGATATCTCTGATCATATGAGTAAGAATATATATTAATGCATGTAGATTAGGTGGATAAATACATACAGAGAGGGCTATGTCCCATTTTAGAAAACGTGCGTGCTTTGGTGGAGATGTGTTTTGGTAGGAAATATTTTTCCAGTAGGTGACAAAGCCTTACAGGGGAGAGAATTCTTTTTCCAGAAGGCCATGATGGTGATTTTTAGTAGCAATAGTGGAGGCAGAAAAATGAGAAGCTACAAGAACCTTCTTCTCAGTTTGCTGTAGAAGAGAGAAATCACAAATTGCTAAGCCCTGAGGAGGTGAACCCCAGACTGTACAGACTAAGAGACAACATGGAAAATTCTATTGAAAGCCCTCTTTTCCCACTTAGATTCTTGATGGATGGAAGGACTTGGGAACATCTTTTATTTTTACACTGATTTATTGATGCAAACAATATTTCTAGAGTAGTTTTATCAGGCATTGTTGTAAGTGTTGAGAATTCAGAAGCAAGGCAGAAATTTGCCTATTGATGGAAATTTAGACAAAATATCCAGTTTTCCCCATGACAGATAGTGCTGTTTGAACATTTTGCACTTCCTCTGAGCCTATAGAGAAACTTGTGTGCAAGTTTCTCTATGATAGATTGTTAGAAATGGAATAGCTGGATTACAGAGTTCGTACATCTTCAGCTTGACTATACGTATGCCTAAATCCATCTGTAAAGTGGTTGTTCAGATTAAATTCCTGACAGAAGATATGAATTCCCGTTACTCCATATTATTGCCGATTCATCACGTTGTCAGACATTGTAAGTTACGCAATAGTATTTCACTGTGGCCTTTTAATTTCCTTGACTGCTGATGTGGTTGGGCATTTTTCATATATTTATTGGTCATTTGGATTTTCTCTTTCCAGATTCTCTCTGGAGGAATTTGACCCACTTTGTTCACCCTCTCCTGTTTCCAGAAGGGTGAATACTTTCTCTGTCATGGAACAAGTTTCCATAAATGTCTGGATGTGTTTCTGGACTGTCTAATCCCTTCTATATCTCTCTCTTCCTGTACCAACACATCTCTGTCTTGACTAACATAGTTTAGGACTTGCCTGGTGGGCCAGTGGTTAAGAATCCACCTGCTAATGTAAGGGACACAGGTTCGATCCCTGGTCCAGGAAGATTCCACATG
Source organism: Cervus canadensis (assembly GCF_019320065.1). Classification (NCBI taxonomy): domain Eukaryota; kingdom Metazoa; phylum Chordata; class Mammalia; order Artiodactyla; family Cervidae; genus Cervus; species Cervus canadensis. The sequence continues at coordinate 33,964,259 of NC_057416.1, read as the reverse complement.
CTTTGGGGTGACTAAACCCAAGTGGCACAACCACTGATACTGCATGCTAGAGCCCATGCTCTGCAACAAGAGGAGGCACTGCATGAGAAGCCCGTGTACCACAGCCAGAGAGCGGCCCCTCTGCAACAAGAGAAAACCTGCGCGCAGCAAAGAAGACCCAGGGCAACCAAGAAGAAGTAAGTATGTTTTTAAAAAGCAATATTAAGTCATCCTAAATCACTTTGGTCAATTATCCTAAGACTGCAAGCATGAATTAACATTTTAAAATTTGTTAATATATTTTACATCAGCAAATGCAATGAGAAAAGCCATATGTATTGGTCTGTGAGGGTTGCCGTTATGGAATACCACAGACTGGGTGGCTTAAACAGGAGTACTTAATATTCCCACAGTTCTGAAGGCCAGAAGTCCCAGACCAGAGTGTGAGCAGGTGTGGCGTCTCTTGAGACCCCCCTGCTCCTTGGCTTGCAGGTGCCCCGTTCTCGCTGCTTCTTCAAGATTATTTCTCAGTGCCTGTGCAGCCTTGGTGTCTCTCTGTGGGTCCTAAGCTCCTCCTCTTACAAAGACTACCATTCAGAGTAGATTAGGGCCCATCCAAATGGAAGCATCACTGGCCATCCTTTCTGACAGTGCTTGTCAGTGTCAGCCTCCTCTGCTCAGCCCCACCCTGGATGGCGGAGCTTTTGCGTGGTTTTTACATGTGAATGAAGCAAAAGAAAAAGGACTTCATCCCTGCTCAGGCTGGCCTATCTCACCTGGAGTGCCTCTTCTCCTCCTTCCTTCCCATCCACAGCCCGGCTCCAACCTCATCCCTTTCAGGTGATCCTGGACCACAGCAATCTCAGCACCCTCTCCTAAACTCCTTGAAAGTTCCTTGTCTGCATTATTCCTTTACGTTTCACCATATATGTTTCCAGATGTCACGTCTTCTATTTTTTTTTTTTAAACTCAGGGCTTTATTATCCCAAGTACAAAGGGCAGGTCTTCACAAAACAAGGGGGCAAGTTCTGATGGCAGGGCGGGGACCTCTACTTGAAAGCAATGAGTGGGTTTTGCAAGACCATGGTGACCAAGTCTTTGCACAGGAGCATCTTTGAGATGCAGTGGTCCTTGTTGACTGGCTTGGACTTCTTGGGGACCTGGGTCCACATCTCCTTCAAATTCTCCCACACGTGTTGAATGCCCTCACCCAGCCCAGGAGCGTTCTGTTGTTCCGGCGGTTGATGAGCCCTTTCGTGCTGTTCTTGACCAACTTCGTGAGCACGGAGAATGGCCCCACGTTCAACTCCTCCTCCTCCCACTCCTGCAGCTCCTCCAGGGTCATCTGCCTCCAGGGCTTGTTGAGGAGGCTCACAGTCACTACCATCTCCGCATTGCTTTGGCCTTTCAAAGAGAGAGTAAGGGAGAGCCCACATCTTCTATTGTTAATTTAGCTGGTCATAATGATAGGTTTTCTGTGTTCATTAGGTAGTAGGTCTTTTCAGAGTAGAGACCAGATTCTTACACGGTCCACAGTAAGTGTTCATAGTGGTTATACAATCAGTACTGCTTGAACATATGTATTGAAGGCATTCATAAATGAACCAATGGGTGAATGACTGAAACATGAGGAGACCGTACACACCCTAGCTTTGGGGGTGCTTCTTGGCGATGGCTTGGTACTCAAGGCTGGAAACAGTGCCAGGACTCCTCGGAGCCCTGAGCACATGTAATTATTACCCAGTGGATGAGGTTTCTGCTCGAGCATCCATCTAGGGTTTGCTTTGCTAAGGAATTCGTCGTTGTCATTAAGTCTACCTCCTTCCCAAGGGTAAATGGGATCCCTGACACCAGGATCCTCACGACCCTTGGCTTAGTGATTGAGCAGAGCTCCCTGTTTACTCAAATCCTGTCTCCGAGCAGCCAGTAGTGAGGCGCTGATTAACAGCTCTTACTGTACATGGCAGTGGCCCTCAATCACTTCCACATGCCCTGACTTCATGTTCTATTGTTTCAGCCGCTAATTTTCAAAATCCCCTAGACAAGATCTCTGCTCCAAAACATGTGTTTGGAGCTGTTCCTTTCTGCTGTGCGCGGCTACAAAACTTACATGTGGTTTAATTCAAAAGCAGGGCGGAAAGGGAGACGTGTGCACAATTTTTCTCCCTCCTCTCCTCCTTTGAGTCCCGTTTCTGCCAAAGCCTTTGGCCAGGATCCAGAAATGGCACATTCAATAATACCCAATGTGTTGGGGTAATATTTCATAATTACATCGTTGTTGGGAAAATTGTTGCCTTGAGAGTAATTCCTATGCACAAACAGAAAGTCGGAGGCCCACATGCCCCTTCGCACTCCCCCCTTGCTAGCGGGGAGAGGGAGGCGAGGAAGCAGAAGAGAAGAAAGAAGGGAGAAGAGGAAGGAGAGAGGAATATGAAATTTGTCTGTTTGGCTCTCGTAAGGGGACGCATTAGAGAAGATTTATAACATGGTGAAGGATGAATATTAACAGCTTTTAGGAATCCCGCCAATTCTACGTTTGGAACTGATTTTCATCAGAAGGTAAATTAAAAATAAAACCCACGTCTAGGTTTCCAGAAGACGGAGGGTTAGATGATGCTGTGGACTGGAAACCTAGGAGACGGCCCATGTTCTGCCCACACTGCATTCACCAGCGAGCCACAGTGATGGCTGGTCAAACATGGTGCCCTCAGGAAGCCACTCTTTCCAGGCTCAGCATCTGTCTGGAAGCTGGTTTCTGAGACTCCAAGGAAGCGGATGCACAGTTGGGAGGCCCAGAGGAAAGGCTCTGGGGCATGGAGGGGAGAAAGGCTGGTGGAATGCCATGTTAACCTGGGAGGTCTAGTTAAATGGTGATTTCTTAGCTGTGGCCTCCAGAGTCTGTGTAGGCCAGGGCTGTCTCAAGAGCAGCTTCTCCCCAGGTTGTGTAGAAAACACTGGGGGGAGTGTTCAATCAGCCTGCAGTTTCCACAGCTTCCCATAAGGAGCTTCTCTGCACATCTGTAGCTGATGTTTTTAGAAAAGTCTTGTGCAAACCTTCCCTCTAAGTGCCTTTCATTTTAGATCTAAACTCTTGGTGTGAGGTGCCAGCTCAATCCCTGCAAAGATGTCATCACCCTGAAGAAGAGACCTCTGCTCAGGGCAGTCACCTAGACGAATGCTCCACAAGGACCACTGCAGAGCCTGGCAACGAAAAGGTGACCACAATCCATGGCGTTTGGCCTCAGAGGTCACTGATGGGTATTCTCGAGCACTGACTTGAATTGGTGACAGCAGCCCATGAGCTTGTCTTCCTGACATTTCCAAGCAATTTGGGATGGATCATTCATGTCGCTTTAGCCAAGAGGAGGTTTCAGTTACGGCCCAAGATGTCATTGATTAAGAACATAACAAGTAAAGATCATATTGAAAGCACTATACCCCAAACTACCATCATCAGAGGCCAATCTTCCGAAACAAAGCAAAGTCAAACCTCCAAACAAAATAGGCCACCATCTACGAGGCAGCATCTCCTGGTACCCTCTGAGGATCTCTGCTTCTCACAGCATCACCACCCAGTTGGATGGTAAATTCCAAGAAGGCAGGTGTCCTGGCCAGTCTTGCTCTTTATTGAATTCCCAGCACCTAGTACTGGAATATAACAGTCCCTTAAAAAATTGCACATTAAAAATAATTAATTAGAAAAGAAACCAGTGGGCCTAGAGACTGTCACCCTGAGTGAAGTAAGTCAGACAGAGAAAGAGAAATATCATGATATCTCTTATACATGCAATCTAAAAAGAAATGATACTAACGATCTTATATTTACAAAACAGAAACAGACTCACAGAGAATGAACTTTTGGTTGCTGGGGGAAGAATGTGAGGAAGGGATAGTCAGGGAGTTTGGGATGGACTTGCACACTTTGCTATATTTAAAATGGATAATCAACAAGGACCTACTGAATAGCACAGGGAATTCTGCTCAGTATTATGTGGCAGCCGGGATGGGTGGGGAGTGTGGAGGGAAAACGGATACATATTACGTATGGCTGGGTCCCTTTGCTGCCCACCTGAAACTGTCACCCCTCTGTTAATTGGCTACACTCCAATATAAAATAAAAAGTGTTGTGTTTTTTTTAAAGAAAAGAAACCGAGCAAGCAAACAAAACCAACACAATCAGGGACTAAGATCTGAAGGGCCATGTCCAACTTCATTTAAAGAACAGTCTGGAGACAGGCTGGGCCTTCCTGGTGGCTCAGATAGTAAAGAATCCACCTGCAATGGGATTCAATCCCAGAGTCAGGAAGATCCCCTGGAGAAAGAAATAGCAACCCACTCCAGTACTCTGGCCTGGGAAATCCCATGGACAGAGGAGCCAGAGGGCTACAGGCCACTGGGTCGCAAAGAGTCGGGCATGATTGAGCGACTGAATGACAGGAAAGGAGCTGGGTTAAGTATCGCTCTGCTCTGCTTGTGTGTAACTTGCCCTTAGGTCTATGTGTGGGTGGGATGATCTGTGTCCCCCTCCAACCTGAGAATATTTCTAAACATTAACATCATTAACCTTCACTAACCTTAGCTGTTTCAGATGATTCTTGGAGCAACAGATAAATAATTCTCAGTCACTCAGCCCCAACCGGTGGTACATCATGGAAGAAGTGATGCAGACTTCTTTTCATAAAGTTTTACACTTGGGGGGCCCTTGCAGGTACGAATTTGAAGTGAGTCTTCTGTTGGGCCAGAGCCATGGACCAAATGATTCGGCCTCCATTTTCTGAATTCTCGATATCCGTCGTTTCTGACGGTGAGGAGCTTGGGTCTCCTTTGGGGAGGATGGAGCCACCTACCCCACCCCAGGCCTGGAGCTTCCCTAATAAGAACCAGATGGTAGGTTTGGATTGATCCCATTTACAAAGAATACAGCTGGGGCTTTCAGCAATCCCTTCTTGCGTCTCACCAAACTCATGAAAACTGGCTTGCCGTCTGAGACCGTGCCTCATCCGAAGCCTGGATGAAGTGCATGTCCCCTCTGCGTTCTGTGTTGCCACCCCCACCATGACAGACTGAGAATCCAACAGGTTTGGGCTGGGAGCACAGCATTTAGAGCCAGTCACACAACGGGCTTCTGAGTTGGGTACCAAGCCAAACATGGCCTGATTTACAGGAACTTGGGTCCCCCTCCCCCTTGTCAAGCACGCCCACTCCCTGTAATTGACCTGGCTGGAATTCTTGCCACAGAGATTACAAAACTGGGAGCAATTAGCTGGAGATATTCATAGGTTCTGTCATGTACAGTATTTGTAACAAAGCCTTCGATTGAATTCCAAACGGAGAATTTTTATTCCTGGAGCCAAAGAAGACTTTGTTCAAGGGTTTACATCATGAAACTATTTTTAGAGTCCAAGTCTGCTCTGGCTGGAGGAACCAATGTTCCCTGTCCTTTCCCGGATCCCTGGTGCCAGCACCCTTCCCCATCAATTCTTTTTATTCCCCAGAGCTGGGCACATGGCTGGACATGACTGGGGAAGGAGGAAGGCTTCAAGGGGGTCAGCTCGGGGTGGGCAGCTGTCTCTGGCGGACTCTGGAGGGATGGGGACCAGGATCATCTCAAGACCCTGCCTAAAATTGTTGAAAGCTCCTGGAAACCATGGTTGAGAGTTTAGAAAGCCTGGAGGTGGTCGTCTGTCCTCTCCTGTCAAGACAGAGCAGGAGACATTGGTTTTGTATCAAGAAAAGTTCTTATAATTTCCCAGCATCCTTCCAGAGACCCCTCCCCTCTCTGGGCAGGGCCTGTTATAGAAGCAAAGATCTGAGTACAAGAGGTTGTTCAGTCACTCAGTCATGTCTAACTCTTTGCAACCCCATGGACTGAGGCACACCAGGCTTCCCTGTCCTTCACTATCTCCTAGAGTTTGCTCAAACTCACATCCACAGGCCCGCAAACCTAACAGAAGTCCTGTTCCTGCTATTTATGTTTGTGTATTTCGTACTTTTCACAGCGGTTTTATCCATCTCTCTTAATGTGATGTCTAACTACTGTAAGTGGAACTTGGGATTCTAACTGTTAGGGCAGTTGGGGCAGGGGCCATGGGGCGGGAAACCACGAGTGTTATACACAACAGGAATCCACAGGCAGACAACGGAAGCAGGGACCTTCAGACTGACAGGAAGCCGCACCTTTTGGTTGATAAGGGTTCCCGGGGTGGACGGAGAAAGGTCGGGAAAGGCAGGCATCTCCTGAGTCTGAGTGTAACCTACTGCTCCATGTCCTCTCATTATAAGATTAGCCTTCCAGATAAGAAGGGCCCATGACGCACTTTGACACATCTGATCTGAGCTAAATAGGGACAAACTTGCTCCTCCCCTCCGGAAAATGCAGCTGGGATGAAAATCAGGGAAGTTGACCCCCAGACGCCTTCCCCAGTGAATATTCCGCCCTTTCGTTTGTACATTCCTCATAAGCCGCTTGCCAAAGGGCCCTGGGGCAGCAGCTCTTCCCCTGTCCGCCCGCTCTCCCTCAGAGCAAGCTGTGATGTGCTAAGTTGCTCAGTTGTGTCTGACTCTTTGCAACCCCATGGACCGTAGCCCGCCAGGCTCCTCTGTCCATGGGGATTCTCCAGGCAAAAATACTGGAGTGGGTTGCCACACCCTCCTCCAGGGGATCTTCCCAACCCAGGTCTCCCACATTGCAGGCGGATTCTTTACTCTCTGAGCCACCAGGGAAGTTCTTGCTTAAATAAACATTCACTGTACTTTCTTAGGGCTTCCCCTGGTGGCTCAGACGGTAAAGAATCTGCCTGCGATGCAGGAGACCTGGGTTCCATCCCTGGGTCAGAAGATCCCCTGGAGAAGGGAATGGCTACCCATTCCAGTATTCTTGCCTGGAGAATTCCATGGACAGAGGAGTGTGGCAGGCTACAGTCCATGGGGTCGCAAGGAAACGGACACGACTGAGCAGCTAACACTTTACTTTCTTAATCTCTCTGCTTGTCCCCACATTCTTTCTCAACCAAGAAAGAGCCTTGAATTCACCGGCAGCGCGGTAAATGATGGGGGACCTGAGGACCGGACCAGACAAGTCATCTTCAAAGATCATTTAATGGGATAGCAGCTCAAGTTTCTCAAGTCCTACTTCAGAAGTTTTTCCTGTAAACTGTGTAAGTCAATTCAGCTGGGGAAGAGGTTTCTAGGAAGAGACTGTCCAGAGGGGAGACGTGTCCCTGCCTGACCCTCCTCGGAGCCTGCTGAGCTGGGTCATGTCCTTCAAGCATGCTGGCTGTCTTCATTGCTGCCAGACTCGGGGGGCTTGGTTCCTGGGGTGAGAGAAGTGTTTCCCACTTCTCCCTTCCTCATGGGACCCCTCTGCTAAGTGTAAGCTTCATGGAGCACCGGGTTGCGACTAGTTAAGTTAGCCCTGACACCCAGCGGTGTGCGGGTGCTGGGCTGACCCCAGACCGTGCAGAGCTAAAGGCGCCTCCTCCAGAGAAATGCAGCTCCGCAGCTGGGCACAGCACTCGGGAAGGATCCCTGACAGCAGCCCGCCTCCCTCCCTGTTCCCTGGGTCAGGGAAGATGACCTTAACCCTAACAGAAAGAGGAGATCAGAGTGGACGCCAGGCTTCCCCCCATCAGGCAGGGAGTCAGGGAAATCACCTCTGGGGGTGATGGGGGGAGGCGCCTCCCCCTCCCCCCATACAGTGCTGACCATACCGCCTGACTCAGGAATCCATCCCCTCTTGTTTTCCAGGCTGTGGGGGCCTTTGGAAGGAATGAGCAGGATTTCCCACCTCCCCGCAGGGGCAGCGGGGCTCTGTGTTCGAGGGAGCTGGACCTCCGTCACCCCAAGGGTGAAGCAAGTACAGGCTTGTGCAGGGGAGGAGCTGGGCGATCCCACTGGGGGTTTCTCAGGTTGAAGGGCAGGAGGGGCCCGTCCCCAGGAAGGGTGCCCAGAGGGGATGGATGGAGAGATCCTGGCCCCCTGGGGGGTGGGGACCTGTGCTCTGCGGACACCCAGTGACCGGAGGTCCGGGACCCAGGATGGAATGCATGTGGAGAAATCTGGGGTGAACAGGAAGTGCCACGTCTGTAAGAGCTTTGAAGGGTTCTCGAGGCTCCCTGATAGGCTTGGAGGGAGAGGCCGGGAGAAGCAGAGCCTGAGTCTCAGAAGGGACTGGGCGGGCTTGGACCTCAAGCATCAACGCAGGGAAGACAGTGCTGAGGCGGGAGACCCTTCCTCACTTCTGGGATGCTGTGAATGCCGGAACGTTTTTTTTAATGATCTGAAAGGAATTGAAACTGACTTAGAAGGTTGAGGGAGGTCGAAGTTTGCTTAGAGAAATAAAGCAATGGGCTGTTTCTTGAGCCCATGATTTGTAGAGTAAATTTATACTGTGTACTAGTCCCGAGAGAAGCGTGTGTTCACCTCCGAGTCAGCCCACAGCTCCTCTGGGCCACCATCACCAGGACACACTCCAAGGTCAGCCTTTTGTCTTTATGTGCCCTTTACCCAGCATTTGGGGCTTCGCTGGTGGCTTAGATGGTAAAGAATCTGCCTGCAATGTGGGAGACCCGGGTTCAGTCCCTGGGTCAGGAAGATCCCCTGGAGAAGGGAGTGGCAACCCACTCCAGTATTCCTGCCTGGGAAATCCCATGGACAGAGGAACCTGGCGGGATACAGTCCATGGGGTCGCAAAAAGTCAAATATGACTGAGCAACTAACACTTTCCCAACATAACACAGGCAGATGATCTTTCTGGAAAGTACTTTTCTTCCCCCAAAGCAACCACATACATTTTTTTTTTCACTAAAAATTTTTATACAATTTTTAAAGGTTTCACTCAATTGCAATTATTACGAAGTATTGGTTGTGTTCCCTGAGTTGTACAATACATCGTTTAGCCCCACTGGTTTCTACCTTCCCCTCATCAACTCCTATATTCCCTTTCCCCCTCCCCACTGGTCTGTTCTCTTTCTGAGTCTATATCTTTTTTTGTTATATTCACTAGTTTGTCATATTTTTCAGATTGTGCATATAAGTAATATCATACAGTTATTTGTCTTTCTCTGATTTATTTCACCAGCATAATACCCTCCAAGTCCATCCTTGGTGCTGCAAATGACAGCATTTTGTTCTTTTTATTGGCTGAGTAGTATTCCACCATAGATGCATATACCACATCTTCTTTATCCATTCATCTGTATGCAGACATTTAGGTTGCTTCCATATCTTGGCAACTGTAAATATTGCAAAGCAAACACATTTTAAAGAGTTTTCATCTGATTTCATTTGCGAAATATTCGTGGGACTGTAAAAAAGCTCACAGATGGATTTGCTTCTATTTCTTGAGGTCTGTCTTGACTTCTGGGAAATCTACTGGTTCCTCTGTTCACCCAAGACCTGGAGACTATGTCCTGGGCTTCTTGAGTCTGAGATGCTTCAGAATAGTGAGAGAGTGATAGGGCAAAAAAGTGGAGAATGAGACTCGTGCCTCTGAAAGTGCGAGGGGGCAGGGGCAGGTAAGGCAGCCCTTCCGAGAACAATGCCTGTAAATGTTCTGTCTCACCTCCGAGTCTTTCTGTGCAAATTTTCTGGGCTCCCATGTAACCTTGCACCTCAACTGATGGGCAGGGGTCCTGCTTCTGCTTTTTCTTGAGTAGCAGAGGAGGCTATACTGTGACCTTGATTCTCAGACCTTAACACCATCTCTGATAGAGAATGTGATCAGGGACTTTCCTGGTGGTCCAGGGGTTAAGACTTCATGCTCTAAATGCAGGGGGCCTGGGTTCAATCCCTGATCTGGGAACTAAGATCCCACATGCTGTACAGTGTGGCCAAATAAATTATGAAAAAAAGAAAAGAAAAGAAAATGTGGTCAAAGAAGAAGACACTATTCTTTCCCCAAGGTGAAGGAAGGCTGCCACAGATCCAAAGCATTGCTACGCCAGACCCTCCTTCTCTTGCTAAACCTGGAATTGATTCCAAGGATGCTTTTCAACCTGCAATAGAAGTATTTCCAGTTCTAAGTTCTGATGTGAGCTGTTTCAAATATCTGTCCTTATCCTGAATGAAACTCAAATCAGTGTAACATCGGGCTCAGTTCAACCATCCCTATTTTTAATTTTGAGTCTCTGATACAGAGAAATGGAAGACCCTCTTTGAATTCTCTTTTCTGTGGTAGCACCGATCTCCCCCTTACTCACCCACCAGAAAAGCATGAAGGGTCTGGAGCAGACTTTGGAGCAGAGCAAAAAGTGCCCACATCTACTTCTGCAAAGCCTCCCCGGGGTGCTAGGTCCCCTCAGTCCCCTCTCCACCAAAAGGCAGCATTCCTGAGCTGCCCACATGGGCTTGTGGGCCCTGGCCAGCTCTGCCCCCCTAGGACTGGCTGTCTTTGTCATCCACACTTTGGGAATTAATGTCTGGAATTCTTCCATCTCGCTCCTCCATCTGTTGACCAGAGCCTGGCTGATGGAGAGGCTCGGACGGAGGCTTGCTTCTCTCCCCAGTACCATGCAAGGCACTCTGAGGATCCATCAGCCCAGAGTTCTCTCCTTTTAGGGCCCCCGAGCCAGCTGGCTGCATCTCCTTCCTTGGCTGCAGTTGCTTGCGGGCTCTTGGGGTCTGTTGGCCATGACCTTCAGAGCCTGACTTCCAGCCAAGCCTCTGTTCTTTTTCAGTTTTCTCCTTGGCTCTTTCCTGTTTCCCTGAGCACTGCCCACTTTCTTCTTTGGCCCTTCCATCCACGCAAGGTTCTTATTCTTTTCCAGACAAAGAGAGTCATCATGAGCAACAGGATCCCGGAATAAAGTAGAGGGAAAGTGGCTTGAGTCCAGGAAAGCCCAGAAGCTTCAGAAGTGCTGTCAAGAGCATCGTTACTGCCGGGCTGGCTGTGTTGGTTGGACAATGAGGTTGGACAATGCTAAACAGTGCGTGGGGCTCGAAGATTAGCAGAAAGAAACCACAGCAAGAAACTGGGAAATATGGATCTGGTCATGGTTACTTTCAGATGATGTATTAAAGTGTTGAGATCTCCCTCTAGAGCAAGGATCTCCAATGCCTGGGCCACGAACTGGTCCTAGCCTGTAGTCTGTTAGGAACTGTCTTCACAGCAGGAGGTGAGTGGTGGGCAGGGGAGGGAAGCTTCATCTGTATTTACAGCCGCTCCCCATCGCTCACAGCACCGCCTGAGCTCTGCCTTCCATCAGATGAGCCGCAACATCCGCTTGCAGAGGAGCTCGAACCCCACCGTGCACTGCACGGGTGAGGGATCCAGATTTCATGCTTTTTAAGAGAATCATCCCCAAACCGTCCTCCCCCCAACTCTGATCTATGGGAAAATTTCACCTTCCACCAAACCGGTCCCTGGTACCAAAAAGGTTGGGGTCCTCTGCTCTAGACTAAAGAAGCAATGGGGAATAATCCACAGAAAGTCAAGCCTCTGTGAATACTGACTCACCTTAATCACTCAGCTTTTGAAAGGTGGGGTAAGGGATATGGGGACCTCTTGCCCTGGCCTTAATTCTTTCTCCTGGGCTGAACACCAGGTCTGGGAGCCTTGGGAAACATAAAAGGAAGAGGATGTTGGGCATAGCCAGATACATGCCTCAGTTATTGGGAAAGGATTCCCAAAGTGGGGGGGGGACCCAAAAATAGCCTGAGAGATTCCATGACATGTGAAAAGCCAACTAATAATTGGGAATAATAGTAATGAAGAGAACAAGAAAAGTCATCAAAGAAACTGAATAACCACCATGAAGCTTGCTAATTAGCTCAGATTTTACAAGTGGTCATGCAAAAGATGGAAGGAAAAAGCACACAAGTTGGCCAATCCACATGAAATATGTCAGAGAGATTCAAGATCACAGCGAGCCGTGGATTGTGAAACGCGCCAAACAACAAGATGGACTATTTGGAGTAAAGACATGACAACTAGATGAAGCCAATAATTGGGAAAGATTGCGTAATGGCTGAAGAACACAGCCTCTCGCTGGAGGAGCCAAAAGAACTTTCAAGATCCACTTGTGTCTGGTAGAGGCTCTCTTCTCACACTTATGTTTAACTTATTTATAAACAGAGCCCCATGCCCACTATTTCCCCCACTCTTAGCTTGTAATTATGATCCACTTACATACTGAGTTTCCCAACCTTCTTTGCAGTGTAGGGGCCTTGCAGCTTGTCATGGGACGGAGGGATATGAGCAGAATGAGGTGTGACGTCTTTAAGTGTCATCTCCTTAAAGAGCAAAGCCTGACTCTTCTGTCTCTCCTTGTAAGTCACTGTAAATGACTGTAAATGTAAATGTAAGTCACTGTATGTCACTGTAAATCCAGAGGTGGAAGCATGTACGACCACAGGAGAGAGGGCCCACTAGCTGGGCTCTCTGACCTTTTAATTAGAGCTGATTTACTACCCTGAACCGTGGCTTCCCTAGTAGCTCAGACAGTCAAGCATCCACCTGCAATGGAGGAGACCCAGGTTTGATCCCTGGGTCAGGAAGATCGCCTGGAGAAGGAAATGGCAACCCACTTCAGTATTCTTGCCTGGAGAATTTCATGGACAGAGGAGCCGGGTGGGCTATAGACCACGGGGTCGCAAAGAGTTGGACACGACTGAGCAACTAACACACACATACATACACACACACACACACACACACACACACACAGTACTCTGAACTACGTAAGTTTAGATTTTATGAGAAAGAGACATAGACTTTCAACTTATATAAGTCATTGTATTTGGGAGTGTTTTGTTACACCACTTAGCCTGATAAGCCTAAATGAACACAGAATCTAATCATCTCATTGTGTAGAAGAGGCAAAGAGACCCTGAGAGTCCAAGTGCTGACACACAGCCATCACAGTCCCGTGGGACTGGTGCTCTGTTGGGAAGTAAGAGTGAGTGGCATGGGGAGATGGGATAAGTAAATTGTTTCTGAGTGTGACAGCCAACTTTTGTGCAAAACATCTAACATACACTAAGATTTCAAGTCAAGAGACTTGGAGAACCAGAACTCTGGATTTTCAAATACTTGCAAGTTGAGCTCCTTGCTTTCGTTCTCTGACTCGTTGTCCCAATACACACACACACACGCACACACACACACCCCACATTCCACAAACACACACCACACACACATCACATCACACACACACACTCTCCCTGCCACATTTAATTCATCTATAGATGCCTGAGAATATGATCATTGCATGAAGTCCGTGAGTTTTGGAGCTGTTTGTGATGCAGCATTTTTGGGGCAATAGACAACTTTGAAAATTGCATAAATAATGAATGGATTCTAATTGTGATACTAGTCGTTAGCAAGAAATAACAATGTATATAAAAGAACAACTTGACCTCATCTGGACAAGCCAGGAAGGTTTTTCTGAAGAAGGAATATATAAGTTGAGACCAAAAGCTCAAGTTGGAACTGACCAAATGAAGTGATATTGGACTGAAAGGAAGGACATTTCAGACAGAGAGGACAACAGGGGGGAGGTCCTGAGGCTGGAGATGTTTACGTCTTTAAATGATGGAATGAAGGCCTTGTGCCTAAACTTAGGGGTGGAGGGGAAGAAGCAGCTGTGATGAAGATGAAGACGTGGCAGGCACTCACCCACGAGGTGCTTGGGAACCAGATAATGCATTTTCTTCTTCTTCTTCTTCTTTTTTTGCTTTGTTTACTAGACCTTGGGACTTTGTAAGGAGCTTTAAAATAGAGACGACAATCAGATTTCAACCTGGTGTCAAGCATGGATGCAAGTAGAGAATGAGTGAGAAGAGCTGACTCATTTGAAAAGACCCTGATGCTGGGAAGGATTGAAGGTGGGAGGAGAAGGGGATGACAGAGGATGAGATGGTTGGATGGCATCACCGACTCAATGGACATGAGTTTGAGTAAACTCCGGGAGTTGGTGATGGACAGGGAGGCCTGGCATGCTATGGTCTATGGGGTCACAAAGAGTCAGACACGACTGAGTGACTGAACTGAACTGAACTGAGAGAATGAGTGGTATTGGGAGATGAGATAAGAGGCTGTATTATCATCCCTGGTAAGGGGCTTCCCAGGTGGCTCAGAGGGTCTGCAAAGCATCTGCCTGCAATGTGGGAGACCCGGGTTCAATTCCTGGGATGGGAAGATCCCTTGGAGAAGGAAATGGCAACCCACTCCAGTATTCTTGCTGGGAAAATCCTGTGGACGGAGAAGCCTGGTAGGCTACAGTCCATGGGGTTGCAGAGTCGAACACAACTGAGCGACTTCACTTCTTTCACTTTATCATCCCAGGGAGGGATAATGGTGACCTAGCTGGTGGTCTAGAGCTGGAGACAGGGAGGGTTGTTTAGGAGACAGAGATGACGGGATTTGGCCATTGATGAAACAAAGGCTGGGGAAGAGGCAGCGTCAAAAATGTTTTCCAGGCTTCTGGCATGAATCCTTGAGTAACTGGTGCGTGCCATCCTTGGCAGGGAGAAAACCAGAGGAAGAGCATATCTAGGGGAAAGCCATGAGTTCTCTTTTTATGACCTTGTGCAAGTGATAGCCTGTGAGTTTCAAGTTTTTATCTGTAAACTGGGAATGATAACTCTAGGCTTGTTGAGAAGATCAAATGAGATCACACATGCAGAAGAGATGTGTGAGTCCGAACGCACAGTTCAAAGTAGGGTCTTGCTCCTGTCACAGGGACAGAAGGGATAGCGGGGAGAAATAGAAGGTTGAGGAGCTGAAGGCGTAAAAGGACAAGTTGACCTTGTACCAAATTCATCTAGTCTTTTTGGGAAAAACCAGTGAAGGCGGCAGAGCCAAACCTTGAAACCTCATCTGAGATGTTCTTTTCCAAGTCCTGGGAGGCCCTGCCCTCTGTGACTGCTTCAGGCTGGGAGCAGAGAGCAGTTCCCACTCCTGAAAACCGCTTTCAGGACACACTGTCTCCATTAGGGGTAAGTCTTCTGTGCACCATGGAAAATCCTTGAGGTTAGACCCTGCTGGTGCAAATCTGGAGTTGGGGTGGGCGTGATGAAAGCCTGCTGCTGTGGCCTAGACAACTCTGACTTGCTTAACGTGTAACAATCCAGGCTGTTTGCTGGGCTCCAGAAACCGTGGTTTCTTGGGAGGCCATCAATGACACTAATTCTTATTGAAAACTATTCATTGACCTACCCTTGCCATATTCTGCAAGTGAAATTCCTGTCCACCTGGGTGCTGAGGCCAAACCCAAAGGAGTCCTTAATTTCTCATTCCTTTGCCCCCACAGTCCCTCTGTCACTGAGAATGACCAAATTTAACAGCCTGTCCTCTGCATACCCACTGCCATGACTGCAGCGTTTTCTTCCATCTGAACTACTGCAGACACTGCCCCCATCCAGTTCCCAAAGAGCAGCTCCGGCTACCTTTTCAAGTACAAACCATCCACTTCACTCAACGCACTTAGAAGTCTCCATGGGTTTCCCCTCCTCATTTAGAATAAATCCAAACTCCTTGCGATCCAAACTCCACAAGGCCCTGCACACCACGGCGTGAGTGAGGAGCAAAACCTGCTGTGTTGATTTATTTTAATTATGGCATAATGGGCCCTGGGTTACTTTGAGTCACTTTTTCGGGCTTGGTGCATCTGTACTAACCTGTGCTGGTGATTTTACCCTGTTTGATCCTGATAAGGCTGGAAACAGCAGCAATCCTTGACCAGGAGAGGGAAGTTCTCTCCCTCTGCTCCGATCACCAGTGTCCCGGTGGGGGAAGGAAAGATGACCCCTTCCAGGAGGGGGCGGGACTGCTCATGTCTGACTAGCTACCTAACAGAGTTGGAGTGGACAATTGCCCAATCAGAGCCCATGTCAGCCAGAAACCAAGCATGTGGGCGCTGGTGCCTGCTGGTTGGGTACCAGGCCCACTCATGCGCTTGATGGTCAGCCTTGTCTGCCTCCGTTTGGTTCCTCAAACTGAGAAACTGATTGTCTTTGAGCATTTCACCAGCTGCCTCCTCTACCAGGCATTCTCACCCTCCAGCTTCTGGGCAGGCTTAAACCTCCCTGTTCCTTAGGCCCCAACCCCCAGTTTAAAAGGCCTCCAGTGGCCCTCTCTGCAGCGCTCCCCACCTGTGATGACCTAGCTGGCCGTCTCATTTCTATCTGCTTGCAGATGCCTGTCTCTCTCTGATAGTTTGAAGGCTGCAGGAGAAGAGAGGGTTCGGCCGGTAGATGTATCTCCGGGCCTGGAACAGTGTCTGGCAGGGAGCAGGCCCTCGGCAATCGTGGCTGGATGATAAGCCGGTTGGTGGCACTTCCCAGGAGCGGAGCCATGTTGTTTGGCGGGAGCCTGGCCTGGGAAGAGATGCTCACAGCTGCAGTGCCCAGGGTGTGCCCAGGTTGGTGGACAGTGTGGGCTGAACGTGGAGCCCCCCCTCACTGTTACAGGAAGGACAGCTGAGCTGAGTCTCAGAAGAAAAGCATGACAAGGAGTTGCTTTTACATTCCTTTCATCCTAGGGGCTGTGAGGATAGGGGGTCGGTGGGCTCACTCAGAAAAGTTAATCCCATCCACCCACAAAAATGCTGTTTGAATTTTGCCTTTAAAAGCTTGTGGTACCAAGCCCAATGGTGGGAGTAAGGGGGTCTCCCCGCACCAGCAACTATTCTCCAACAACATCTGGTTGTCCCATGAGTCAGCTCGCTTCTGACCCTCCCTCCCGAGAGGGGGTCAGATCCCACAGGTTAGGGGGCTAAGCTCACCCGCCCCCTTCAGACCCAACTGCAAGTTCTCACTGCTCCCTGCGCTTCTCACTGGCCTGTTATAGATCGGAGGCTCCCAGGAACTCCTGCTTGGCTTCCATCCATTTACCAGAGCAGCTCACAGAACTCAGAGGGACACTTAGTTATTATAATGTTTACCCGCTAAATCGTGTCCAGCCCTTGGTGACCCCACGGACCGGAGCCCACCAGGCTTCTCTGTCCATGGGATTCTCCAGGCAAGAATACTGGAGTGGGTTGCCATGCCCTCCTCCAGGGGATCTGCCCAACCCAGGTCTCCTGCTTGGCAGGCAGATTCTTTATCACTGAGCGACCTGGGAAGCCCCTAGTTACTAGATTACTGGTTTATTATAAAAGGACGTAACTTAGAAACAGCCGGATGGAGGAAGTGCTGAGGGTGAGGTGTGGTGAAGGGCACGTCCACTCCCTCTCTGGGTACCACTCTCCCCAGTTATGACGCTTTCACCATCCTGGCCAGTCTCCAACTCAGCCCTTGGGGTTTTTATGGAGGCCTCATTTCACAGGCACCCTTGATTCAATTATTGGCCATTGGTGATCAATTCAAGCTTCAGCCCCTCTTCCCTCCCCAGAGCTCGGGGTGGGACTGAAAGGTCCAACCCTCCAATCACGTGATTGCTTCCCCTGGCAACCAGGCCCCATCCTATGGGGGCATCCCCAAAGTCACGTACTTAACGTAATAGAAGGCATTTTTA
Organism: Cervus canadensis; assembly: GCF_019320065.1. NCBI lineage: Eukaryota > Metazoa > Chordata > Mammalia > Artiodactyla > Cervidae > Cervus > Cervus canadensis. Next base: position 33,946,825 of record NC_057416.1, on the reverse strand, counting down.
AGGCTCTCATCTCTAGGAAATTCCAAGGGTTTTAGGAACTCCTGCTAGAACCAGGACAAAGATTACATACTTCTTATCGTAAATCAGAGTATCAGCCTTGAAAGACGATTAATGTGCAAAAACTCACCTGATCATGTTGACTAGTTTAATAGCCCCTTCAGTTCAGTTCAATTCAGTCAGTCGTGTCTGACTCTTTACAACCCCATGGACTGCAGCATGCCAGGCCTCCCTGTCCATCACCAACTCCTGGAGTTTACCGAAACTCATCTCCGTTGAGTCGGTGATGCCATCCAACCATCTCATCCTCTGTCGTCCCCTTTTCCTCCCACCCTCAGCAGCCCCTTAGATGGCAGTAAAGAGTCTGTGCCCTTCTTCCTTTCCGTGCATCTCATACCTGGATCCCAGGCTCCCTTCCAGAAAGAGCTGCTTTTCCTCAAGTCCACACTTGGCTTGCCAGGGCCAGTCCCTGTGAGCCCAGCACCAGACCTCCCTTCTGGTACTGGGGGTCCAACCAACTGGGCGGGAGAGACCCTGGGCTTTCGGGCATCTGACCCTGACTTAGCATCATGGCCTGGCCCCACTGCAGGGCTGCGTCACCTCTGGGGGTCTCCCTTTCTGTAATGGTGAGAAGGACAGCAGTGTTGAAGTCACCTGGTCTGGGCTCCAAGCTCTTCTGCCTGAAACACCCAGCAGGGGCTGTGGAGCGGAGGGTGGTCAGCATCTTCCGGCTCTGAGCTTCTTGGGAGCAGAAATCACGTCTCCTGTTCTCTGCTCTTCCTCAGAATCTCCTGGTCCAGAGCGAGAAGTTCAGTGAACCTCACTGACTGACCCATGCCCTTTCGGTCTTTTCTAGCATTTCCTACCTGATTCTGAGAAGCGGAAGCATGCACTTTCCAGAATGGTCCCGCTGCTCACTGGTCCTGCCGCCAGAGGCAGAATTGCTGGGAGGAGCCCTTTGGAAGGGCCAGGGGACCTCTGAGAGACCAGAAGGAGAGAGGCCGTGGGGGAGAGGGGTAGGGGGCACGGGAGAAGCACTGAACGGGGCTGGTTTCCTGGGGGTTTAGGGAGTTCTGAGGGTGGCATGCAATGAATGAAGAAAAAGGAATTGAATCTTTGGGAAAACGAGGCTAAAGAGGCTGAGAAGTGCAGAGAAAGGTTCAAATCGTTTCAAACAGAAGTGAAAACAGCACTAAATTCAGGCTAAGACAGCTCTGGTGCCTGTTCCAGTCCTGTCTGAGAGGGGGTATTCATAGTACTGCCCCAAACCCCCCTCCAGTGTTTCCTGGTTCCTGCTGCAGTGTCTGAAGGGGCCGGCGTGTCCCCCAGAAGTGCCAAAACGTGAGGGATGGATGGGGTTGTGGAAGGGGTGCGGCTGGTTACACAGGACCAGCCTGTGAGCGAGAAGCTTCCAGGCTGCTCAGAGCTTCTCTGAGACACGCTCCGTCCCTCCACAAATATTATTTTTGAGCAGGAAGGCCTTTGGCAAGCACTGGTCTACAGTACACGTTCTGTTGCAGGGAGGGTAGAAGAAGGCTTTAGTCCGGAGGAATGAAACTCCAAACTTGTAGCAAAGTCGGAAACAGCCCCCTGTCTTGGAAGGCACGTGCAGACTTTTGAAGATTGATTTCCTACTTGGCATCAGCCCTGGCTGAAATTGTGAAGGGATGACGTTCACCCCAGGAGAAGCCCTGCTTCCTCTGCCCTCTGCTTTCCTTCCCCTGCCCCGTCCTACATCCTTCCCTCTCCTGCTGCCCCTACTTTTCTCCATGTTTGTGTTTCTGTCCATCCTCAAAAAGGATCTGAAGCCTGGCCTGACTAGGTTTAAGTGACTGATAATAGCTTATCTCCATGAGATTTGACTTGAATATGGGCCAGAGCTTTCAGCGAAGGAAGGGAAGTGTGGGTGGTATCTTATTTTATATTGTGGGTGGTATTTTAATCAGACTCTGATGCTAAAGACCTGATCCTTTCAAAGATGAGACGGTGAAGGGGTGGAGTTGGCTGCTATCTCTGTTTGGTCCCATGGTCATATGACCAATGATCAAGAAGAGATTTAGTGATTCTTTAGTCTTGGGTTCCAAGATAAGGATCATTTGATCAGCCTGGGGGACCCCAGAGTCTGCCCTGTCACAACATACCTTGTTCATTTGGAAAGAGTGATCCAAGAACCAGACTTTGAGAAAAACCGACCTAGTTCTGCATTCGACCAGTGAGGATCAAGCATGAGGGCAATGCCCCCAAGGTTTGGTGGGCAGAGAATGTCATCTGCCATGTTAGCAAACACAGGATGTTGTGACCATCAAGCCATCGGCCACTGCAGTTGCCCTCCTCTGACCCTCTGCCCTGCACGCTGAGGGGATTCAGGATGCAGAAAAATAAGATAGGTCTACATCTAAGGGATCATTTCAATGAGTTCAAACTTTTGCATCTTCCTATGCAGAGAAAATGCAAAATTTATTACTTGAGATGCTTGATTTCCTTTAATCTTTTGATAGTCCAACTACCTGATTTTTTTTTCTCCAAATCTCCAATATACCCTGGCTCCTCCCTTACATCTTTGTGCTTTATTTCACGGGTAAAACTCAGCTCTCCATTTTCAGGTCGTGCATTTTTTTTCAGCTGACAGTTCCCTCTTGCCCCTTGCTTGAGGGCCAGGGCAGGTCCCGGGGTGGGTCACAACAGTAGCTGCTTCAGCCAAACTCCCAGCACCTGTCACTCAGCCATTCTTGAAGGTTTCAAATCACGGATGTCTTTTATTTTAAAGGGCGACCCAAGGAGAACGTGAAGCACAGCTGTCTGCCAGCCAGCCTGCAGGGGACAAGTCCAGGTCCAAGCTGGTCACTGCGGACTCCACCCACAGGGCACAGAAGGAACCAAATTCTCTCCTCTGAGGTCGAGGGGCTCTGCATACGTGCCCTTTGGGACTCCTGCCCACCACCCACCCAGATCTAGAGTGACTTTGAACAGCCAGGTTCCTCCACAGCCCCCAGCTTCTTCTCGAGAACTTCGAGATTTTCTAAGTAGACAAGAATTTCCTTCTCAGGCAGGTTCCACAGAAAAACCAAAACTCCCACATCCAGGTCCTGGTTGAGAAGGGAACTCTTTCTTAGGCCAGAGGCAGAGAGTCAAGGCTGGAAAATGGACACCGCCTCCCACAAGTTCATAGCAACCAGCCACAAACGGCATTAACCTATTATTTGAATATAAAGCCCCAATCTTTTCATGGCTCTGAAATACCCCTGTTCTCTGCCTACCTGTGGGAAGGCTCTCTGCAGGAAAACTGACCCCAGAGGAAGGGAGAAGGAACCCTCACCATGAGACACCAGCGTGCTGGGCAGGAAGTTCCTTCCTCTCCTCATGACCTGCGTGGTGTTAGCAGAGCACTTCTGGGTGCCTATGAGAATGGTTCCCACATCACCTGCAAAAGTTTTTGCGATTAATTCCCCAACGTGTTTTCAAGAGAAGTGGCATTATCCTCAACCTCCGGATTAGGAGACTGAGGCTTGGAACAGTTCACCATCAGCATGTCCAAGGTCACCAGGCTGGCTGGCAGGAGGGGGGTGGAATTTGAGCTCGAACTTGCGAACTGCAATGCTTCTCTTCTCCGGAGGAGATCGCAGCCCAGCGGCAGGTCCCTAAGAATAAAATATCTCTGCACCATGGCGACTGCCTCATTTGCCGAAGAGAGGGATGACACACTCCTTGTATCTTTGCAGGTCAAGGAGGCTGTTTAGGAAGTTAACCAAGGAGGGGAGGGGAACAGGGAAGAAGAACCAAATTACCCTGAGGAATGAGCAGGGAGGGGCCAGAGAATCTATTCTGGGGCACAGAGTAGGTGCTCAAGGTACACAAGTCAACCAGATGGCTGAAATTCTAAAGCCAATGGGATCAAAGTCTATGAAACTGATGGGAAGAAGAGACAGAAGACTTCCTGGAATACCCAGTTTAGGGACCTTCCTGGAAGAAGTACGGATTAGAATAAACAAAAGTTCTGCTATTTCAAAGGTAGTCACTTTAGGGAGGAAAATAAATTTATGCGTGGTGACTCCATAAAAAAATAACCAGGGGCAAAATTTCCTGCCTTGGAGGCCAAGGTCAAATAGAAGAACCAGAACTTTCTCTCTTCCCCCATCACCACCCGCCCGCACCCTCCCTGCCCACTCCAGGGGCTGAGTGAGCTGCCTGCCCAACCTTGAATTCTAAATCCAGTCTTAACTTCATTAAGTTTCCATCTCCTCCCTCTTCAGCTCTGGCACATTCTGCTTTCTACTTTGAGGGAGTCACCAGCTTGATAGACTACAGGAAACCTGCCTGAATTTTACATCCAATTTATAGGGTTCTGGCTCTAAGAGTGACTGAGGAATCCATGGTGAAGACTGCTAAATGGGCCATGTAATCCACTTGGAGATGACGCGTCCTGGGTTTTGCACGTCGGTGTGTGCCTTCCTTCTGGCTTCTGTGTTTGTACTGGGGGGTGGATGGGGGGACACGATTTTGGTGACTTGTATGAGTGTGACCAATCTGCCAGGAGAGAAGGACCTTCTTTCTGAGTCCTGGCAGCCGTGGTTTCTTGCAGGTTTCTTCAGCCTCTGGTTCCTTGCCTGGGGCTTTGGGTCTGGCCTCCAAAGGCGGGGCAGGACTTTGTGATACCAGGTCCTGACTCCGACCCCACACCTCCTTGGGAAGAATCACCAGCCTTTGCGGACTGCTCCGTGAGCTTTCAGAAGGACTGGAGGTCTCGGTGCACGCCAGGCTTCCCCTGTCTGCTTGGCCCTCCCGCCACCCTGGCAGGCAGTCCTGATTTATCTCCTCCTCTGGCTCTGTAGCTGGCAGGCTCTTTCCCCATTCAGAGGGCAGATTTTCATGACCTTTCCACTAAATCTGGACTGCATTGCCTGGGCCTCCTCCTTTTGCCCAGTTGAGGCAAAGGATTTGAAGCCGATCACCACCACGTACAAACCACCATCCTCCTTCTGCTTCATCTTTGCCCTCCATCCTCAAGGCCTGAGTCAGCATGCCCTGCTGGACCCACCAGGAGAAGATCCTCCTTCCCCTTTGAGTATCACAGCGTGTAGAGCTTTGGACAGTCACTGGATTCATATTATATCTCGACAGCCAGGAGCCCAGCGGTAAACAGATGGTACACTGAAGTTGGGCAGTTTCATAATATTCATGAATATTTAATACAGGAACTTTTGCAAAGGTGTAGGAAGAGAGTAGGAGAGGTGTGAAAGTGTAGATCCCCAGGGCTGGCATCCGGGGATGTCTTATCCACTTCAGTGCTTGAAGGAGTGGGGGCAGGTCAGTACCAGGACCAGCCAGGCTGGACCTCTGTTAGAGGGAAGCTTTCAGTTTGCAGAGACCTCTTGGGACAAACATGGGAGAGTAAATGTCCTGATCTTAAAACAAGAGGGAAAGGGGCAGGGCACAACCTTAAAAAAAAAAAATGACAGAGCCCAATGATAGGAAGAAACTGACTAGAACCAAATAGGTCTAAGGCAGCAGATGAGTTAACTTCCACTAGACCTTGAGTCTCAGTAACTCAGTGTAACGCATCGGCAAGCTAAATGACACATCCACAGACACCATGAGAAGTTCCAAGGGTCAAAAAGAGGGCAGGGGCCCAATTTCTGGAAATCTCTACTCCTTCCCCCAAAATAGCTGGAATACCCGTCCCACTCATTAGCCTACAAAATTACCTACCCCTATAAAAACGGACAACCCCAAATCCTGCAGCTTCTTACCTTCCAAGGTGGTCCACATTCTGTCAGTGACATGTGTTTCTCTCTAAATACATTCACTTCTTACTCACCCCTTTGTCTCTCACTGAATTTTTTCCGCAATGAGACATCAAGAACCTGAGCTTCCTCAAGTCCTGAAACCAGGTTGGTGATTTAGTTGGAAGATCATGGGTTCAAGCCCCAGTCTGGGTTACACAGTTTCAATCTTACTGCCCTCCTTCCTCCCAACCACTGTTGAATCCATCCGGAATCGAGAGGACATGAGCCTGCTGTGAGGTTCAAGAAGTAGGTCCTTGACTATGCCACCTGAGCCAAGATCGGTTTGGTAGACCTACTTTCCGCAAAGCTAAAATAAAAAGATTTGCTTAGATCAGGGCTTAGCAGGTTATGGCCCAGGGCCAGGTCTACCCTCTCCCTGCTTCTGTAAATAAAGGTTGCCTGGGACATAGCCACACTCTGTTTCCCCATGTTCTCTATGGCAGCTTTCTCACTATAGAACAGAACTGAGGAGTCCTGATAGTGACCAGGCCACCCCCAAACCCAAAACACTGACTACCTGGACGTTGGCAGAAATGTTTGGTGAGTTCTCATTGGATGAGTTCCAAGGCCCCTCCGGCTGTAGGGATCGGTGGTGAAGTGCCATGCTTTAGATGGCTTAGCATCTCACACGCCTGCACGATGGTGGGGATAATGTGCACGCCCCCCGACCTGCATGGAGGCTGCCTGAAGCCGATATCCATGTCCCCCCACCTCAGCCCTGCTTCAGGGGCTACAGCCAAGGAGACAGGCGGTGGCAGGCGGGTAGGTTGTAAGTGCTATGCAGCCATCAGGCTCCCCCAGGCAAGCTCAGTCAAGAAGGGATGGAGTCGAGGTGACCAACCAACACAGGCTGTCTCCAGCAAGATGGGAAATTGTGCCTCAGCCCAACTTTGTGGGCTGTCTCAGACCTCTCACCACCCCCCCACCCCCCTGCCACCCCCACCACCGCCTTCTTCCCCACTCCCTAACATCCCTTCCAGAATCAACTGTTTGCACTTTGTCATAGGCTGCCTTGCGGGAAACCCAGATTAGACTTGCTGTCTGCGGCCCGGGTGCGCAGGTAGTTAGTATATACGTTGTTCTCATCGGCAGTCATGTGTCTTCCATTATGGACCATATTCTAATCCAAACAATGACATTGGAAATTTTAGCTAATTTAGGGAAACAAAAGCTTGCTGCCGAGAGAGTGGCCTAGGAGATAGGGCTGAGTTCTGTGAACAGGGGTAACTTGGAGACCTCCGTTCCCTTATCTGCCCAGTTAGAGGATCGCATGGCACAATTCCCCTAATATCTGAATGTTCCCAGCGCCATGAAATCGGATCCAAGTTGTCTTGCTAATCTCGTGGCGGTAAGGAAAAGCAGACATTTTCACAGTCTGAACTGCCGAGGTGTTTTTTGATAAGGGCTTGTTTTTTGTCCCTTCCTAATGTAGCAGTGGGGGGTGGGGAGGTAGTCCCCAGTGAGGGAAGACCAAAATGCAGAATTAACTATCTTGACCTCATTCTCTGGCAAACCCTCCTATTCCCTGTTATTACCCCCTCGCCTCCCACTCCTGATCTCACCTCTCCATCCTTCTGGTACCCAGCTTACAACATCATGGTGAGCAAAGAGCAGAAAAATAATAAGTTTAATCCTATGTGCTTTGGTTTCTGAAAGTAGGAAGATTTAGCCAAGTCTGTCTAGAAAGATTTTTAAAACTTCTTGGTCACCTGGGGTATGACTTCTATCTTTGAAAATTATACCCTCGGAGAAGGAAATGGCAAGCCACTCCAGTACTCGTGCCTAGAGAATCCTGTGGAAAGAGGAGCCTGGTGGGCTACAGTCCATGGGGTCACAGCAGTAGGACACAGCTTCGTGACTAAACCACCACTTCCAAATCATATCCTTTACCCCTAAACTCAAGGAGTTGGAAGGAAATGTCTATTCACAATAAAATCATCATAAGACTTAGGTATAACAAATATCATCACTATCATAAATATCAGATGTGAATATTGATTAAGAACCTGTTGTGTACCCCTAAGAACAGGGAATACATGATGAGTAACGGGGCAGAGACCACAGTCAGTGGGTAAATCATCTCTCTAATAAGTATAACATTGCACAGATGACAAGTGCTATGCAGAAAAGGTACAGGTAGGTGTGACATGTGTGGTGGGTGCCTGATGTCCCTGGGGGCAGGTGGGGAGGGGCTCTCCTGAGGCCTGGAAGGGGCGGGTACATGTCAGGTGAGCTGGATCCTGGGACAGACATGTGAGTAGAGAAAGTGGAGGCCAGGGTGGCCCAGGTCCAGAGGCCAAGGACAGAGTACAGGAGACACAGCTGGAGACGCCGAGGGACAGGAGCGATCATCCATGCGTTCATTCATTCACTCATCCATTAGTTCACTCACTCATGCATTCATTCACTCATTCATTCAGCAAATGCATATCACGTTCCTCCCACGTCTGCAGCTACAGTGATAAATAACACAAAGTTCTTAACCTCAAGAAGCTGACATCTTTTTGGTGAAGACAGATCATGAGCAGGCAAATGAATACATATATAATTCAGGCAGGCATAAGTGCTGGGGAGAAAAAGAATGCTGAGGAAGCTTAGAGGGAGCCATGGATGAGACAGTGGGGAGATGATTTCAGGCCCTTTTGGGTCCTTGAAGGTGCTGGACCTTCCCCAAAGAGCAGCCCTGGCCTCCCAGTCACCTTATTAAGCCAAGAAGAGCAGAGAGCAAAGTCTCTATTCATTCTGGCCAACAGAAATGACCTAGGAAGAGTAGAATTGTAATCTTCTAGTTTAAAACATTTTTGCATATTTATTTGCCATCCTAGAAAATGCAGGACCTTGGTGAGAGGAAACACTCCAGGGAGCAGGTTTGGGGTTCAGATTCCCCAGAGGCAGGGATGAGCTTGAAGGCCCTGGCCTGGCCAGAGGCAGAGAACTTCAGCCGCCCTTCTCAGATAAACGGACAATCGGGAGGCGAAGGGGCTGTGGCTGATGGGCCCGATAAGCTGGCAATTTCCTTGCAGCAGGTTCTCAGGCTGAAGGCCACTAGGAAGTGGGTGGGTGTCTGGGTTGTGTCAGAAGAGGGCATTTCCGGGCGCTAGAGGGAAGAGAGGGCCCCAGGGCCGTTTTGAGTCAGAACCTGCTGATTTGATGTGAGCGGTATGTCTGTGTCCCCACCAAGCCCAAAGCACAGGTCTCAGGCTGCCCCTGACCACAGAAACCCCTTTCTCGACACCCTGGCATTTGGAAAAGCACCCCTGAGCCTTGCATGGGAACGTGTGGTCCCTGTTGCCCCTGGAGATGCCCTGGATTCCAGTTCCCGTGAAAAGGTGTCAGTCTGTGTGCACACACCTCACGCACATGTGTTCGTGGGTGTAACAGATCACAGGCCAGCGCCAGAGAAGGGCGGAACCCGGTGCCTTTCCCAGGAAGCTCACAGTGTGGACGGGGCCATGGACCGTCCTGATTCAGGGTAAGTTTGAGATGCTCGGAGCGCGATGCACTCAGTTTGGTGGGTTGGTGGGGGGGAGCATCAGGGAAGGGCTTCTGGTGTGTGACCAACTGACATCTGACACGGAAGGCAGGTGTGTGTGTGTGTGTGTGTGTAAAACAGAGAGAGAGACTGAGAAAGAAAGAGAACTCTCAAATGTAAAAGCTGCCTTGGGGATCATGTGAACGCCAAATAAAGCTCAACTTATAGATGAGCCTCGTATGCCCTGGATATTTTTATGCCATTGCTGGTATGCAGTTTGCATTTATTAAAATGTATCTTTTAAATTGTTGGTAAATCATTTAAAGCTGTGCTTCTTAGTTCTTCTTTCTCACCGTTAGGTTCCGTGGTCTGTGTTGCTATGACCATGGATACAGAACACAAGGACACACAGGCCCAAGGGTGAGGTTGGAGGTGACAGCTATTCACGCCAGAGTCTCTGGGCGGGGTGTGGTCATAGTCCCAGGCACTGATGAGAAATCAAGATCATTCAACATCATCCTATTTGTGTGCCTTTAAGGAAGAAGGTCAATTGGCAAAAACAAATGTACCAGATAAGTAATTTTTTTTTTTTTTCTGATCAATTTGCTGAGAGTTTAATGGAAAGTCTTGTGAATCAAAGTGGCTTTGGGGGAAAAGGTGGTAGGACTTGAGAAAAAAGTGGCTTCTGGGGCAGAGGGGTCCTCCAGGTTTCCACTGAAACCTTTGTAGGGAATACAAACGGCTCTCCTGTCTGAATTGGGAAAGGGGAGTGGGTAGGGGCAGGTGGGGGATGAAAAGAAAAAAATGTAGGGACTCGGGCACGCCCAGTGGAGGTGAGCAGAGTGGTCCACCCAGGCATCTGCTTCCCTGAGCCTCTGGTTAGAGCCTTGGTGGGCTCTGCTGAACTCCCGCTCACCTGCTCAGCGTAGAGCACACCCTCCGAAGAGGGGTAACCAGCAACCCCCAGGAAAGATGGGACAGCCCCACCTCACCCCGCAGGAGGAGAGTTCCACGCGCTGACCTTGACTTGCCCTGGGCTCAGGTCACAGCCCCAGGCTCCCCTCCATGCAGCGGCGGGATGCGAAAGCCGCCCTCCCAGATGCCGCAGTCCTGGTGATCGTGGAACCGCGGTGCCATCTGATGGCCAAGACAGGGAACACGCTGGGGACACGGGAGGGACAGGTCTGGACGGTCCCGGCCGGGGCCCCAGCTCTGGTCGGCACTGTGACTCAGCAGGTCTGACCTCATGGTCTTGCAGTTCTCAACCTGCGGGTCACAGCGCTGGGGCTCCCGGGCTCCAGAAGATACCTGAGGGACCCACTCTGTGCTGGATTCAGTAGCATTGTTACAGTCAGGGAGTGTGTGTTGGGAGTCCAGGGGCAGGGCTGTGTGGGGGGAGGAACTGGACCCGGCAGGATCGTGGGGGAGGGGAGGTGACCCACCACTCTGAAAGAGCCAACTATGGCTCACGCCTCCTCCCTAGGCCGAAGGGTCTAGCTCTTTCTGACATTCTTCCTGGCCTCACACACTGTCCTGGGATGCCTTTGAAGGACACTCTGGGGGAACCCTCGGCTTCTGTGGCCCCATTTGCAGGTTAAGGTCCTGAGTAGGCTGGGGGCGCAGACGAGGTTGGCACAGATGGGGGTGAGGTGAGGATGGAGGGGAAGGAACCCCAGGCCAGCCAAGCTCCGGTCCCCGGAAGTCAGTGGTCCTGGGGATTCCGTACTGTGGGATGCGGCGGGGACCAATGGGGGTGGGGGAGGAGCTGGAGGACTTCCTTCCCTTTTCTGAAGCCCCCTCCTCTTCCCCCAGTCCCCATCCTCCTTTCTTCCTCTCTCTTTCAAATCTCCTTCTTTACTTCTTTCCTCTATTTCTATAAAACTTCTGTGTTGGGCAAGCTCTTGAATCGGGGGAAGCAAATCAAGCTTAAATTCCTTAAAAAGTTGCCAGACTTTGAACTTTTGGGGGCAGTGATTACTTTCTTTTGGGGAAAAAAAATTGCCAGGACCGGTCACCTGGAAGGGTATTTTGGGCCACCTTGGGCAGGATTTATACCCGGCAGGTTATCAACACCATTGATAGTGCTTCCTCCTTTCCTGGAAACGAGGGACGCAGGAGGAAAGGGAGAGAGAGAACGTCTCCAATAGGACGGCTTTCAGGACTTGATATGCATGCCCTGCAGGTGAATTTCACGCACTGGACTTGACTTGACTTGCTTGACCGTGATGGACAGGCGGGGAAGAGGGGCAGAGGGGAGATGCTCTGAAGACGGATCTTTTTCCTATGGTCCACATGTGAGTCACGGGGATCCGTTCCAGGTTGCCTCCAAGGGGACCTTTTGATGTTGCGTGGTGCCTGGAGAAGGGAGCCCAAGCCGAGAGCAGATCAGTCTGAGGGTGGAGAGCAGGGTCCACGTTTGAGATGCTCCCTTTGAAGGACCCCAGCTTGGGGACTCTCCAGAGGACCCCTAAGGCCCCCATTGGAGGGTTAGCTTTCACTAACTGCTAGGTTGGAGAGCAGGAGCACTTGCCCTCAGATGGAACTGTTCTCTGGCTCAACTCTCCTCCCTGACCCCATCCCCTCCAAACCTGGCAGGACTCAAAATCACAGCCAGTGAATTGGGACAGGGGAGTCATGAGCTGAGCAGGACAGCAGAAGGGGCTTCACCTTCCAGAGCCTGTTTGCCCACTGGCCAGAGGAAGCCCCTTCCTCAGGAGCCCCCGGCCCACCCTCTCCCTGGGTCCTGGTCATCCGTCAGTCACTGGACCCTGCCCAGAACCACAGGAGGAGGCACATAACCCAGATGGATCTAAAAGACTTTTTTTTCTGCCAGGAACTGGCATTTTTGTGTAGATATCAGGACTAGAAGTCAGCTGGAGATGGCTCACTGTGGTGTCAGCAACACCATGAGAATCCTGTGCAGGGCTGTCTCTGGAAATTCTCCCACTACACCCTTGAGTCTGTCCCTCTGATCGCCCCTCTGATCAGATGCTTTTCCCTTCAGTCCAGCAAACTCTCCTGGTTCAGGTTGTTAACATAGACCTTTAAGGCTTACAACTGAATTCTGGGAAGTGGCTCCATCACAGTGAGATCTTCACCAGTTTCCTTTTTCTGTCCTTTCTGCACCGCTTGCATTCTTTGGATAGCAAAGAGAGCTGTGCAAAGGCTCCAGAGACAGGCAGGCAGCCCCCTTGACCAGGAGCACACATGGCAACCGGAGCTCCGGGGCTGGAAGAGGCCTGGGAGGCCGTCCTGTCCTCACCCCATTCTATAGGAGGGGAGACTGAGGCCCCGCACCGCGGGCTTGCATGTTTCCGAGCAGCACCCGTGGCTAATCCCGGACACTGCCCTGTGCAAGGAGTGAAGGAACCTCAGTCTGTGCCAGAAGGCGTACACGGCGTCAAGACCTTCCAAGGAGTTTACGGCCGATGAAGCCCTACCATGCTCCTTTCCTCATGGGGGCCCAGTGTGCAATGGCTGCAGACGGCAGCCTCCTTGGCAGTGCGTGTAGCCTGTGGCCTGCACGGCTGGCCCTGGGGGACCTGGAGACAGCCCTTCCCAGTGGACGTCCGTGACTGGCATGCTGTCTGCAGTCCAGGCTCCTTTCAGCTGTGTGTGGTGCCTTTGAAAAGCCCCCGGGCAGAGTCCAGGGTCCACAGTGGCCAAGTTGTAATGTCCATCCACACAAGGAGGAAGAACAGGGACCATGTGATTAAGGCCCCCCACACGGCCAAGTTCAAGTTCCCTGGCCGCCAGAAGATCCACATCTCCAAGAAGTGGGGGTTTACAAGGTTGAATGAGGATGAATTTGAAAACAGGGTGGCAGAAAAAGCGGTTCATTCCAGATGGATGAGGGGTCACATACATCCCTAATGACGCCTCCCTGGACAAATGACCAGTCCTGGACTCATTAGAGCCTTGGTGCTATCCACTCCTTACTCGTGCCCACCAATGAATCCTACTTTCCTGTTGAAGAAAGAAAAAAAAAAAAGACTTCCTAAGGCGAAAATAAGATTTTATATTTTCTTTCTGACCCACATCCACATGAAAATACTGAAGAGGCTCGTATTAGGACCAGGAAGAAAGAGATGTTTCCTTTCTGTTTATCTTTTTAAAATCCCCACTGAGCTACTGATGCAACAGGCAGAAAGCGCTGGACGAGGAAGCAAGGGACAAGCGGTCACTTTAATGCAAAGGGCTCAGAAAGCCCATCCACAAATTCTCCCTCCGGAAATCAAACCAATGTTGTAAAACGATTATCTTTCAATTAAAAATAAATAAATTAAAAAAAAATTCTCCCTCCAATCCCTATGCTTGAAAAGCTTGGGAAGGTAATTAGACCTAAGACCATGACTGTCCTCCAAACCCTGCCTGCCTCTGAAGCCCTTCTTCCTGGCTGGATACCACCCTTGTGTTTTCTGTGTGTTAAGAATCTATTTCTAGGGAGATTTTCATGGCCAGGTGTTTTTTTTTTTTAAGTCTTTACTGAATTTGTGACAGTATTCTGTTTTATGTTTTGCATTTTTTTTTTTTTTAGCCAGGAGGCATGTGGGATCATGTGGAATCTTAGCTCCCTGGCCAGGGATAGAACTTGTGCACTGGAAGGCGAAGTCTTAACCACTGGACCACCACGGGGAGGTCCCCTTGTGGCCAGCTAATGGGGACTGTGTCTTTGGAGGCAGCGTGGCTGGGAGCAAGTTTAGACCGTTTGCTTTTAAATGTGAGGAGAAAGGAAGATGAAGTATGTTTAAAACACGCAACTTACAACCAGCCCAGCCTTGAACTGCACAGGGTGAGGGGGCAGAAGGACTCTTTCCATCCAAAGGGAGGGGCGTCCATCAGGGAAGAAACAGCCTCTGTTTTGAGAAGAGGCCCAGCTTCAAGTTTCAGACGCTGGCATGCCTTTCCCGTCTGTAATGTAAGTTTCAAGCTCTTGGTGTGTGCTTCTGCACTCCGAAATAAACGGAGCACCTGGGCTTCATCAGTCAGCCGGTAACAGGATCAGGCTCCCAGGTCCCCCTCGTGTCCCCACCCCCAGGTAAGGGCAGAGCCGTGAGCCGGCTGGGAGCGTCCAGACAATCCGGTTCCTTGTGGGCTGACTGCAAATAAACAGCCTGGAGCCGACGTGGGCCCAGGGGTCTCTTTGCGGCTCTCGGGGCCATTTCTCTAGAAGCTCGCGTGGCCTTGGAGGCCCCGGGGACTGAGCTGGGATCTGTAGGACCTCGCGCCCCAGAAAGCTGGCTCGAAGCGCCTGGTGGCCCGTGGAGTATGCTCCGTGATCCACATCTGACCTTCGATCTGAAAACATTCTGGCACTTCCTTTGGGTTGAAAATAGTGGCAGGAAGAATTTGTTTTCTCCCGAATGAAGACGTTTGCTTTTGGATGTCTGCTCCTTTGCACAAGGGCTGAAAGGAGGTCACAGGCTCTGCTCGTCATAGGACCGGCTGCTCGCGCAGCCAGGCTGGGCCCTGGGCGGCCACAGCACATAGAAGGCGGGGAGGTCAACGCCGCCAGGGATTCCCATGATGAACCTTGTAAATACTTGCGATAAGGCAGCTAAAACTAACTGTATAAGCACCTGGAAAGAGGCGCAGAGGCGGCCAGGAGCCAGTGGATTTGCTGGGACGTTCACATGGACTCGGCTGCTACCTGTTCTGGAATAGGCCTTATGGGGTCCGAAGGGTCCTGAGGTGTCTGGGTTGGTTTCCTGGGAGCAGGATGTCTCACCAGGGTGCTCTCTTCGTCTCCCTGCAGGAGAGATGCAGACACAGGAGGAGACAATGAGTGGACCCAGTGATGGGCCACAGGACCCTGGGGCAGCCGTGGCCATGGCTGGCCGAGGATCTGGCAGAATCGTCCCCAATGCCGCTCCCTCCTTCTGCTTTATGAATTGCTTTGGAGAAATCATTGGTTTTCTTTTAGTCTCAATTCCACAAAGCAAATCTATCATTTTTATTTTCTGTTTTAAACAAACAATTACAGTTATACAGTACAGTGATTCAGTTATACATATGTGTGTGTGTGTGTATATGTATATATATATATATATATATATATACACATTCTTTTTTATATGCTTTTCTATTATGCTTTATTACAAGATATTGAATATAGTAGGCTTCCCTGGTGGTTCAGTGGTAAAGAATCCGCCTGCCAATGCAGGAGACAGGGGTTCAATCCCTGGGTCAGGAAGATCCCTTGGAGAAGGAAATGGCAAACCACTCCAGTATTCTTGCCTGAAGAATTCCATGGACAGAGGAGCCTGGCAGGCTATAGTCCGCGGGGTCACAATGAGTTGGACATGACTGAGACTCATGACTGAGTCGGACTAAACACCAACAACAAAACTGGAATTAGGAGGAACTAAAGGAGCAGAAAAGGGAATAAAGACATAAAGGGACATGTACATAAAATTACAGCATAAGGAGGGGGTGAGACTGGCTATCTCATATTCTGTAACAGACAAGGGTCACATTCCAAGAAATCTAAGGCTGGACTTCACAGGAGCTTGGAGGGAGGCCTTCAGGAATATATCTGCCTTCATTTTTCTAATGTTTCCTGATGGCAGGGACTTCTTCTATTACCCCAAATTGCTTTTGAAGCTGAGCTGAAAGGCATGATAATACAGCAACGGTGAAAAATGACCTCAGCATGTGAGAACAATGAACTTGGTTAAACGTGGAGGCACTGGGTGTGTATGTATGTATAATGCTGACCCTAGGTCCAGAGACCAACTTCAAAGGCACAGTGGCATGTGACGACACAGATGCCTAGGGTTCCTGTGGGAACAGAATAACCCCTTGCATCAAACCCGTTGATGACTTCCCATGACCCCGGGGATCAGGTCCCAGGCCTCAATGTGCATTGAAGACCCTGTACCCTCACCTGTGACACTCACCCCCTCATTCTCTGTGGTTCAGACATACTGCCCTCCACTCGCTTTTAAATACAGATGATACCTCTCTCTCCTCGGGAACTGCCCCACACAGGTCTCCACTGAAGCCTCTCTTCACTGTTCACGCACAGTGTACTGAGCTTTTATTACCTGCCAGCCACTGTGATAAGTGCCTGAGTCACCAGGGTAAATCAACAAACAAAACCAAAAAGGTCCCCTGCCTGCCTTCACGGTGTAAGAGGCAATCAGACTTGAATCACGTGCTAAATGATGTGAGGGAGACGCATACAGTGCTAAAAGAATGTGATACGAGAAGAGATCTAGACAAAGAAGGGGTATACTTTAGGGCTTCCCTGGCGGTTCAGTAGCAAAGAATCTGCCTGCAAAGCAGGAGACATAGGAGATGTGGGTTTGATCTTTGGGTCTTTCCTCCGGGAGGAGGAAATGGCAACCTGCTCCAATATTCTTGCCTGAAAAATTCCATGGACAGAGGAGCCTGGCAGGCTACAGTCCAAAGGGTCACAGAGTTGGCTATAGCTGAGCGACTGAGCACACACACATACAGACACTTACAGGGAACAGTGTGTGCAAAGGCCCTGTGGTAGGGGGAACATGGCTTATTTCAGGAACTCCTGAAGGGCTTGCGTGGCTGGAGTGCAGACACCATGGGGTAGAATGGACGTGGTGTGGGGTGTCCCTGCTTTCTCGTTTTGGTGCCATGCATGCAGAGCTGTTCTAGAGGCTATTCACGCACGAGCTAGAAAGTTTAGCTAGAGTCAACACTTACTCAACAAGCATGAATCGGGCAGTTCTACTGTGCTGAGCAGTGTGCTGGAGATGCACAAGGCTGACGTGGTCTGTGGCCTCGTGAGGGGCCACAGAGACAAGTAACCAAGTGGCACCACCCAGGGGATCGCCCGCGTTGAGTGTGATGCCGGAGGCCATGGAAGGCAACTGAGCCAGACCTGGGATGCAGCTGCCCGGAGGACGTGATGCCTGGCTGATTTGGAAGCATGACAGGGAACTTGTCCAGTAAACGGTCAGGAGGAACATTCCATTCAGACTGGATACCACTGGATGTGTCTACGGAGCCCAGAGCACCTGGGAACATGCGTGAACGCATCTCTCTTGTTAGGGATATTTCACTCCTGAGTAAGTTCAAGAAGCTCTGGAGACAACTTAGACTTTGACAAGTGGGCTGGCCTCCTAGCCCCACCACTTCCAAGGAGCCCCAGCACTTGATAGGAGCCTGAGCCTCGTCTGTCGAATGGTGAGACGTTGGAGCGTTGAGTTGTCCTCATGATCCATTGAGGCAATGGACTGGGTGCCTAATAAAGGTCATTCACTGCCTCCTTTCCTTGAAAATCTGCCTTTGCTTCAATGTCCCTGAGGTCTGTCTTGGGATGGGTAGAGGGAACCAGGGAGGAGACTGGGATGACAGCGTTTTACTGAGGATCTCAATTTCATTATGAAATATGACGCGAGATGGTTGGACGGCATCACCGACGTGATGGACGTGAATTTGAGCAAGCTCGGGGAGATGGCGAAGGACGGGGAAGGTTGGCGTCCTGCAGTCCATGGGGTCACAGAGAGTTGGACATGACTGAGCGACTGAACAATAAGAATGTGAAAAAACACTGATCTCTCATGCCAGAGGAAGGGAGTTAAAACACGGAGCAGGGATTCCCCCCAGGAGCTATTGCCTGGGAAAGCACACTAAGTGGTGTTTCTTCTTTCTGCCATCCCCATGGTATCCTCCAAGTCCACCTTGCTTATTTTAACTCTCAACTTGCTCTGGCTTCTTTGGAGGAATTGCAGCCGCAGGGGAAGAGAAGTGGAACGACTCCCCACCCCGTAGACAATGTTGCCACTCTCCCAACCCAGGGCTCGAACCCACGTCTCCTGCACCACGGCCAGATTCTGTTCCGCTGAGCCACCGGGGAAGCCTTACTAGTATTTTGAAGCGTTCTCCTTCTGTGTGTTGTCTGACCATTTCTTTTAGTTTATCGAATAAAGTCACAGATAAGTAATTTTCAGTTGGTAAAAAAAGTTAAAAACCATGTATAGGGTTTTCTATTAGAAGAGTAACATGCCGACTGATAAAGCTTCTGTCAACTCCTACGGAGAACTTACAATGACTGAGTCTGTTTGTTTTCTGGTTTATTTATTTATTTGATTGTCTTCACTCTTTTTTTTTTTAATTTGTAATTTCAAGTTATTTTTGTTCATATTATGTACGCTCTTTAGGATAAGCAAGTCACTTTTTAAAATTTTTACTGCCAAGTGCTCATACAAAAGTCAATCACATTCAGTAATGAGCTCAACAATTCCCATGGAAGTTCCATTATTTGAGGAAAGCCAATCTTCACTGCAACATCAGAAGAACAAACTTTTCATGAAAAAGTAATAGACACAACTCTTTCAAGCAATCACTGGTCCTGACATTTATGCTCATTTGGAAAAATAAAGATATTGTCTCCTTTGGTGAGGAGACCAGGTCACTTGACTTTCTTACTGAAGTGCTACAGATTCGCTGCCCTTGAGAACAATAAGGGCAGCTTTGCCTGAATTGCTGGGGAATGCAACTCTCTGGGGAAGAGTAACGCCGGCAGGTACAGAGTTAGCCTAGAGGGTGCTGACATCCTGAATCTCCTTTGTTGGCCATCTTTACAAGTCACTCCTACTGCTCAGCCTTGGAGTCCTCCTCTAGAAAATGAGAGGCTGGATCAGAAGCTGACAAGCACGATGATAACCCATACCCAACCTCACATGGCCTTCATCATCACCCTCTGATGTCAGGGGTAAGGTTTGTGTCTCATTGCTCAGAGGAAGCAACTGAATTAGAGAACTTGAAAAAAAAAAACCACATGACCCGGAAGTGGGATAACCAGGCCTATTGACTCCAAGTGTGAATTGTATTCCAACAGGACCTTTTAAAAATAAGCCATTACTTATCAAGACTCTCATTATCTCCTTGCCAGGACAAAGCAAGAGAAATACATGGGTAGATAAAAGAGAATGAAATAATGCCATTTGCTGCAACGTGGATGGATGTAGCAATTGTCATACCTAAGTGAAGTAAGTCAGACAGAAAAAGACAAATACTATGTGATATCACTTATATGTGGAATCTAAAATGTGACACCAAAGAGCGTATCTATGAAACAGGAACAGACTCACAGACATAGAGAACGGACTTGTGTTTGCCAAGGGGTAGAAGGTTGGGGGACAGATTTGGGATTAGCAAATGCAAACTATTATATAGAGAATGGATAAATAATAAGGTCTTGCTGTGTAGTGCAGGGAGTTATGTTTAATATATTGTGATAAACTGTAATGAAAGAGAACATATATATACCCTGAGTCACTTTGCTGTACCGTAGAAATTAATATGACATTGGAAATCAACTATACTTCAATAAAATGAAATTTTTAAAAAAGAGTATATTTATCTAGGTATATAAAGGCTGACTGACTTCCATAATAAAATTTTGGAAATCTACCCTGCATTCTTCAACCAGTCCATCCTAAAGGAAACCAGTCCTGAATATTCATTGGAAGGACTGATGGTGAAGCTGAAGCTCCAATACTTTGGCCACCTGATGCAAAGAACTGACTCATTGGAAAAGACCCTGATGTTGGGAAAGATTGAAGGCAGGAGGAGAAGGGGATGACAGAGGATGAACTGGTTGGATGTCATCACTGATGCAATGGACATGAATTTGAGTAAGCTCTGGGAGTTGGTGATGAACAGGAAAGCCTGGTGTGCTGCAGTCCATGGGGTCGCAAAGAGCTGGACACAACTGAGTGACTGAACTGAACTGAACTGAATCCTGCATTCTTGAGGGGAAAATATGAATTCTCTAATGCTGGGGGCAGAATTATATGTCTATTTGGCCCAGTTTGTTCACTGAGCTTTAAAATTCTTCTAAATCCCTGATGATTTTTTTTGTCTTCTGGATTATTCACATATAAAAAGGAGTTTTTTTTATCAAGAAAAATATTCCAGTATGATGGTGGACTTCCTTCTTCTCCCTGAAGATTGATCTTTGTAATCACTTTGTGTATTTTGAGTTTATTTTTTAGGTACCTATAGTCTAAAAATAGCATCTATCTTACTCCTCTTGGGATGCTACCCAAAATACCATAGACTGGGTGGCTTGTAAATAACAGAAATCTGTTTCTCACTGTTCTGGAGGCTAGCAGTCCAAGAACAAGATGCCAGCAGATTTGATGTCTGGTGAGGGCCTATTTCCTGGCTCAGAGACAGCTGTCTTCTTCCAGCATCCTCTCGTAGCAGAAGAGATGAGGGAGTTCTCTGGGTCTCTTTTATAACCATTCCATTTATGAGGGCTTCATCCTCATGACCTAATTGCCTCCCCAAGACTCCCCCTCCAAATACTATCACACTGGAGATTTTGTTTCAATGTACAAATTTGTAGGGGTGGGTGGGTGGGGAAGGTTCTGAAGATTCCAGGAGAGAATATTGTTTCCCTGGCTTGCTGGTTTTGGGAGGCTACCTGTAGTACTTAGTTTCTGGTCCCCTCCTCTGTCTACAAAGTTGGCAATGTCCAACATCAAAAATCTACAAACAATAAATACTGGAGAGGATGTGGAGAAAGGGAATGTTGGTGGCAATGTAAATTGGGACAAACACTGTGTGGTTCATTATGGAGAACAGTACGGAGGTTCCTCAAAAAACCTAGAAATAGAGCTACCATATAAACCAGAAATCCCACTACTGGTATACCTGGAGAAAGCCATAACTCAAAAAAGATCCATGCACCCCAGTGTTCATTGCAGCACTATTTACAATAGCCATGGAAGAAACCTAAATGTCCAGCAACAGAGGGATGGATAAGGAAGACGTGGTACCTGTACACAGTGGAATATTACTCAGCCACAAAAGGAATGAAATTGTGCCCTTTGCAGAGACGTTGATAGACCTACAGACTGCCATGCAGAGTGAGGTCAGTCAGAAAGGGAAACACAGATATTGTATAATATCGCTTATATGGGAAAGCTGGAAAAATGGTACAGAGGAACTTATTAGCAAAGCAGAAACAACATGGATACCAAGGAGAGAAGTGGGGTGGGATGAATTGGAGATTGGGATTGACATATACACTACTATATATAAAATAGATAACTAAGGAAAACCTATTGTGCAGCATAGGGAATTTTTCTACTCAATGCTCTGTGGTGATCTAAATCGGATGGAAATCTAAGAAAGAAGAGATATATGGATCTGTATCACATTCACTGTATTATACAGCAGAAACTGACACAATATTGTAAAGCAACTATACTCCAATAAACACGTGTTAGAAATGTCAACCTTGTCACAACTCTCTGACCTTCTGCGGTCACCTCTCCCTCTCTGATGACAACCAGGAAAGGGTCTAGCCTTTCCAGGACTTGTATCC